>NC_132786.1:21925000-22243750 GCF_048418805.1 Vulpes vulpes
GAGGCATAGATGCCCAGGACCACCTTTAAAGAGTTGTGCACCTTTGTGAAATGCTTACACTCAAAGGCGCTGTGGGAAAACACTAAACACCGGATGGACAATCAATCCAGATGGCATGACTTCCTTCAAGGACGTTACCATTCATGGGGCACCTGGGTGGCTCAGTGGATTAAACATCTAACTTTTGATTTTGGCTCAGGTCATGATCTCAGGGTCATGAGATCCAGCCCCGCCACCAAGGGCTCTGTGCTCAGTGAAGAGTCTGCTTGAGATTCTTTTTCCCTCCCCCTCTGCCCTTCCCCCTACTGTGTCTCTGAAAAAAAAAAAAAGTTAATCATTCTAACCAGCCATTGATAGGGTTCACGCATTGGTTATTTTAGCAGTGGACAAAAATGGAGCTGCGGCTCACTTTCCTTTCTTTTCTTTCTTTTTTTTTTTAAATATTTTATTTATTCATGGCTTTGTGAGGATTGGTTAGTTGAGTCCTACTATCATGTGGTTGCCCCAGGAATTCAATGAAAACTTTGTCTTCAAGAACCAAATTGCAATTTTTATATGGATAGGACTTAGGCTTCCTGATTTTCAATCTGTTGACTAAGTATTCACTGTAGCACCTCCCTAGAAAACAAAACCAAGAATGTATTAGACAAAGGATTATTTTTAATGTAGCTAAATCCTTGATAGAAGCCATTGAGCTTGACAATGAGGCATTAAGTCTATTAGCTAGAGATGTGCAACTTTGAAATTCATTTTGGCTCAAGGAGAGGTAGCAGAATGATCTAGAAATTGTCAGAAATGTACAAATGTACATTTGCTTGGTTCACTATGCCCCAGTGAAACAGAGCTAAGTAGAACTGATATAAGGGGGTGCTGACCTGTAAGTAAGGTGACCCTATAAATTATCATCCAAACAGGGAATATGGAGAGGAGAGAGGGAAACTGTTAATATTCATGCTGAGAAAACAGGCAAGAATTTGGTTGGCCTGGGAGAAGTGGGATGCATGTCACTTTGCAGAGGTCCCTCATTTGTAGGAGCATTTTGGTTCGGTCTTCCCTGTCAGGAGAGAGGAGAGATCAGTGACTGTCCTCTTGGTAGATGAGTTAAACACGTCCTCACAAGTTTGTTTCCAAGGTCAACATGAGTACAGTTTTCACGAGGTTGCATTGGCAATTGTATACACAAATTTGAGAGGTTCTGCTGTTTCATCTGCCTCTCCTCTCCCCTTGCTTCGTGCTTTCATCTCTGCTTGGATTTATACCTGGAGTTGCAGTTGAATTGTATTTATTGCAGAGCTCTGACATTTCAAACCTGGCTACAAAATGTGAAGATATCAGGAAAGGATTTGTATGCCAGGAAGAAAGCCCCGAGCTCATGAGGGTCACTCCAGCCTGCTTGCCTTCTGAACACCCTGACTTTTGCCATCCTCCAAGACTTTATCATTTGCATTTTTAAAAATTTCTATTTTTTTTCTCCATTCATACTGATTTTCTTCACTTGTAAATCCCAAGCTGCCTAACATGATGTTTCCTGAAGTGTTCTGCTCTTCTCATCCTTCTTCCATCTCCTTGGAAGATTCCAAGCCTGGGGTTGTGCAGTTAAATTTAAAATAATTACCTTTAGTTAGTCATATCTCCTGTTCTTATTTTCCTTTGGGATTCCATTATTATTTTTTGGTAATGCCTTCCTTATCGCTAACAATTATGCGTAATGCTAATTTCATAGTCATACCCACTATAATTGATATGGTTTGGACATTCGATAGCTTCTGAGTTACATTGTTTAAAGCAATTAATATCTCAAAGCCAAAAACCAAAACCCAACATAATCCCAGTGCTTGCTTGTGGTGGACACATTAAGAAAACACTTGCCAAGAGGGAAGGGGATATTAAATATAACACTTTTTTTTTCCTGTGATAGAAACACATGGGGAATCCCTGGGTGGCTCAGCGGTTTAGCACCTGCCTTTGGCCCAGGGCGTGATCCTGGAGTCCTGGGGTTAAGTCCCACTTCGGGCTCCCTGCATGGAGCCTGCTTCTCCCTCTGCCTGTGTCTCTGCCTCTCTCTCTGGGTGTCTTTCATGAATGAATGAATGAATGAATGAATGAATGAATAAATAAATACATAAATACATAAATACATAAATACATAAATACATAAAATCTAAAAAAAACCCTACATGACATCTCCTTCAGGTAGCGCTATAAAATAGAATTACAATTGTTAGTGAGGAGATTAAATCATAAATAGGGCTTTATCCACATTGGAGGATAATAGCCAGCGTGTTGCTCTTCGGGCCGCTTGCTGTGTGTGAGGCGTAGATGCGAGTGACCCCTTTGCAGCTGAGCTCTGTTTGCAGGGACTGTCTTTGCTGCTGCCTCCTGCGTTTCTGATTGTGCTGGGGAGGAGGCTGAGGGTGAGAGGGGAGTGGGGACAGGGCAGCATCACACAACCCAGCTCTTTCTGAGGTTGCAAAAAGATCCCTTCTTCCCGTGGGCATAGTCCTCTGATGTGGGCCCAGCGCGGATCTATTTCTGTCCAAGAACAAAGATAGATATTCCCTTTCTGAAGCTGTTCCTTGTTGGATACTTGCTTTGGGAGATGCCCTCCAGCTCTGACATCCGAGCCACACCAGTCCTATGGAAGGGCACCAGTTCAATTTGGAGGAAGAAGCTGAGGTCCTCGTCGTATTAACACAAAGATAAGGGGCTCAGCATGAGCTTCAGGAAGAGGGGCGGGTAGAGATGACGGAGTATGGGATCCAGAGAGTTCCTCCTCCAAGGGACCCATGGCCTATACGGACAGAGCCATCTATATGGTGTGCTTTCCCCCTGGCTCAGCTGGTGGTGACCCCCATGCATGACTCTGCATTAAGTCCATGAACTTTTCCTCCTGGAAGAAGCTCTGGAGTAGTATCCTGAGTGGTCTGTCACCCGTTGGGTCCTATAGACTGTGACTGTTGGTGAGTTGGCACTGCTGTTGGTGAGTTGGCACATCTGAGGGCAGCCCTGCCTCCAGACATTTAGCCAAAGGCAACAGTAGTGGGGACCGCAATCAGCATTTTCCTGCTTGGTTTCCCCGAACCTCCCAGGACTCTGCAGCCAAAAGGTGCAACAGCAGAATCACACACACAGTGTTAAGCAGTTTGCCAGGTGACGATTTTCCAGGCTTTACTTGAATAACCCAAGAGGCAGCATATTCCTTTCTGGGCAGGAAAGCAGTAGTAAGTAGGCCGGGGAATCTTGCTGCTTCTCCCCCTCACTGAGTACATTATATTTTCATCATGAATCCTCAGATCTGTCTTCCCAACTCCCTCATCCCCCCAACACCTGGAAGGTTCTGCCTTCCCATATGCTGTCTTTAGAATTTCTCCAGCTTGGTGAGTGGTGGTCTTCTAACCTTGAACAAGTCTGCGGGAGAAATCATGGAAGCTGGAAGGGATCTTAACGCATATTTTCTTCACTCCGTTCATTGGAATTGGAGTAACTCAGGGGCCATTGGGGGAGGCCATCTCCCAAGAGGGCACCTCCCACTGGCCCCTCTGCTTGAGACCTCTTTCTGCCATACTACTGAGCTTGTCTAGATAGTGGTTCCCTGAGGACCAGGGCTAGTTAGTGACGAGATTGTAGACTGGACTTTGGTGGGTTTGTTTCTTCGTTTTGATGCTGAAACTGGGATCTAGAGTTTTGGAGTATTTTTTAAAATATTTAATTTATTTATTCATGAGAGACACAGAGAGAGAGAGAGAGGCAGAGACACAGGCAGAGGGAGAAGCAGGCTCCCTGCGGGATGCAGGACTCAGTCCCAGGACTCCGGGATCATGCCCTGAGCCAAAGGCAGATGCTCAACCACTGAGCCACCCAGGTGCCCCTAGAGTTCTTCTTTGAAGACAAAGCTGCTAAGCCCAAAGTGACAGGTGGCCAAACTTCATACCTCCAGCCCTCTCTCTTTCTCCCTCTACCTTGACCCAAAGATATAGGCTATTCAGAGAGGTCACTTCTATCGTGAATATAAATAAAAATGTAAATATTGATATAAGTATGCATATGAGTTCCCAATACAAATGAGATGAAACAAGAACAGACTATACAAAGAAGTGGCAAAGACAGCTCCATACAGATCACCCTGGAAAATGCCTGGGACAAATATTTCCAGTTCTTGCTGGAACATGCCACAGATAGTGAAATAATTCTTTTTGTAAAGTGTAGCAAGAGTCAACAAGAACACAAGTGAAGAAGCATGCTTTAATAAATAAATGAGCAAGCTAGGAGTCAGTAGGTAGCAGATTTAGAATCAGGGTCCAGAGGTCCTAACCCAAGGAAAACAACTTGACTTCCTGGGTCTGATATTTATGATGCGGGGTAGGAGGTTGGATGAGATCTTGATTTCCATCAGTTCTGCAGGATGGTCAGGGGTGTTATGTGGGAGAAAAGATGACCAAATAAGCTTGTTGGTTTCTGGATTCTGTGCAATTAAATTACTTATTTATCCTAAGACTTAGAGCCCATTTTAATCCAGTATGAAATAGGAAGCTCCCAGAAGAGAACATGACATGTCACATAGCCCAAACATACATGGCCATAAACTCTTTTCTAAAAAATATTATTTATTTATTTATTTATTTATTTATTTATTTATTTATGAGAGGAGGGGGAGAGGCCATAAGCAGGGGGAGCAACAGAGGGAGAAGGAGAAGCAGACTTCCCACTGAGCAGGGAGCTCAACACAGGGCTCAATCCCAGGACTGTGGAACCATGACCTGAGCTGAAGGCAGATGCTTAACTGACTGAGCCACCCAGGCTCCCCCATAACATCTATTTTTCAAGGAGTGTATGTTCTGACTCATGGTACACTAGATCCATGTGCAGAACATGGAATAAATGACCTCAAATACCTTTCCTCCTCTGACATTCCCGGGCTATGACTGCATAGAAGAGCCAAAAATTAGGATTTCATGTCAGAAGTCCTCACTGCTAAATCACACAGAAGCTCAGTATGATTAGTAAGGCCCATTTGGAAATAGGTCATCTCCTTCAGCTGCTTCCTATCTTTTGTTCTGTAATTATAATGTGCATCAGGAAAGTTATCAAAATCCTATTTGGAGAATATTGGATTAGTAGAATGTTTGATTAAATCAATAATTGGAATGGTAAGGGACTTTTCTCATACTAATTACATCTAGAAGAACTAATGTTGTCTATGGGGATAAAATGTGAAGCTTTGTTCATTATGTAAATGAAGATAATTTAAGGAAAAAATATTTTGAAAAGGTTGCCTTTTGGATTCTGGCTGAGATATGTCTAATGGAGAGATACTCAAGGAGAAAAGGATAAAGTCTCATGAAACTTTATGTAAGTTCTAATTATAATAGAAATGAGTTCCATTCATCAATTGTATACTTCTCTGAAAAAAATGTTAGCCTGAAAATATAAAAATAAATTGGATCTTTCATTTTTATATAGACACACTTCTTTTTTTCCCCAATAAATAAAACAATATCCTCAGAGGAAACATAATGGCAAGCAAAATGTTCTGCACATTTGGGTCAGGCCTTCTTTCATTCTTCCTTCCTAACCTAGGCAGGAGAAATATTTTCACTTTCTCTGCATTGACTTCTAGGTCTTGACATTCTACTTGGTCACAGTATTCACTGAGACAGAAATCACTGAGCTCAAACCTCCGCCACCCCTTGTTACCAGAGAATCTTGGGTCAGATGGCTGATTGAACTACTGGTTTTACTGCTGGCTCATCACTGGTATGACTAAGTATCCCCCCTGGATGGCTAAATACATTTTGTATACATGAGGTGAGATTTCTGGTTTTTATCCCCAGGTGTCCTCAGGGGACACAAGACGATAGTTGCTGCCTGTGATCCATCAGCTTGGCCTAAGGCACTGGGCCATTGCAGCAGCTCTGGTGATGGCGTCAGCATCCACGCCGTGTCTCTGAGCCGCAGTCCCCATCCTCCCTCCTCTGTTGTATCTGCCTTCCTCTCACTTCCTCCTAGGTTCCCATGGCTACTTACTCCCTTGCAGCAGTCTTGTAAAAGGCCCTCCCCGTCCTCCTTTCAGAGCATTTCATACTCTGCAGCCAAAAAAGGATGCTTAGGGTCTCAGTGGATTTCCATTGCCTTAAAGACAAAGTCCACATTGGCAGCAGCAAAATGGCCTTCCGTCGTGTGGCCCCAGCCATCTGTGCCACCAATATTCTATACACATCTGACAAAGCTCACCACTCCCGGTATAGACTGTGCCTTAGCAGGTATTTGCACTGTGTCCAGTGGCAATTCTCTTTTCCCAGGGTGGCTTTCCCACCCTTCTCCTCTAGCAGAAGCATTGCTCGTCATGCAAGTCCCAGCTCACATGAGCTGCTCTATAATGCTTTCTTGCTCTGTGCAGAGCAATTGCTCACTCCTCTGTGCCCCATACCATATTGCATACGGCACTTTGTATTGGATTCATGCATGTCTGTCTTTCCCTGGTTTATGAACAGAGAGAGGCAGAGAACATAATTGTAATAGGGATAATCCTCATTGTCATTGATACGGATGTTCAAAAAGGTAGCTCTGGGCCACGACTGTAGCAGGCTTTAAAAATGGCATCTTGGGCAGCCCCAGTGGCGCAGCTGTTTGGTGCCGCCTGCAGCCTGGGGTGTGATCCTGGGGACCCAGGATCGAGTCCCACATCGGGCTCCCTGCATGGAGCCTACTTCTCCCTCTGCCTGTGTCTCTGCCTCTTTCTCTCTGTGTCTATGAGTAAATAAATAAAATCTTTTAAAAAATGGCATCTTATTTCATCTTTATTTTATTTATTTTTTTGTTTTTTCATTTTTTTGTTTCATCTTTAAAATATGTTATTGTATCTTACCTCACAGTTTCAGGGAGATGAAATACAATGCCCAGGTTCCCAAGGCTGGTCAGCTGTAGATGTGGGATTGATCCCTTTCTACTGCTTCTGCAGTGCTCTCCTGTCTAATCATGTGTGTCTTTCCAGAGATAAGTCAGTGTATTTAGTGACTACAGAAATGCTTTTGAGTTGAACTGAAGGGCTTTCTGTCAAGGGCACAGTCCTTTGTTAGGTGACAGAAGGATAGTCCAAGGAAATAAGTGATGGGATGCCCATCCCCAGGGGCTCACAAGCCAAAGACAGGAGGCAGATAAGAAGGTTTCTTAAGAATGTAAATAGGACAGCACCCATCTTGCACACCGCTTCTTATTGCTGGGGATAAAAACCAGAAATGTTATTCTCTTTCAACTTCTGACTTCATTGTTTTTGTATGATTTGAGATCGATCAAAGCATCGATAAATCAAGAAAAATGTAGGTACTCAAGGAAAAGTCTTCAAGGGTGGGGTGCTTGTCAATGTGAGGCGGCAGGTGCCCCACTGTACCTGGGAAAGAATACGTTATTTTCAGCCGTGGCTTTGAATCTCTGGGGGCACACTTGATCTTTCCCTTCCATAAGCTCAGTGACTCATTCTCCCAGCGTAGACTTGGCATTATCCCAGGGAGGCAGAGAACCCGCTCAGTGGTACCCACAGAACCATGCAAGTCTCCTACAGGCTCCACCAACCTCCCATCGCCTCTGCTAATTAGGTCCACACCTCTGCTCAGCAGCCTGCTAATGTGACAAGACACACCTCACGCTGGAAGAGCTTCCAAACCCAGAGTTTATGGAAGCTAATGCCTGAAAGTTCAAGAAACCTAAATCAGTGTCACACTGGGCCTCATTGCAAATCAGTACAATCTTTGTATTTAGAAATGTTTCCTTCCTCAGGAGGCACTTCCGTGGTGTTTAGTTTCCAGACATCCCCAGGGGGAATGCTAAGGATGCAACAAAACAAGGCTAATTGTCCCTTTGCTGTTTGTCTTCTGGACACTCTTTTTAGGTGGGGCCTAGATTAGTCTTTCTGGTATAGAAACCCAGGGAAGAATCAGAATTTTAATGCTAGAAGCCCCTGGAACTATGAACTCGTGCTCATTCCTCTGACCCCTTTGCAATGTGTTATTAGATTCATTCACGGAGAGGTGGTGGAGAGGGGAGAAGTCAGCATGTGGTGCAGAATTGCTCAGGAGAAGGAGGCAGATGCTGTGAGAAAATGGTGTGATCTCCAGATTTGTGTGTTCCTGCTGGCTTCCGTCCTCATGACTTGATTCCATTCAATTCCGGGTCACATCCTGGCCCCATCCTGAGGTCACATGGTTAGATGTGCTGTTTGAATCCGGTGCTGTTCCTCTTCCTCAACTAGTCTTCGAGTCTGGCCCCTGCTGGTATCTCCAACTTCCACTTCCTGTGAGCGCACACTTCTTGTGTGGGCATCTGTTTCCTGTGAGCGCACACTTCCTGTGTGGACATCTGTTTCCTGTGAGCGCACACTTCCTGTGAGCACACACTTCCTGTGTGGGCATCTATTTCCTGTGAGCGCACACTTCCTGTGAGTGCACACTTCCTGTGTGGGCATCTGTTTCCTGTGAGCGCACACTTCCTGTGTGGACATCTATTTCCTGTGAGCGCACACTTCCTGTGTGGACATCTATTTCCTGTGAGCGCACACTTCCTGTGTGGGCATCTGTTTCCTGTGAGCGCACACTTCCTGTGTGGACATCTATTTCCTGTGAGCGCACACTTCCTCTGTGGGCATCTGTTTCCTGTGAGCGCACACTTCCTGTGTGGGCATCTATTTCCTGTGAGCGCACACTTCCTGTGTGGGCATCTGTTTCCTGTGAGCGCACACTTCCTGTGTGCGCATCTGTTTCCTGTGAGCGCACACTTCCTGTGAACACACACTTCCTGTGTGGCCATCTGTTTCCTGTGAGCGCACACTTCCTGTGTGGACATCTATTTCCTATGAGCGCACACTTCCTGTGTGGACATCTGTTTCCTGTGAGCGCACACTTCCTGTGTGGACATCTGTTTCCTGTGAGCGCACACTTCCTGTGTGGGCATCTGTTTCCTGTGAGCGCACACTTCCTGTGTGGGCATCTGTTTCCTGTGAGCGCACACTTCCTGTGTGGGCATCTGTTTCCTGTGAGCGCACACTTCTTGTGTGGGCATCTGTTTCCTGTGAGCGCACACTTCCTGTGTGGACATCTGTTTCCTGTGAGCGCACACTTCCTGTGAACACACACTTCCTGTGTGGCCATCTGTTTCCTGTGAGCGCACACTTCCTGTGTGGACATCTATTTCCTATGAGCGCACACTTCCTGTGTGGGCATCTGTTTCCTGTGAGCGCACACTTCCTGTGTGGACATCTGTTTCCTGTGAGCGCACACTTCCTGTGTGGGCATCTGTTTCCTGTGAGTGCACACTTCCTGTGTGGACATCTGTTTCCTGTGAGCGCACACTTCTTGTGTGGGCATCTGTTTCCTGTGAGCGCACACTTCTTGTGTGGACATCTATTTCCTGTGAGCGCACACTTCCTGTGAACACACACTTCCTGTGTGGATATCTATTTCCTGTGAGTGCACACTTCCTGTGTGGGCATCTGTTTCCTGTGAGCGCACACTTCCTGTGTGGACATCTGTTTCCTGTGAGCGCACACTTCCTGTGTGGACATCTGTTTCCTGTGAGCGCACACTTCCTGTGTGGGCATCTGTTTCCTGTGAGCGCACACTTCCTGTGTGGGCATCTGTTTCCTGTGAGCGCACACTTCCTGTGTGGGCATCTGTTTCCTGTGAGCGCATACTTCCTGTGAGTACTTCCTGTGTGTACTTTTTGCCATGCGCACTTCCTGTGTGCATTCTGTTAACCTTAAAAATAAAACCACCAGTTATTTTACCAGCAAAAACTGAGTTTCTTTGGGAACAGCAGAGAATGGCCGACGCACACAAGCAACCTGAGGCAATACCACAGGCAATCAAAGAATAAAGATTAGAGGCTGTTTTCTAGAGGACAGGGAGGCGTTGGGAAGGCTGCAGTAAACTCAAAGTCCATTGGAGTCAACTGGAGTTCCAAGTATAGTGGCTTTTCATTGGCTGGTCTGTGACCGTCCCTCGTTGGCCGGGCTGTGACCGTCCTTCATAGGTTGGGCTGTGACTGTCCCTCGTTGGCTGGGCTGTGACTGTCCCTCATTGGCTGGGCTGTGACTGTCCCTCGTTGGCTGGGCTGTGACCGTCCCTTGTTGGCTGGGCTGTGATTGTCCCTCGTTGGCTGGGCTGTGATTGTCCCTCGTTGGCTGGGCTGTGACCATCCCTCATTGGCTTGGCTGTGACCATCCTTTATTGGCTGGGCTGTGACTGTCCCTCATAGGTTGGGCTGTGACCATCCCTCATTGGCTTGGCTGTGACCATCCTTTATTGGCTGGGCTTGGGCTGTGACTGTCCCTCATAGGTTGGGCTGCAAACTGTCCCTCGTTGGCTGAGCTGTGACTGTCCCTCGTTGATTGGGCTGTTGCTGGAGGAGAAGGAAACTTGCCTTCCTCTTGCTGGGATAGTAAACTACTCTCCCCCGCAGGTACCCCTGTTCCTGTTGTGTCTGCAGCCTACAAGGAGTGCTGGACGTGAGAGCCCCCCCGCCCCTCCTGAATCCCTTCTAAAGGAGATTTCCTTTTATTAATCTTCACATTTCTTACCTGCATGCTCAGTCTGGTGACCCTGGTCCTTTTGTCCCTGGGACATACTGGATTCCTCACCACTGGGGACCTGTGAACATGCTGCTGTCTCAGACTTTCCCTGTCTTCTTTTCCCAATTCCAATACATCCTTCAGATCTCCCCTTCAATATTGTCAGTCTCCCTGTGGTGTGCTTTCATTAAGGCCTGCGCATTTTTCCATGTGGCACTTACTGAGAAGGATCGTTCATTTGTGATGGCTGCAGTTCCCCCAGCTAGACTGTAGTAGATTCCTCCTATGTTCCAGGAGCGCAGAACCTCGTCAACATTGTTCTTTGTCGTTCTGGTACCCACCACATGTTTCTTAACTGAGTGGATGGATTACAGCTGGGGTTTCTCTCCTTAGGAGACATCATTAAATTTAAATGTAGGCCTGGGGTATTTTTAGTATGCATCTTTTACAAGTGAAATTTGTGTAAACGTGTACAACCTATCGATTTCTCGGCAAGCTGACTTCTGAGCACATTACAGAATCTTGACTCCAGATTTTGGAAAGTTGGAGAGGAGATTTCATTTAATTTCCTTTAGCACTGGTAGTGGTGTTTTGTATCCTTTTGTCAATACTTTTTTCAGATACACATCACTTGTGAAACTTCTAAAATCCTTTCGAAATGCTCTCAGAAGCCCTTAAAACACACTGCTTCTCCCTTACTCAGACACTTCAGACCTTGAGGACTGCTTTTGGAAATCTTGATTCATAATTCCTCAGAAACAGTTTTCTTGAGAAGGGTAAAGAACAGTGAAATGCTATTACCAGAACCCTGGAATCTTATGAAAGATGTACATTAGAGTATTTCCTGCAGAAATCCAAAAACATTCGTCTACTACCCTATGCCTAGTACTAGAAGATTTGCAAAAAAAAAAAAATGGTATAAACATAATATTATTCCAACTAGTGAGTGTGGCCCATAAAAATCCACTCACTAAAAATTAGAGCTCAGTCCAGTTGTAGAGCTATGTGCTCAGTGAAAGTGCAATCTACCTATGGATGGAGGTATAAGGCCTGCCTTATCTTATTTCAGGATAAACCCATGCAACACATTGAAGCAACCTGGGAGAGAACTCTTGGGGGACGTTGGTTTTGAACCCTAAGTGTCTCCTTACACCTTTATTTCTTTTAAATATTTTATTTTTATTTATTCATGAGAGAAATAGAGAGAGGCAGACACACAGGCAGAGGGAGAAGCAGCCTCCATGCAGAGAGCCCGATGTGGGACTTGATCCTAGGACTCTGGGATCAGGACCTGAGCCAAAGGCAGACACTCAACCACTGAGCCACCCAGGTGACCTCCTTACACCTTTCTGATGGTGTCTTACAGCCCTCTCTAAGTTGTTTACTGGGGTAGAGAAGTGCCCAGAAAGCATCCCTTTTTCTGCTCCCTTAAGGATTGCATCTCCTGCCTTCTTTACTGGAGAACCTCTGAACTGAGCTGTGTCTGCCTCTGGTTCGTCCAGCCTGGGGGCTGCCTCTTCAAGTCCCCTGAACAGCCCTTCCTTCAGTGAAGTCTCTGCTGGAAACTAAGCCTCTTCCAAATCATTGGCCATCTCTCTCCGCAACCTGCTCATGCCTTTATCTTTAAAATGGATCCAGATCATTTGAGACTCCTGATCCAAAGCTGTCACACAAAAGCAGAATCGGAGAGGTGGATGATCTTGGAAAATGGAGTGGTCTTCGTGATGCCTGACTCCCGTCAGTGCCTCGTCTCCAAACTCCATCCCCAGGGATGAAACATAGTGGGTCCATAGAGAGCTGAGCTCTGAAGGACGGAGGTATGCTGAGAAATACATACATCACGGAACAGGAAAGAGCCAGTTGGCTGGTGTCAGATTCTCTGCCAAGGGTCTGTGGTGCTTTTGACACAGAGAGGACGATGCTGGAGGAGATGAAGCAGCTGGGAGCTGGAGGAGGTAAGTGGGTAGAATACAATTATCTGTATTGGAAAGAGCCCAGGCCCCTTGGATTAACACATACCTTCCCTGTTGAAGAAAGTGCCCTGGGGACGATCCTGCCACCAGCTGCCGTGACCTCCACTTCTCCTCTCGCGGGGCCCTGAGCCAATATACATCACGTGGCATGTCGCTAGTGATTTACATTGAAAATGACTGTGGTCTGCAGGGGTGTGATCGATGTGGCTTCTTCCTCCAAGAGCAGTGGGCTGTTTTGGCTTCCTTGCCTCAATTTAGAATGCACTGTTGTTCTGAAATGGCCCCCAGGGTCTTAGCTGGTACAGTTTCTTAGCTGATGGGGGATTAGTCTACCCAAGCCCTGGGTCTCTCTCAGAGAAAAGAAATAGACTGATATTCATAAACCATCAACCTAGCTTCTGCTTTCCTGTCTGTTCCGTTTGAATCTATATCCCTGCTTTGCAAACGAGGTGTTTTTATGAACAGAAAATATGTGGACTTTACTGCTTCACTTAGTCTCTCAGAAGTTCATTAAAAGCTTGCACACACACCAATCAAGGATTTTTATGAGACACTGCCAAGATGTTTCATGCGTATGGTGCCAATAAACACACTTCTTCAGGAGGAACTGATACTATTTATGTAAAGAAGACGCTTAATTCAAGTGAATGGAAATAGCAAATTAGGGAATGCTTGATTATGGTACTGAAGATGCTTTTTTGGAATGAAGATATTATCTGGAAAGCCTCCAGATGCTCAAAGCTTGAGGAGAGCCTGGATCAGACAGGTAACCCCCTAAAATAGATTTGGATGAAGACTCTAATTTTGTGCCAGCACATCTCACCTAGAAGGCTCAGATCCATAGGAGGGAGGCCAAGCTCTGACCCCCTTTAACTTGTCAACAGCTTGTCCACGATTGTCACTGGAGCTCTTTGGTAGTGAGGATCAGTACTGATCCTCTATGGGCACAAGCATATTGGATCAGCCATGTAACCAGTATCGTCACAGCAAAGATGTATGGCTGCAGAGATATTAAAAAATAAATAAATAATAAATAAATAAATACATACATAAATAAAAGACTGGAAAGGAAAAAAATGTCACCATGTTTTTTGGTAGGGGCCATCTGCTACCAAACAATGAATCAGAGCCATTCATTTTCTAAGTTGGTTAGTTCAACACAAAGAACATTCAGGTCTGCCCATCAAGTGACTGAAGTGAACGGACAACATCACTGACCAAACGCCTTATCGACAATGTGGGCCTGATGAGAAAACATCAGCCATCTGAGAGACACCTGAGGTGGACACACCTCCAGTTACAGCAGGGAAACCCAAATGACCATGAATTCCATTTATGTGGTGCTCTCCCTGTGTCACAGAGAGAGCCCCTCCTCTGGTCAGTTCCAAGGGAGTGGGCGTGGCCAGACTCAGGAGATTTTTCAGGCTGTGGGACAAGTTGGAGAGATTGTATGGCCCCCTCGCATGCTAAGGAGTTCAGCGGGAAGCATCTGTGCCATCAGCTGTCCACTGGCCTACTGTTTCTCCACTTCATCCCCACCATTCCAGGTACTGTTGACTCTGGACCACAGCCACTAAGCAGTCCTTTGCATTCTCTTCTTCCCTTCAATGTTTCATGACCCTCCATGCAGCTTCCGCAGCCAGTTGGCCTAAGACAATAACATTGCCCTTGGCATTGCCCTTGGACAAAGGAGAGACAGATAAAGATGCTCCTTTGTCCTCCTATCTGCATGACTTCTGAGCCATCGTCCTATCTCAGTATGCAAACCAAATTCACGCAAAATACTGCACCTCTGTCCAGTTCCTACTTCCAGTTCTGGTTGTCCTCACCTATAGATTCCTTGATGATTCTCCTGAGTTCCGAGACCCAGCACTGACAAAATGCCATGCGAAGTTGAAAGGGTCAAGGAGTAGTCCACAGGAAGACATCCGCCAGATTACCGCCAACATGTGAATTAGATCTGCCGGTGGCTTTGTGGGGTCTTCCAACTCACCCATCATGCCCTGCCTTCTACACCACTCTTCTTTGATCTCAAATATGTACCTGAGGAGCCTGCTCAGAATTTGAACCCCACATTTATGCTTTATCTAACCCAACCAGAGATCTCTTTGATGATAATATGCTTTTCAGAAAAGGGAAAAGCATATTCTGTTAGCACATGTCCCACATATAATAAGAGAGCCCAGATATCTCAAAGTAATTAAATTGATTCACACCGTTTGCTCTGTAGGATTATATATTATAATCACACAGGGACGCCTGGGTGGCTCAGTGGTAGAGCATCTGCCTTTGGCTCAGGGAGTGATCCTGGAGTCCCGGGATGGAGTCCTTCATTGGGCTCCCTGCCTGGAGCCTGCTTCTCCCTCTGCCTATATCTCTGCCTCTCTTTCTGTGTCTCTCATGAATAAATAAATAAAATCTTTAAAAAAAAGATAATTACACAAACACAGATAACCCTTCACTACATTATAGTTCATGCCATTTGCCCTGTACAAATGCAAGGAGCTGATTTTAGGAATACTTTGAAATACTGGGAGGATACAACCTTCCAAAATGCCAGCATATACACAATAACCTGAATTATTTACCTAGCATGATCTAAATCCATGGAGTTTTAGAAACAATGTTTTTCAAAGGCTCACTTATAATAATAACACAGTGATCAACCACAGTGATTGGAGGATTGCTTCAAAACCCTTATGGAAGTAAGCAGAGTATAAATAAATCAGCTGATGCATAAATAAGATGCTTGAAGCTTCGCAGCCTTCTGGTTCTCAGGTTTTTATATATCAAATTAGAGATGGGCCTCACTAAGTTTTCTCTAAAGTTCTTTCGATATAGACTTCTATGGCCTTTCTGTGGATTCTGTGAATCAGTTGGAGATCATTTGGCTGCTTTATTGATAGTCTTTGGTAAAAGTAGACTCCATTGTCCAGCTGAGCTCATGTCCAGGCACTGGAAGGCTCTGGGGTCATCTATAGACAAACCCTCATGTCCAGGGAGCATGGATGTGTAGGCCCTTCATATTGAGACAGTGAGATGCAGTTCTAGAAAGCCATAATATGGTCTTCCAGCACGTTGCAGCTGTACTAACCCATTCTGGTGAGAAAGTGTGGCTTGTTGGGCAAGCACCAAATGTGCTTTATGACACTTTTTTCTTTTGTCCTCCAGAGTAAGAGTCCCTCATTTTGTGGAGAGATAGACATTGGGGGTCTTCCCTGCTTACTCTGGATTTCTGGAAGTATTAGACTTTTAATTCTGTCTTGTTTCATGACTTTGCACTGGACTCCACACACAGTAACTGCTCTGATAGATATTATTTCAACAGATGAATGGATGAATGGATGCATGTCTGTGGCGCATGGTCCTAAATTCCTCAGGGGTCCTGTGTGTGTCTCACAACACTTCCATTGCTTCTGCTTCTGCTTCTGCTTCTGCTTCTGCCAGAGGGAACCTTGATACACGTGCTGGCCAGGGTTGCCTATACAGCCCAGGTCATCATTGCTGCTGAGAAGTGATCACATTGGTGCCAAAGCAGTGTTTCTGTCCAGGCCCATTTAAAGGAGGTGGCTTATCCTCATGTCATGAAAATAAACCTTCAGTAAAGTATTTCTCAGGGGTCCCAGCAAGAAGACCCACATTCATGGCAACCCCAAAGGAGAGTAGCGGAGAGTAGCTGGAGATTGGCAAGGGACCAGAGAAATTAGTGATTATTGAACTTATTTATCAATGAGCTTGTATCATGATGGGATTTGGATATCATTTATTGCCCTGCAGTTAGTAGGAATCACTTGCTTGCAGCAGAGCTAAAGGAGCTAAGCCTAAGGCCAGGAAGGGATGTCAAAAGGCTTGAGCCGAAGTTTATGCAATTAATTAGGCATCACCTATTCAGAATACCCTTTTTATTTGTGGCTTAGAAGTGAAAGATACCATACTCCCCCGAAAGGTACAAAGATTACCACAAGATAAAGTGGTAATGATCTCATCCTTAATTCATTCCACATGTGCTCAGTTAAGTGGTTTAAATAAGTGATAGAGGTAGTTGTTTATAGGTATATCAGTAGAAGAATATTTGAACTTAAGTGAGATTAACACAACATACTGGATAATAGATAAGATGCTGTTGTTTGGTTGACCTTGTGTGATTTCCTTGGTTTGAGATTTAGGTTTGTAAACTGAATATATAAATCAAGGGGCAGATTCGCAGTGAACACAAATATAATACATAAAGACAGGCCTGGGTTTATTGTTTAAAATATGTTCCCCAAAATGCCCCACAAATAGTGGAACATGTAAGCAATGATTATTAGTCACTTCCTATGTTCTAAAATGGGGGAGGGTGGTTCTGAAAGCCACAAAGTATTCAGAAATCTCTCATTATATCTCATCTTGAAGATACAATATTCATCAATATATGGGTAGTATTTACATACTACTTAGTTGGGTGCTTTTCCTGCTCAGATGAGCGACAGCTGATCAACTTCCCTTGGACTCTCACTCTGCTTCTCCCCTCACATACCTGAGAAACTATGGACATTACATGGTGTGATCTATGTTCCTTATCATTGGAATTGCTACTTTCATGTTTGCATTTTTTCTACCTATTTTTACAAAAAATAAGCAAAATATGAAAATAAAAACTGCATCACCAATTATGTGTGTGTTTGGGGGGGACCCAAAGATGTTGGTAAAACTGACCCACCACTGTGGGCCGAAGAGCATCACGGTGCGTTTGTCAGCTCTGAATGCAGCGTCAGGCCGGATGCACCTGCTCGGCCTTCCATCGTTGGCCGGTGCAGAATGCTCATGGCGTAGATTGTTGCAACGTCAAATGAACCCTGGGACTCAGCCGGTCACTGTGGTGTGAGGTCATTAGCAGGTCGTTAGCAGGATGGTCTCATGCCCGCTTCCCGGGTAGACTTCCCAGTAGCACAGCGGGTGAAGGTGCTGGAGCAAAGGCTGCTGCCGATAACCAGGCATCCGGGACAGATCGTGTGTGGGGCACCATGTACATTGGCCTCGACCCACTGGTCGCAAGTCTTGGGGGTTCTAAATCGAGACTCCTTGGCATGAGTCTTTGAGGAATAGAACACATTGATTTAACCCAAATAGTGATGTTGTCAGTAGAAAGTCTTAGCGCAGGCGTGCCTAGGGAATGCAGGTTTAGCTCTCCCATGAACTTCAAAACAGTTTCATGCTTTATAGTTGAGGACACGACAGATGTTTAAGGAAGACAAAACAGAAAAGACAGATAATCAAGGAAGTTAAAAACAAGCAGAAAAAGCAATGCAAAAGTGACCCATAATCTCATCACTCAAAGGCAACCACCGTTAATAGTTTCAGCAGATACTCCGTGATTTTCTAGATGGACACCTGTCCACACTACATCTATTATGCACATAAAGGTTCTCTTTACAAAGTGGCATCCCTCTGCTCTGTCACCTGTCTTTTTGCCTAGAAATAAATTACGAACGTGTCGTCATGTCACTAACCACATGTCTGTCATCATCCCCGGTGGCTGCTCGGCATCTATGTCTTGGGCTACGCCTAGATGGTATCATCAGTGGTTGTAAGCAGGGGCACTGCCAGCCTTCTCGTATACATTCTCTCTGCACATTTGCTCAGCGGATTTTTTTAAGGAAGTGATTTCCAGAAATAGAATTGCTGGATCTGCATTATGGTTTGTTTGTTTTTCAATGTATTTGCTCTGTTTTGGGAAATTCTCTTTTACAGAAGTCCTGTCCGTGCATGTTCTCAGCAGCAGATACAAAAGTTACAGCACCTTTTCTAACAGAACCCACCTCAGGAGGACATGTTGTCATCATTTTGTGCAGTCGCTGCCAAGCTCTTAGCTGGTGAGCCGTTCACTAGCATGTCGTCGATTCATCAGTAAGGTTGAATGTCTTCCGTATGTCGGCTGACCTTGGTTTTCCCTTGCCTCTTCAGGTCGCTTATCCCTTCCACTTGATGCGATTTCTCCTGTTTTTCTGCAAGTTATTTTATTTCTCAGTTTATTTAGCTCCTGGGGTGCATCTCTTTTTCATATGTGGTGCAATCCCTTTGCCCGACTCACTCCTGTGTCTTCATGTCTTGGGGCCTCTACATGCCGGCATCACGGGCTGGGTGGCTTCAACGGCGGGCACTTCTCATAGTTCTGGGGCTGGCGGTTCAGGAAGACCTGGGATCTAATGAGGATCTCTGCTGTGCAGAAAGGCCACCTTCTCGCTGGGTTTTCACTTGACACAGAGCAAACTCACTTGTCTTCCTCTTATAAGGACCCTCTTGCCATCATGAGATCCTACCCCCATGACCTCGTTTAAACCTCCCAGAGGCCCCACCTCCAAATACTGTCACTTGGGGGTTTAGGGCTTCAACATATATGTTTGTGGGGATGTAAATATCGGTTATAGCATCCTGCCCATCGGTCCTGTCCCATCTTGGCCACCAGCCATCAGCTGGGGACAGGACAAGACCCAGGGGCCACTTCCAGCTCACCGTCCCCATCTGCTGACCAGTGTGCCCACACAGGTGACCTGAGCCGGGTGAGTGGGGCAGGTGGGAAGGCAGCCTTCTCCAGGGGGAGCGGGAGGAGAGCCGGGATGGTGGGTGGAGTATCGGGCTCGGGCCAGGCTCTGCTCCTCACTGGCTGTGTGGCTTCCCCTGCGCACTTTATCCTAAGTCATTCTTGTCTTGGCTTGAAAGTGGAGTAATAACAGTTGCAAACGTAGATGTTAGCAGGAGAATTCAGTGAGTTAAGGCAGTAAGAGCTAGAGTGCTCAGGGCCTCACTGTGTCCATCACGTTGATGGTAAACACTTGCTCGTTACTATAACCGCTTTAAGTTTTTGAAGCAGTGCTATTTAATTTATTTCAAAATTTCTAATGGCATGAAAGGAGACATTCTATTTTTAGGGTATGAATTTAAAACTCTTCCGAAATCTCTCGCCTTCTCTCTCCTTATTTAAAGCATGTGCTAGTTGTTCTCGTGACTTCCCGAAGCCCCACAGAGCAGCCCCTGCTGCCCCAGCTGGGGCTTCTGGACAGACTGGAGGAGCAGGAACCAACTGCCACATGTCAGCTTCAGGAAGTCAGTCGTGGTTGTGTCTGGGACCCCTGGGATTTGCACACTTACCCCAGGCTTTGTGCATGCTTCTGGGTATATCCTAGTGCTGTGAGGACATAGAAACCTACCATAGGACAGGGGATTCAGCTAGAAGGCAGGGGGTATTGCAAATTGAGTTTGGAAAGGCAGTACCAGGAGAGTGGTGCCTTCTCTAGCAGAACTCCTGATGGCAAAAGTGCCATGGGTTTTTGTACAAAAGCAGGTTAATGGCCTGGGGGCCCTCGCCACAGCCCTCTGGCCTCCAGGCCCTCCCACGGCCGTGGCCTATGGCCTACAACCCCCTCTCCCCCAGGGCAGCAGCACTGTATCAGTAGAGCATTTGCCATGCCTTCTGGAATAAGGCAACATGAACCCCGCTGTCCGTTCACTCTATAAAACCCTACACATCTCACAGCAACTGGCACAGCCCACTACACCTCTGGCCCAGTGTGGAGCATCTGGGCTGCTGGAGGACCCTGGGCAAACACTCACCACACACCCAGGCACTCCCGCTGCTCCTTCAAGCCTTGCCCTGCCTTCTGGCTGCCAGGGGTGTAAGTGCGGGAGATGCTTCCCCCTCCTGAGCTCATCTGGTGCAGCATCCGGAGCTGGTCCAGAGGACATGTGTGGAGTGATTAAGGACGCCTCAGAACCGTAATATCAGAGGTGGGGGGGACTGACCTTTTACAAACACAATTGCAAATCTTAAATAGCTCTAGTGACTCCAAAGTGCTCTTGTTGGAGGACCACCACCGTCAGCATTCAGGGCCCGTGCAGAGCAGGATTATAGAAAAAGGCTTAACTCTCGATCATGCTTTGGGCATTTGGAAAGAAATGGGTGGATGAAGAAACAGACAAGATTATAGAGAAATGGAAAACAATTTCTTTTCCAGCTGCTGGGCCAGCAATCCCGAGTGTCACAGGAAGTGGTAGTAGAGAGAGGACAGGGCGGAAGCTGCCACGGGGCCAGGGATGTATGGGCAGCGGAGTGCGGGGAGCAGTGTGCCTGCTCTGGCCCCGGAACATTCCGGTAGCAGCACACATGCCTGCTTTCCTGACAGGAACAAAGAACCCATGGGACACCTGGGTGGCTCAGTGGTTGAGCATCTACCTTCCACTCAGGTCATGATCCCGGGGTCCTGGGATTGAGTCCTGCTCCCCACAAGGAGCCTGCTTCTCCCTCTGCCTGTGTCTCTGCCGCTCTCTGTGTGTCACATGAATAAATAAATAAAATCTTTTAAAAAAAGAACAAAGAACCTCACTTTGATTTGTGTTAAAATTATTAGCAAAGGAAAACTAATAAACATTTGATTAAAAAAATACATAGGGGTCTTCTTGTATCTCTGGAGATTACAACAAAATTGTCAGAAAGGTTTTGATAACAGAGTTCTGATTCCTCATAATGACCCAGCTCCCATGCAGATACTCATGGGTCTGCTTTTGTTTGCTGCTCTGAGAAGAAAATGTGCCACCCGGACATTTGGACATGATCGTCTTTGATTTGGAACATTTTAGAGAGATTTAGTTCCTTGATGGCACGTAGACAGAACTCTGGAGAGGTGCCTTTCTTGCTTGACAAGACCCACTTGTCAAGTGCCCACCCAGGTGCCCTGGGTGCCGTGGCACCACTCAGCTCAGGTGACAGGGAAATGTGGAGGTGACAAAGGAGGGCTGTGTTGCCAAGGGCTCGTCTGCTGGTCGGCCAGCCTCAGGGACCCTGATGCCGAGGGTTAGGTGAGCCCAGGCTTTTTGGGGGCAGGTGGTGTGGAATGCTGGAGAAGACAGGAGTGGGCCGTGTTGGCTGAGTGGGGTGCAGTCAGCCTTCGGGGAGGAGGACGGCGGGCACATGTGCAGAAGTCAGGAGGTTGGTCAGAGCCCGAAGAACAGCAGTGATCTCTGACCGGCACCTTCTGCCATCTTGGCTCTGGAAGGAAGGCAGAGATGGTCCAGCCTAACTCAGCACCTGAAGATCTAGAGCCGCTCTGTGCACATTTCTCTGGCGTTCTACAGACGCACCTTTGGGCCTCGCAGACACATGGAGGGGTCAGACCACTCGGCTTTCTCTGGCACCATGAGCTCTTCCCTCATCTTCACTGTATGCACCCACCCCTAGCCACTCCCAGATCCCACAGAGTCCCAAGTCCCTGGAAAAGGAATCTTCTCTCTGCTGTCAGGAATGAGCCGAGGATTACTTCCAGGTTGGCCTCCACGAGCCCCGTCCATGCCTGGGTCCTCTCTGTTTCCAGCACCTGACAGCCCCACCCAGCCCTCCTCCTGCTGTACTGGCTGGCCCTGGTCAGGTGCCCCAAGCTGTTCACTTTAGTGTCTGTTCATGCAAAGAACAGAATTTGAGGACAGATTCAGGCACCTGGTATTTCAAACTGGGGGGTCCAGCACCGTGCTTTCCCTCTAAATCACCTTCCTCCTCACCCTCTCCTTCAGCGCCAAGGAAAGAAACGAGGCAAGGTGCCCCCTCTTCTGCCTCTGCAGGTTTCCCTCCAGGCAGCCACTTCTCTGCTAGGACTTCTGGCCCAGACTCACCGAAACCCGAGTTCCCAGGTGCTAGCTGACACCTCCGCCACCTGTACATGGAGCTCGTCTTTGCACCTTCAATGCCTGTCCTGTTCATTCTCTCCCAAACTTGATCGCTCTCCCACTGGTGCCGCACGAGCCGAGGGTCTGTTCTGAGCACCATAAAAAGTGCAGAACGTGATGCAGTGAGTAAGCTGCCTGACAGTCTCCATGGGGCCCCCATCCCACAGATGCAGTTGCCCCTTTCATGGTCCAGATCTTGCTCTTCCATCTGGGTCAGATGAACTTTTGCTCTGTGGAAGCCTAGGAAGAAAAGCAAATGATCTCAACTCCCTGCTGCGTACACAAGAGGAGGGTTATTACTTGTAGATAAAAAGCCCTTGGTCACACCAGGCCTCTTACATCCATTGGTAAATACGGGTGACCTTTCAGGGTGGCCTCAGCTGGCAGCTAATGCTTTGCCGGCCCAAGGAGCCCCCTCCCTGCAGACCCAGCAGGCCAGAGGCTGAGTCCCTGCAGCTGGGGTCCGGGCGTCCGAGATGATTCCTAGAACTCTAACCTGTTAATCCCCCAGGGTTCCATCCCATCCTAGGAGTGGGTAGCTCCTCATCCAGGGGAGTAAACAGTAAGCACTCCTGGGAGTGGATTGTTTGGAAGCAGTTAAGATGATCCTACGGCCTGTGCTGTGCACAGTCGCTGTGCAGACCGGGCAGTATTTTCTTCTGAAGACATCGCACTCCCTGCAAGGACTGGAAGCTTCACTTTGTGTTATAGGAGCCCCCACATTCCAAATCGTGTGTGATTCTGCTGCTGCCCCTGGATGCTGGGTCCATCCAATGAGCCATGGATCACAGACTCAGACCGGGAAACAGAGGCTGTGGCCTAAGACGTTCACTTAAATGCTAGCAAAGTAATAGGTTTGTTGAGTATTTCCAGTATTTGTCTTATAAAACCAGGGACACTGTCACCCTTTAACACCATGCAGTCCCAAGCTCTGCTCTGCATTCCCCCAAAGCTCCAGTGGGCCCGATCCACAGGCCCAGCAGGCACACTGCCACCTGTTGTTCCATGTGGGGTGATCTCCAGCCTTCTACCCACCTGCCCTGGGTGTGGCTCAGCCAGATGCCCCAAGGAGCTCTGAGACTTTTACCTGTGGGGTCAGCTGGAGGCCCTGTGGTCAAGCAGACCCCAGTTCCAAGAGGGCAGGCTGGGATGCTGAGCACTTCTGCACACCATCATGGTGTTTCATTTGCAAGATCCAAAAGATCGGGCTGCCAGAAAAATGCGGATGAGCTGAATTATGAAAGATTGCTTATGTGACCATGAACCCCCTAAAACGTACTTGGCAACGCCTAGCGCAGCACAGGTGCGACTCCAATCAGGGCAGTATTGATAAACCATCTCCCCAGAACATTCACCTCTTTGAGGCTGCTCTCAGCTGTCGTGAGGAACCATTGGTACGGGTGGTGCAGAACAGGAGAGCGTTCAGCTGGTGGAGTTGACCTTTGTTGGGTGCTGCCAGTCATCTTTGGTGGCACACGGTAAGAAGGGGAACTGAGGCAGCAGGCTACATAATCCTCATTGAACGTAGCCTTCACCTCTGTACATGGCCATAGAGCTCAGAGGAAACTCATGTACCCATTCTCCCTTGCTCAATAAAATCTCCTTCCTGGACAGTGCTTCTTAGTAAGCTAACAGAAACTGGCATCGCTTGGTTTCTTGATCCTATTTATTTATTTATTCATTTATTTATAAAAAGATTTTATTTATTTATTCATGAGACAGAGAGAGAGAGGCAGAGACACAGGCAGAGGGAGAAGCAGGCTCCCTGTGGGGAGCCCGATGTGGGACTTGATCCTGGGACCCCAGGATCATGCCCTGAGCCAAAGGCAGACAGACACTCAATTGCTGAGCCATCCAGGCATCCCTCTTGATCCAATTTAGACCTTGAATTCAATAGGGTCT
Source organism: Vulpes vulpes (assembly GCF_048418805.1). Lineage (NCBI taxonomy): Eukaryota > Metazoa > Chordata > Mammalia > Carnivora > Canidae > Vulpes > Vulpes vulpes. Next base: position 21,949,130 of record NC_132786.1, read on the forward strand.
TGATATACAGAGGACTCCGTGGTATCAAAGAATTCCATCTGTCTCAAACTTAGCTGAAAGAGACCAGAGTGATCCAATCAATTTGTCTTTATGGAGGAAGCACTTTTTGAAAATATGCTGCCCTTGTAGGTGGGGGGTGTATATGGGTGCTGTGTTCTGTACAGCTGAGCATCATTTCACTGGTGGCCAAGAGCGAGTTACCTTTGTTGTTTTGGAGAAGAATTTAAGAGGCCTGCCCTCGCTGGATAACTGTCTTGATCTGTGTGACTCTGTATTTGTTGGGCAGAGGAAGACTGGTGTTGGGGACGCCTGGGTGGCTCAGTGATTGAACATCTGCCTTTGGCTCAGGGCGTGATCCCGGGATCAAGTCCCACATCGGGCTCCCTGCATGGAGCCTGCTTCTCCCTCTGCCTGTGTCTCTGCCTGTCTCTCTCTGTGTCTCTCATGAATAAATAAAATCTTAAAAAAAAAAAAAGACTGGTGTTAAATTCAAATTTCGATTCTTCTGAACATTTTTACTCCATACAGCAGAGTCGCAGTACTTCTGGGCCCATGTATTTTCGCATATGTATGGAACATCCCCATCTACATTTTGAGCCCAAAAAAGAAGAAATCAGGTAGTGCCAACTCAGTAAGCTACGCTGCCACACATTCTGTCTCCCCAACGTGTGTGAGGAACCTGGGGAGGATGTGAAGCCAGAGTCCTGCACGGAGTGCCAGTTCCCCACCCAGCGTCTGTTTCTAGAAAGCCTGAGACCCTGAAAACACACGAGACAAGCTGTCTCTGAAGGGGGACTTGATTCTTAGATTGTCTTCTGCTCTGTGTTTGCTTTTCTTTTAAAACCATCCTCTGATACAAGAGAAGGCTGTAGAAAAAAAAAATATATATCTTTGATATTTATCAGTCTTTTTTCATTTTTATTAAAAATCACTCCAAATATCACGTTATAGACTTAAAAAATCAATCAAATTAAATGCACACATAGGAAAAATACAAAGTATATCCTTTGCTGGATTTGCTATATATACTAAAATATATATAGTAAAATCTGGGAGTGGGGGAGTATTTTTGTTAAATAACTGAGAAGGAACTACCTGCAGTGCAATATTTATAAGAGTTTAAAACTAGGATATATTTAACTGCATGTGTTCTGTGATCCTATCAGCAAATATAGCATGTGAAATTTCAAAGATACAAAACTTGAATTAAATAAGATGATGCAGACCCATTTTTGTATTCAAGTTCTTATTAAAAACACTTAATGAGTCTCAAAAAAAAAATAAAAATAAAACCATCCTCCGAGATTATCTTTTCCATCATAATACACACGCAGCCGGTACATTGTGTCATAGGACAAAGCTCATAATTGAAAAAGGAACAATTCTGTGGGCCTCCACCTCATCCCAGATCTTGCTCTGCAGAGGCTAACATTTTGAATCCTTGCTACTTTTTTTTTCCCCCTCTGGCATCTATTTTAATGATTGTCCATAATGCTCTTAAATATGTGTATGTATTTCCTGAACTGTTATCTATTACATTCCCATCATAATAGGTGCAGATCAACTCTTCTGTATTACTTTTCACTCAGTTTTACCTTGCACCCCATGTCATCCTTTCACAATTGGTTACAGCTTCATGGGGTTGTTGCATTGTTGCTGAATAAGAGGCGTAATACTATTACATTCCCTTTCTGTGTATTATTCCCCCCCACCCCCGGATTGGTAGTGTTCACATGGCTCTATATCCACCGGCAGCCCAGACCCCTGGAGCCTTCCATCCTCCAAGTATGAGTGGATGCACGCTCCGTAGGCAGCTGAGTAGCTGGGGGATCATCCTCACACCAGCCTGGGTGTCTCTTTGCCTTTCTCCTGTGTCAGAAGTAAAACCCAGAATGTTTACGTGGCAATCTTTCATCTCTCTGCTTTTGCAGATCAAATGAATAAGTTGAATTAAATCAAAAGGTAATATTTATGAGATACGAAGACCTGCCCTTTCCTCCAACAAAAATAAAAACTTTACTCCTCACATTACCTGATGTGCTTGATAAACATGACCTTGGACTCAAGGAAGCCTGGAGACACTGAGGGTGTGAACGCTACTCCCACCACTCTACGTGCCATGGAGAATGGGGTGAAATCCTACAAACACTGTTTAGTCTGTACACATTATCTACACTGGGGTCTCAAAGGTGGCTCAGTGGTTGAGCATCTGCCTTTGGCTCAGGGCGTGATTCTGGAGTCTTGGGATCGAGTCCTGAATCAGGGAGCCTATATCTCCTTCTTCCTATATCTCTGCCTCTCTCTCTGTGTCTCTTATGAATAAATAAAATCTTTAAAACATATTATCTGCATTGGTCTTCACAAACAGGGCATTAGTTGCCCCCATCAGGTGGTAAATCACACGTGGGGAAGGGAAGTGGTACCCAGTCCGGAGCACGCAGTAGCAAAAATAGGACTGGAACTCAGGTCTTCTCACCCCATGTTCGGTGTTTGTGAACCCCTCCATCCTGAGGCAGTAGCCACAAGATCATCAGTAATGAAGCTGCAATCCTCATGGACACGTAGTAACTCCTTGTAGGCCATTATCTGTGTGTGTGTTTTAATTTTATGGAATTTATTCATTACTTTTCTAATGAACATTACAAAATAATCAGCATTTCAGATAGAAAATTTTCCATTTATTTTTATATTGGTATCAAACTCTTCTTAAAATACTTCATATATATATTTCAATTTTTTTTAATTTGAATACGGTTGACACATGATGTTACAGAACCATAACAAATAATACTAATGTTTGTATGGAACCACAAAGACCCCCAATGGCCATTCTGTGTTATTTAATGCGTTATCTTCTTGTGTGCTAAAAAAAAAAAAAAAAAAAAAAAAAAAGTAACTTATTTCCAGCATCCTCATCATCCCAGACTTTACAAACTCAGTATGAAGAGCCATTGATTTTTCTCTGAAAAACTGTCTTTAAAGGAGTGACAAGCCCCTTCTAGTCTGTGGAAAAGTCAGCCTGAGGGGTGCCCTGGGCCATCTGAGGGGCAAAGGGCCAAGACAGCCTTTGTCCCGTAGACACTGCCTCTGTCATTTGGCGGATGGTGGATGGGGAGGATGTGGGGAGATTTATAAGCTCATTTCCCAAATGCAGCATACACCAAACTGCGTCTACACCACACTTTGGCTTGGATTGAGGCTTTGGCATTTCTAACACAGATGTTAGACTCATTTCCAGAAGGCAGAGCGAGAGGACCTGGGGATCACAGGCAGATAATTAATTAGTCCTAAACCCACCTCTCTCTGTCATCTTGGCAATGAAATGACTCTCCTAGTACCATTCAGTAGAGCACTTGCTAATACACTGCTTGGTCCCAGGAGGAGAGATGCCAAAAACATGGACTCACGTGACTGCAAGAAGCAGGCCTCCTTTTGAAAATGATCACACGTAGTGCCTACAATTCTCAGGGTTAAAATACTCATTGCTTTAAAACCAGCGAAGGCATATCTGTCAAGAACAGTCCAGAACTGCCTGAAAATGCTACAGCACAGCACTGCACCAACCTTCCAGTTTCCCTCTTGTTTCTTCTGCTTTGCCTTTTGGAGACCAGAGCCACCTTGACAGCCCTTTGGCTCCAATTCTCCTTCCTGCCCAGGCCTAGGTGTTCTTTGGTCTTCCCCTCATATGTGGTCCAGGTGTTCCTACACTCTTGAACCCGTGCATCGCACCTTCCCCTTCCCAGGTTGTCCTGGGTGCCTTGTAACCCGTGAGTCCTTCCTGGAGGAGGAGGCCATCCTAGGATTTATGGAGTCTCCACTCCCAGTTCTGTCAGTGTGGATGCAGGGATCAGTCATGAGGGGTCGGTTCTCAGAGGATGGGAGCCTGAGAGGGGAAACTGAGGTGGCCACGCCCCCGGCACAGGAGGAGGTCCCATCGCAGCAGGGCTTCCCCAGGAAACAGCAGTGGTGGCACTGGTAGCGTTGTTTGCTCAGGGCCAGTCTTGGGCTCCGGGAGCCTAGAATCAGTGAGAGGGCTCCACGACCCCATTTCCTTGATCTCTTTAAAAACAGATAAAATGATATAACTGCCCACAAGGGAGGTTTTCTATGAACACCGTAGGGCGAGTTTGTAGTAAGCAGAAAACAGGGCACATGTGATAGCCCCCCAGACAGAACACTGCACTGCAGACACAGAACCCGGTGTGCCGTCTGGAAATCCGCGTCAGCCGGTCTGCAGCAGTGGGAACATGGGGTTTGTAGCCTCAGTCGATACAGATGACACCGAAGCCTACCACTAACTGAACTTCTCGCATTCTTTAGTCTTCCTCTGGATGAAAGGTTTTTATCATAATGGATGTGTCCTGGAAGTTGAGAGAAGGCAAACAAAAGCAGGAGCTAAAGCCAAACCCTTGGGTTTATTCTTTTGTTTTGGGTCTGGTTACTAATGTTTAGGAAGAGGACAGTGTACTTGGAGGACACATGTACCTGTTCAGAGCGCATAGGCCCGGCTCTGTGAGTTTGGAAAGAGAGCGCCTCTCCTCTCACGGGTGACCTTGGGGGGATGGAGGCTCAGAGGCCAGAGCTACCCTGTGACCCAGCGAGTGCACTACTAGGTATTTACCCCAAAGATACAGATGTTGGGATACCAAAGGGCACCTGCACCCCGATGTTCACAGCAGCAATGTCCACAATAGCCAAACTGTGGAAGGAGCCCAAATGTTGATCAAGAGATGAATGGATAGAGAAGATGGAATATTACTCAGCCATCAGGAGGGATGAAATCTTACCATTTACATCGACATGGATGGAACTAGAGGGTATTATGCTGAGTGAAATAAGTCAGTCAGAGAAAGACAATTATCACAGTATTTCACTCCTATGTGGTATTTAAGAAACAAAACAGAAGATCATAGGGGAAGGGAAGGAAAATAAAATAAGACAAAATCAGAGAGGGAGACAAATCATCAGAGATTCTTAACTCTAGGGAACAAACTGAGGGTTGCTGGAGGGGAAAAGGGTAAGGGGACGGGGATCACTGGGTGTTGGGCATGGAAGAGGGCATGTGATGGGGTGAGCACTGGGTGTGATATACAACTGATGTGTCACTAACTACTTCTGAAACTAATGATACATTATGTGTTAACTAATTGAATTTAAATAAAATAAGTTAAAAAAAAAACAACTCTGAGTCACACATTTTGCTACGAGGACAGGGAAAGGGAGATGTCAAATCTTCAGGCTTCAGACTTCCTTTTTTGTCCAAGTGAGAGACATTTTACTTAGTTTTCTAGACCAAAGGCCAGAGGCCAAGCTGATATAAACCTTCCCAAAGAAGCCATGTGTTGGGGACAGTTGTCTGTTCCCGTGGTCGCCTCTGAAAAGCCAAACTGTGGAGCATTAGAGTTTTGTTTGGCCCATGAGAAGAGAGCACCAAACTGGTCTGCTTATAATTCGGTTGACTTAATCTGCTCAAGTGACAAAATAATCTGAAAATTACAGGTATATAATTTTACCTGTAAACACTTATCCTGGGTATTTGCAGACATATTCTGGTTATGAATAGATTCTGGGGAAGTTCCATTTAATTATAAATACACACATATATATATTTTGTTCTCTACCTTTCCCAAAAATACATTGGGGTTATTAACTCTGCCAGAAGCTCAGGGAGGATGGGGTGAAGGACAGAGGGCCTGTCTGGGGGGGTAAGAGCCCTTGGTTTGGGGTAGGGCCTCGCTGGTGGGAAGTGGGGGTTTGGTTTAGATCTGTGGTTCCCCAGATAGGGTCCTCAGTCTGCTTGTGGGCAAGGAGTATCTGCAGGTGGGCGAGAAACTGATTCAAAGATGAACTTCAATCCTCGGTTCTTATGGGATGAATGACCTGCAGTCCCGTGGATACCTTGCTCGTGTACAGTTGAGGGTGGCTAAGCGAGTGATGGAAGATGGCTGAGCTCCTGGACACGTAGACTAAGGTTGCACGCAGCTGCCATTCACCAGGGTCATTTCTGTTCCCTGGGTCTGGCTCCTGCTCCGCCCCACGCATGCCGCGGGGTTGAAGCTACAGCTGGGAGTCAGCGTCCCCCTGCTTTGAGCTGGCCTTGACCTTCCGTTGCAGTTGTTCTGTGTTTCTCTTTGTTTCTTTTCCATTTCGAATTGGCTTTTCATCGCCTTTCCCATTTTGGGTTTTGTTCCCTGCCTTCTTGTTCACTGCCCTCAGAGGCAGGAGTCTTCTTCCCTGGGCTCCAGAGGCCCTCCTCTCTGCCAGGAGCTTTTTGTGATGTCACTGACCGTCCCACTTGGACTTCCAGGTGGGAAAAACCCCAATGTTTCCCATCACCTTCCCCATCCACCTGCTTGGCTTGGCTGCCGCCATGAAGCGTCATATTCCAAGTGGCCAAGCCAGGCCTCCTCCTGACACCTGTGGCCTGGGCCCTGTCATGGTCCAGCCTGACAGACCACCTGCCGGGTCCTGGCCCATCTGTGGCGTTCCTTTCTCAGTGTAGGTTATAGGTACCTCGCTTTTTGTGGCATCTTCTGAAATGAGGCCTTTAGGAGGCCGCCCTCCCTCCATTGTTCCCTGTCCCTGCTCGTCCGGGAATGAAGGCAGGGGACGTTCTGTCTTACATCTGTGATGTTTCAGAAAGTTCCAAAAAGCCAACAAATGACTGTGATTATCTCCACAATCCTATTTAAACCTCATCATTGTGTTCAACTCAATGTGGTACTTCACATAGACCATTACATTTGTTTTACAGCTTCATTGAGGTATGACTTACGCTCCATCAATCCACCCTTTTACAGGGATAATTCAGTGATTTTTAGCAATTCACAGAAGTGTGCAAGAACCCCCTTAATCCAATTTTGGACCGTTTTCATCACCCTGACAAGAAACCTTACATTCATTAGCAGTTGCTTTCCATCTATCCCTCCCCTGGCTTCGCATAACTTTTAATTATTTTTGTCTCTATGTGCCTGTTCTGGTCATGCCATTTAAATGGAATCCTATAACACGTGGTCCTGTGTAAATGGCTTCCTTCACTTAGAATCACGTTTTCCGGGTTCGTCCATGGTGTAGCATGGATCAGAGCTTCATTTCTATTTATGGCTGAATAATATCCTGTTGTGTGGTTGTAACAGTGCATTTTGTTCATCCATCCGTCATTTGATGGATGTTCAGTGGTTTCCATATTTTTGTCTGCTCTAAGTAAGGCTGCTGTGAGCAGGTCTGTACAAGTCGTTAGAGAACACGACCATCAGATAGCATAACAGGCGGGCGGGAGACCCCACGTAAAGGAGTGTTTCTATGCAAGATGCTGTACGACATCCTTTCTTCCTCCATATGGTCTCTTTTCTTGTCCAGTTCCTTCATTCATTTTTCTCAGCAAGGTAACAGGAGCAGTATCTGCCAGTCTGCCAGGCACTTTACTAGGCTCTGGTGGCACCTTAATGAGTCATTTTTTTATGCCTTTAAATGAAATCGGGGATTTTATTCTTCAGACAGAGAACCTGTTAAATTTTTAAACTGTATTTGAAAACATTGGAGCCTCCTCTTCTGGACAGCAAACACTCTTTTAAAATAAGCAAAATCAAGAGACTAGGTTTTACTCCAGCTAATGGAGCTTCTCTTGGGGCTCTTGTGTAGTGTCTCTTGGTCAGTTTACTTTTTTTTTTTTTAATTTTATTTATTTATTCATGAGAGAGGCAGAGACATAGGCAGAAAGAGAAACAGGCTCCATGCAGGGAGCCTGATGCAGGGCTCAATCCCAGGACCCTGGATCATGACCTGACCTGAAGGCAGATGCTTCATCGACTGAGCCGCCCAGGGGCCCCTTTGCAGTATTTTAAAGAAGCTTTGTGTCCTTACTATGATTCAGCCCCTTCTTGAACACCTCTGGTTCAAGAGTTTCTTTCCTTCCAGGTCTTGATTTGTCTGAGGAGCTCTACAGCAAAGCCCCTGCTCATGCTGGGGAGGGGGGGGGGGGGGCATGCACAGCGGGGTGTGAGTCTCTGCACCTGCACACAGGTACTCCGTGGGACGGGCAGTGTGCGTGGGGACACAGCTGTAGGCAACGTCCCCTCGGTGGGGCTGTGTCTGGGCCTTATCACCAGGTGACCTGGCAGGGGGTTGGCAGGCTGAGGTGTGATGGAAGGCCTGGAGCCAGAGCCGGGAGGGAGGTGTGGCGCTGAGAAGGGGAAGGAGAGGCGTGGCACACGGCGGGTGGCCGGGAGCTCTGGTGTCCCATGGGTTGCCTGAGGAACTTCTGAGAATGCAGACCCTGGACACCCACCCTGAACTCCTGAATCCAGAACCTCAACAGGTGCTTTGAGGAGGCCTCACAGCTTGCAGGCGGTGCTCGGGAGCCTCCGTTCTTGAGAATGAGAATTGTTCACGCTTGTGACAGGGAAGGTTCAGCATCTACCACCTTACGCAAGCCTTGGCTTGCCTTCACCCCACCTGCGGCTAGAGGTCAAAGGTCAGCCTGTACCTGACCAAGGGAATGAATATGTCTTGGCTGCAAATACCTACCCTCACCCAGCACGCAGCCAGGCTGTGGGGAGGGCGCGGGCCCATTAGACACGGGGCTGTCCGTGGGGCGCTTCAGAGGACAGCGTGGATGTCTAGTTCTGCGGGTGATTCGGGAGGGAAGGATGTCCAGAGACCCAGGTCTCAAGAAGTGTTAGTGTGCAGGGCAGGCTGTGTGTGAGCTGGCGCTTTCAGGAGTGTCCTTTCCCATGAAGACCCTGGGCACCACCCCACCTCTGCTTGGCTTCCTCCTCTGTGGCCACCTCATGAATTCGTTTACTCGGCAAGTGGACACATGCGGGTCTTTTTTTTTTTTTTTTCTAAAGATAATCCATTTTTGATAAATTAGAATAGAATGGAAACAGTGTATATCTATAATATACATATAAAAAAGTCCAGTTTTAAACTGTAAGCAGGCCTGGTGCACAGAGCAAGTGTGATCACAGAACCCTGAATGCAGGAGTGCTGAATGAGGGAGCACTGTTGGCCAGGCGCTGTGTTAGGTCCCAGCACCACTTGATCCCTCTAGCACTGCTGTAGTCTGATGGAGGCAGGCGTTGTGTGCAGTCATCTTCCTGGTTTACTGGGCTGTCCTAGGCTGTCCTGGGCTGTCTTAGGCTGTCCTAGTCTGTCCTGGACTTTCCTGAGCTGTTATAGGGTATCCTGGGCTGTCCTGGGAGGTCCTAGCATGTCCTGGGCTGTCCTGACCTGTCCTAGGGTGTCCTGGGCTGTCCTGACCTGTCCTAGGGTGTCCTGGGCTGTCCTGAGCTATTCTAGGGTTTCCTGGGCTGTCCTGAGCTATTCTAGGGTTTCCTGAGCTGTCCTGAGCTATCCTAGGGTGTCCTGAGCTGTCTGGGCTGTTGTAGGGTGTCCTGGGCTATCCTGGGCTGTTGTAGGGTATCCTGGGATGTCCTAGGGTGTTCTGGGATGTCCTGAGCTGTCCTAGGGTGTCCTGGGCTGTCTGGGCTGTTGTAGGGTGTCCTGGACTGTCCTGGGCTGTTGTAGGGTGTCCTGAGCTATCCTGGGCTGTCCTAGGCCCTAATGGGCTATCCTACGGTGTCCTAATCTGTCCTAGGCTGTCCTGGACCGTCCTAGGCTGTCCTGGGCTGTCCTAGGCTGTCCTACGGTGTCCTAGGCTGTCCTACGGTGTCCTAGGCTGTCCTAGGCCTTCCTGGGCTGTCCTAGGGTGTCCTGGGCTGTCCTGGGCATCACAACAAGGAGCTATGGCTGGGGGAAGCATCACTCCCCAGCTTCTCCAGAGAGGCTCTTATAACACCAGTGTGTCGGTGAACAGGGGGCAGGAGTTTCCCAGACCAGCAGAGCCTCGCCTTTCTGACTTCCCTCTTTCCTGCGTGTCTGTGACATCTCTCCACTGATGCTCCACCCCTCACCCCCACCCCCCTGTCTGTCTGGCCCCTTCTCTGCACCAGCTCTCCACCAACCTGCTTGCCTTCCCTCTTCTCTTGGGTGTTTCTCTCTAGAATTCAGGGGCTCACAGCAGAAACTGCATAGAAGAAATGTAACTGTGAAGTAATCTGTGTGTCACCACAGGGAGGGGAGGACAGCTAGAAACATCTCACGGGCACACCTTTAACTGTGGTCCTTGCAAAGACAGGAAATTGATTTCAGTCTCCTGTAAAGAGGGAAGGGCCTCTCCTTGCTGCTCGGCATCCTTCCTTCCTCTTTCAGCAGCCAGTGACATCTGATATTCCGTCTCCCTCGTGTCACCCTGACCAGCAGCACCGCTCAGGTGGTTCGGCCACAGGTTCTGACACACGGGCCTAGAGGGGGGATGCTGGGGTCCAGGAACAGCTAGAGTTCCTTAGAGACTGGGCCTCTCCACACGATGTGCTCCCATGGGCTGGCGTCCTAGCACACACGTGCAAATGCGAACACGTGGGAACTGTTTTCTTAATATTTGCATAAGAGAAAATACACATTCCTCTACTCAGCAGTGTGGGGGCTGGGGGGGAGTCACTCACCTGTTCTTCCTGCCCATTCCTGCTGGGCCATCAAGGATCTAATAAGTATCCATTCAAAGCTCAACTGCATTCTGGACGTTTGGGCCCAGAAGCCAAGAGGAAGGTATTTTCTATCCGAGACTTAAAACTAAATTGCAAGCATCTGTGTGCTTCTGCGCGGACCCTGGTGAGCAGAATCTCTTCCCAGGCTCCCCTGTGTCTGCCCACAGCACGGGAATGCTCCTCAGGCAAACCAGCAACTGGGAGGCCACCCCTTTGTGCACGGTTTATCTCGTTCTCAGCCCCACCTTCATGTCGGATCATTCACAGCTATTCGTCAGTTGTTCAAGGGGCCCAGGAATGGTGGGCAGATAAATGAAAAGTAAGTCTCATAAAAGAAACCACCCCACCTTGCTGAGCTTAGCCGCATGGAAAAACTATTGCTTAGCAAGTGGCATTTTTGGGGACGCTGCTCACATTAGTGTCAAACTGTGTGTGTGCACACAGGGCTGCAGGTGCCAGGTGAGTTCTGAGCAGAGCCACGTACAGAATGTTTTACGCTGACGTTTCCATTTCTTAATGTGAGCTTACTTGCTGAGGTAGTGTATTTTGCCCAAGGCGAATGATCACTTGGAAATGCGTTCATATTTTAAACCAGATCTTGAGGTTTTGGGAGCAAAACTCTGCGTAAGCATTTTGCAGCTTCCAAGAGCGACTGGCATCCTGAGGGGTGTCAGTAGCTGCCCCACAGCTGGTGCTACCCTGGGATGGAGTGGGATCTGCTACGTCCCGGGAAATGCAGCTCCTTCCTAGGCTGTAATCCCCAGAGCATTTGGTGACAATTTTTCAGGGGGCATTATTCAGGCCTTCCAGTGTTAGCTCTGGGTTGATACAGCAGGAAGAATCTGGATTTCTCAGTGACTGTCCTTTGGTTAAACTGCGCGGTACACAGAGGCTCAAGTGAGATGAAATGTGTGGCATGAAATCCTAGGGCCTGGAGCGAGGAGGGTGCAGACTCCCGCCCACGCTGGCCCACCCGGAGTGTCTGGGAGGCCTGCCAATGGGTCCCCCAGGGCTGTGGGTGCCACCTCCTCTAGCACAGGCCCCTGTGCCTAGCCCGGGACAGCTGCCTGGCTCACACCTGTCGGCCACTTTCCTCCTGCTGCTGCTTTCTGGGCCCCTGTCCAATCTTGTTTGGAGCCTTTATCAGTGAGTAAATCTGTTTCTCTCCATTAGACACAGTTGAGGCAGGGCAGACACCATGGACAGGTGGGCAGCTGAAGGTAACAGCAGGGAGCGCATCCCCCAAAGACGTGACTGGGAGACTGCGGCAAACACCTCCATAGCCCTGGGTCCTGAGCCTCTGAGACCATGGCAACCCAGATGGAGGGAGAGGAGAGCAGCCCGGGAGGCCTTATTATTCCTGCTCTGTGTAGATACACGGATCAATAAAATAAATGAGCTGTTTTATCTGGGCCAGCCATCTAATCCAGGGACTCGGAGACAGACACGTAAACACATCGATCACCTGTACAGCTTGCTGGTCTACTCTCCACGGAAAATGGGGAAGAGGGTAAAGAAAATGCACTGTCTGTAGTTCTGGGCCTCACTTCTCCTTCCGTCCAAGGAGGGGCAGTCTGCACTGTGATCTGCCCTCCAAGACCTTGGGCGAGGCAGTGATTGAAACCAAGGCTGACGTGTCCCAGCAAGCAGCTCACCTCCAGGCTAAGCATGAGGCTCAGTTCTTCCGACAGAGCTGTTGGATGTGGCCTTTGTGTGGGTCTTTAAAGTCAGTAGTCTCTATCTTAAAAAGATTTTTTTTTTTTAAGGGGCACTTGGGTGGCTTAGTCTGTGAAGTATCTGCCTTCGATTCAGGTCATGATCCCAGGGTCCTGGGATGGAGGCCTGCATTAGGCTCTCTGCTTAGTGGAAACTTTGCTTCTCCCTCTCCCTCTGCCCCTCCTTCTGCTCATGCTCTCTCTCTCTCTCTCTCTCTCTCTCTCTCTCTCTCTGAAATAAATAAAATATTTTAAATTTTTTTAAAAAAATAAGATTTAAAAAAAATTTTGACATATAGCATTATGTTAGTTTTAGGTGTACATGTAGTGATTTGACAATGCTGTGGCATTGCACAGTGCTCACCACAGTAAGTGTAGTCACCATCTGTCACTATGCAACGTTATTATGATATTATTGACTATATTCCCTGTGCTGTACTTTTCATCCCTGTGATTTATTTATTTTATAACTGCAAGTTTGTGCCTCTTAATCCCCAGACCTGAGAGGGCCATAACAAGCAAGCAGAACAAAGCCTGTCCTTAGCTGAGAGATCTGTGACAGTTGAGGTCCAAGGAGGGAGGTTTCTGGAACATTGCCAGCCTCACTGTCTACCTTTTATTATCCCCCCCAAGAGAGTCCAAGAGTCCTCGCCAAAACCTGTGACATCTGAAAAGCCCCTGCCATTTCTTATTATTTCCATCCTGCTCTGAGTGTGTGTGTGAAATTGAAGTTAAATATAGTCTCTGATTCTTTAAAATGCAGAGCCTCGAGGATGATAATTTTTGTCTTGAGCATATATACCTCTGGTAAATTATTTCCTATTTCCCTTGTTAATATAATGAATGAAACAGGGCAAGCCCCATTATTTCATTTTAAAGAAGCGCTCAAGTATGTGACCCAAAGAGAGCCCAAGATCAAGTCTCCTTTGGCTTCTGTTTCTGGTTAGAAAGGATGTACCTGTCTCTAACTGAGTCACACCCCAGTGTTTGTATAAAAACACCATGCCTGACCCTTCCTTCCTTCTTTCCTTCGGATGTTTAATAATAATCACCAACTGTATATGCCCGGGGGCTCTTTACTATTTTGGAAATAATACAAGGAAAGAGTAAATAAACAAATATCTCAACAAGAAGATATCAAGGAGTGATGCAAACCCTGATGAAATTTTGAAGAGTGAGAATGGAAGTGACCTCAGGGTGAAAGACTGTGAGCCAGTGTCATGTGGGCAGCCTGCCCTGTGAAGAGGTGGACATAGAGCAGTCCAGGTGGACAGCATGGCCCTGGCAGGATTTGGGAGGTTGCCATCGGCCACAGAGATCCCCTCATTGGCATATTTGACCATCCCTCTCGTGCCTGACCTCCCGGCCTTGGAGACAGTGCATCTCCAGCTCTTGGGCCGCAGCTTTGGAAGTTTAGAAGTTAGGATGGGCAGGGTGATTGGATCTCCATCAGCATGGAGACTGTTGTGGTTGGAGGCTTTCACAGAAGATGTTATTTACAAGTGTGTCTTCATCAAGAAATCTATTTTGTTTGTTAAAAATCCATAACAGGAAAGGAACTGTAGCAGAGAATGGGCTATTTTTGCATTGAAGAACACTCCTTAGAGGTAAGTGGATTTCTTGGTGGGTTATGTCAGGATGAATCTCGGATCCTAACCACTTCAATTTCTTTCAGAGGAATTTTGGCAAATGGAGTTTGTTTTTGACCTCATTAGAGTCCTGGTTAATTTATCACAATAACAATAACATCACCAGGGTTTGTGTTTGTATAACAAAGATTGTTCCTGGCTGTGCAAGCATGGGTCAAATGAAAGTGCTCATAACTTGTCTTAAGGAATGAAGATTCAGAAGAACGAGTGAGACAGCTCTAAATGAAATACAGGGTTGGGATCTCTGCTTCTCATGGGGCTCTAAGATAGCACCTCCAACAGGGGCATCTGGGCCACGAGGGCTGACCCCAGGGATGACATGGACACTTTGTTCTTCATGTAAGGACCCTACAGCCACCCACGTCCCTAGCTGCTTCGCCTCTGCTCTCTGCTTCCTAAAGCCCAGCTCTTCCTCTGGCCTCTCTTTGCTCACTCTCTGGGTCTCAGCCTCTCTCACCTTCTCCCCAATCTCCCCCGCCTCCTTTCCCCATCCACCTTTATTTTTTTTAAAGCTTTTATTTGTTTATTCATGAGAGACACAGAGAGAGAGAGGCAGAGATACAGGCAGAGGAAGAAGCAGGCTGTCTGTGGGGAGCCCGGTGTGGGACTCAATCCCAGGACCCTGAGATCATGCCCTGAGCCAAGGGCAGACGTTCAACCAACCGCTGAGCAAGCACCCATCCGGGTGCCCCTCCCACCCCCTTCTGTTGTCTTTGCAATGAGCCAGCTCTGCGACTAACAGCTGTCTCTCTAAGCTGCAGTTTATCTGTCTGTCCCCCAAAGAGGGAGAGACAAGACATACATTTGAGTGAATCAGGCTTCCTCTGGCCTTGGGGCTCACCCAGGAACCCCCCCCCCCGCCCAGGCTGCTTCAGAGCAGCGGGGCTCCCCCACCCACAGTAGCCCTACTCTCTCGTTCTGTATGCCCCATGCAGATCTAAACACTGACTCTCCCAGAGGAAATCCTTCTCTGTGATGACCTACTGCTTGCTTCCTGAGAGATGTGGGCTGTTGCGTAAGATGCCCAGTTTCCCACACATGCCTCTCCATCATCCTTCTGGTCATAAATTATTTTTAAAATATATTTATTTTCCTTTTGCTCTCTCCAGTGCTCCCTGGGTGAGAAAGAATTACGACCAATGTATTTGAATCACACTGTTTTGTTCTGAATGCTAGCCTCACTGCCCATTCACTGCACGACCTTGGCACGAGTCTCTGAATTTCCCCAAGTTTTAGTTTCCTCACTGGAGAATGGAAATCCCAAGCATACCAACTGGACATAGTTGGGGAGAGCTAGACGAGCTGACTCATCTGTAGTGCGAGCCACGGTTCTTTGTTGGGGTTAAAAACGCACAACGTAAATTTCACCATCTTTACCATTTTAAATGTGCAGTTCAGTAGTGTTGGGTACATTCCCACGGTCATGAAACATCTCCAGTGGGTGGTCCACACTTACTGTGGAAAGACCTGTCTTGGAGATTAGTCTTTGGGCTTTAGGAAAAACCTGTCATCACTGGTTTTGAAACCAAGACTAATACATGTTGGCACCTAAGAGTGAATCTGCCCATGTTTACAGACCTGCCTGGAAATGTTTTGTTTAGAATTTTCTTTTATCACCATTTTTTCATTACTATAAACCTGCCTCTTTGCAGATAAATCAATGTCCCCAAGGTTAGATGACTTATTTTAGTGTATTTCATGGGGAATTTGGGGTCCCTGTAATGAAGATGAGGTGTTAATTTCCCACATCTCAAGTTCTCTTGGTCCCTTCCTGTCTCCTCCTTTCCCCTCCCCTCTCCCATCCTTCCCCTCCCCTCCCCACCTCTCCCCATCCTCTCCTCTCCACTCCTTCCCTTCCTACCACTCTTGTTAACTCATTATAACTTCTTCCCAATTTCTCTTGTGTATTTTTCTTCTCTCTTGTCCCCTCTCCCTTCATCTCTCCTAGAGTCCCTTCATCCCACTGCTTTGTGTTTAATTCAATGAGGTTGAAATTGACTGTGATTTTGCCAATTGCTCAGAGCTTGATTTTCAGATAAAACCAGTGTTGAGCCAGGGCAGAGGCAAAGGAAATTCACAGCAGTGGTAGTTGAGGAGTGAAGGGGGCTGGTGTTCATGGTGCTTTTGTCCACCTAACTACATCTCTGAGCTTCCTTTTGGCAAAACCAACGATGGAAATAAATTATTCAAGAAAGTTTCAGAGGCTTCTTGCTGGCTTCCAACCTCTGAAAGTATAACCAAACATTATGTTTGAGTCATTCATTTGCCTGTGGAAAGACTTCTGGATGAATTGATGTTCAATAGGGCAAAACCGCATTAATTTAATTTTTATTTATTTTTAATATCGCATACTATGGAGTTATTTCCCAGTTAAAAGCCTGCACACTTGAATTATTAAGAATAATGCTTAATACTGCCTTGTACACAAAGCATGATATTACTGACCCATGATAGTGGGTAGAATGTTGGCTCCTGTTGACCTTTGTCCCCTGCCATGACACTCATAGATGTCCCTGAAGGGAGGTTATCATGCATTATCTGGATGGGCTCAATGTAATTGCATGAACCTTAAAAGCAAAAGGATCCCACCAACCAAATGAGTTTAGAAGCAGGTCCTTCCAACACTGCTCTCTGCCTTGTCAGACCTGAACAGAGAATCTAGCTACACTGCACTGTCATTCTGTCTTATGGGACTATGTGACAATAAATGAGTGTGCTTCAAGCCACTAGGTTTGTGGTGGTTTGTTACAACAGCAGCAGAACGCTTGAGCATTCACTGGCAGATCATTAGCTTACGGTTGAGGCTCTTCTCTCCTGTAGCAGGATAGGTTTGCATTAATCTCAGCACAGATTTTTGCCTCAGCTGCTTCCTGTGCATGGACAGGTCTCCTTAGCTGAGGTAAAGCCATCTTTTCTGTCCATAGAGTGGGTTGAAATCAGTTAACGTTTTAGAAATATGTGATGAGATGCCTTCTTAGCAATATTTCCTTACCAAGTGAACTGAGTGAGAATGCAGGTTCTGAGTCACTTCTGGTCCCCAAGGACTGTCTGGAAACCAGTTGCATTCCCTGGGAAGTAAGTTGAAAGCGCAGAATTCTGTGAAGAATCCCATGTCGACTGAGTCAAAATCTCCGTGGATGGGGGTAGAGAACGTGCAGTTTTTAGGAGCACTCAGGCAATTCCTTGCTACCAACATTTGAAAACTAATGCTGTACTCCAGTTGTTTCTGAACAGCTGGTTGAGACCCAGTGGATCAGGACATCAATGTAATGAGACAGTCTTTAAAAATATAGAAGTGGGGCAGCCCCGGTGGCTCATTGGTTTAGCGCCGACTTCAGACTGGGGTGTGGTCCTGGAGACCCGGAATCGAGTCCCTCGTCGGGCTCCCTGCATGGAGCCTGCTTCTCCCTCTGCCTGTGTCTCTGCCTCTCTTTCTGTGTGTCTCTGTCTCTCATGAATAAGTAAATAAAATCTTTAAAAATATATATAGAAGTGAATGGAAAAAAAGATAATGCAAAGTGGTAAGGTTGAGCATGCTTTGTGAAACTGTGTGTGTGTGTGTGTGTATGTCCACATGTGTGCACAGAGTCACCATGTAAAACAGTTACATATATATTTTTGAGAAACACTGCTGTCATCTGATCCTGTGATTCCCAATCCCATCTCATACCCTCCAGTTAACGGGGTCTTGTCTACAGAAATGTAACATCTGCTCCCCTGGCCTGCCTGTTACCGGGAAGAATGTTGCCAGGCATGTATGGGGCTTTGACAGATGCAGGAGAGACTCTCAATGTCCTTTCATTCAGGGACCTGCTAAATATGTCAGTGGAAAACACTTCCTGTGCTCAGTGGAGAATAAAATTTCTTTGAGCATTTCCCAGGGACGCATACACACTAAGCAGGTTCTTACCAGAACCTCCAGAAAGAACTGCAC
Organism: Vulpes vulpes; assembly: GCF_048418805.1. Classification (NCBI taxonomy): domain Eukaryota; kingdom Metazoa; phylum Chordata; class Mammalia; order Carnivora; family Canidae; genus Vulpes; species Vulpes vulpes. Next base: position 21,966,975 of record NC_132786.1, read on the forward strand.
CTTGGAGTGGAGCTTGCTTGCTGTGGATGTAGAGAAATGGATGTCTTCTGTATGGCATGAAGCTACCAATTAATGCAGAACAATCACGCTACCTACGAGAAGAACCTTTTCCAGTTTAGCTTTAATAATGAGATGTGATCAAGGAAGTCTATATAGTGACAGGTAAGCTGATATGCTGCCTTAAATACAGGTTTCAGCGGAAGATAATATATAAGCAGTGATGCCTGTGCAGGTTTCTAGAGAGGAAGGGAGTAGTACAGTGGGTAGGAAGGGTGAGACTAAGCTGAGGGAAGGTCTAGAAGGTTTAGAGCTGGGGACTATGCTTAGACTGGGCCCGAGGCCCCTTACCAAGCACAGTTTGGAATCACTGGAATATGTTATGCTATGATTTTCCCCAGAAAAAAAAGAGCATTTTTGCAAGAAGCACCTCTCATGCCGATCCTTCAGGTTGGTTTTGAAGTGAAAAGCCCTCCCCGTACCCAGCCTTGCCTGAGGTGCCAGGTAGTGGTGGTAATAATGGTGGTACTTGAGTACTGAGTACAGTATTCATAGTACTTAGTGTTACCCTGAGATGATCCCAAAAATACCACTCTCTTCACCACGTGGCAGCGGAGAAAGTGAGGCTCAGAGAGGCGAGGTTAGCATACCTACTATCAGCTGTCAGAGCGGAGGCAGAAGCACTGAGGCCCTGCCACTGGGCCCCGGGCCTCTCCAGGAAACCACGGTGCCTGACCCCACACTGTCCCGCCTCTTCTGCAAACCGCAGTCCTTTGAAGAGCGCTCCGGGGCCAACTCAACTCGGGCCTCGGAATCCTGAGAGTAAATTTTAAGTCTTGACGATGCTTAATCCCTGCAGAAGGTGGAATTTGCACATTTCTGCTCAATGAGCTTTGAAGAACAAAAGGTCGTTGCTAATTTGAAGATAAAACCTTTATATAGACAACATCCTGCAATTACTTAAGGGAGGTTAGCATCTACCATTTGATCAGGAAGCTGAGAAGTCTTTGTCGAGCAAACCCTGAAATGCCCCAGGTCTCACAGATCACCATGCCTCTTTTAAAGTGCTTTCATGCTGACCATCACTATTATTATTATTTTTCTTTGGCTGGTATCTTCAGCCCCTGACCACAAAGCCAAAAGCCACAGGAAGGCAGAAAAGTACAATAAATGGGCTTTCTCTACCCATCACTGGCAGACTGTATCCTAGTTTTAATAAGTCATAGACATTTGCAAAAAGGAACACTCTGGAAAACACTTTAAGTGAAGTCTCTGCTTTAGTGCTCTGCAGGAGAGTGAGTAGTAAAAAGGCGTTCTATTGATTATAGTGCTTTAGACACAGATATCCATGTATTTGAAGAAAAGTCACCACCCACGGCTTTACCCTGAAATACACAGCAAATATGTATCTTGAATTTTACAACTTAAAAAGATCCCTGCTCATAGATGATCTCTTCCCATTCTGTGACTGGCCCTTTCAGTTTGTCAGGGGTTCCAGATTGAGAGGAGGAGGTTGGAGAGCCTTCGGAAGCCACAAGAGAAGAAATCCTGAAGGGATGTTGACCCAGTCTTCTGGGGCAGGGGCCTGTGGGCTGTTTGAGATAAAACCCAAGGCGAGAGACAAGACTCCAAGGGGAAGGCTTGGCGGTGCCCTTGTGGAGGCTGTGTCATGGACTTTTGGATGCCCCCAGCCCCAGCCAACAGTTTCATATATTCAGCCAGCACAGAAGCATCTGGAGTAACCACAACTAAACAAATGATGTGGAAGGAAATAGCATCCTGTAACCCACAGCAGACGATTAGAAGGCCCCTCCCCTGTGCACTGGCACCTCATAAACCCTCATAAAGCTCCACGTTCGCCAGTGGTGACAGAGATTGAACTGCCTGTCATCCTGTCAGACAGTTCTTCTGGATGCAAATTCTAGTTGCTCTGAAGAAAAGTGGGGTATTTTTGCATGCCTGAATTTGTAGGTTACCTGTAGAACAGAGAGCGGACAAAATGAGGGTGCAAGATGGTAGTGCAGGGTGCTTACAAAAGGCCTGAGTGAATGACGAGGAGAGAGTATGTAAGTGGCCACTGCAGTCAGACTAGAACGTGTGACGCTGGAAATGGTTATTTGCATGTGAAGCCATCCTACGACTATTGATATTCTGCAGGTAAAGCCTTGACTACCTAGTTCAGCCCTTGTACATGTAAGTGATTGTTATTCATGAATGTTGTCCCTGAAAAAAGCAAATGGTAGATTATCCATAATGTTCTATAACCCAGAGGAGGCTATAAAGCTTTTGTTAATCGTGATTTCCTAACACCCTCACCAGCAGGGAGGCACCCCTGATGGTGCTGCATCCTTTCCCCTAAATCAAAACTTTAGTTTTGCTACAAGGCTTATGTTACGTTTGAGTCATGCTAGGAATCGGTAACTTGCTCTGGGAAAGTGGTTTGATTCTATATCACTTTCATCTTTTTGAAGTATAAACTCTACATTCATAGTTGTTAATTTTCTTTGTAGTCTCCCGTGGTGTTTTACACTATTTTGTGATCACTTGGAGAGTATTCACCTCATAAGGCACCTCTATGCTCATAAGGCAAAGATCAAATCAAGTTAGATTCTTTCATTTCTTTAAAAATTAGTAAATCAGTAAGTTTAAGCCAAAAATGACATCCCAAGTCCTGGTTTGCCAATAATGTCATATAGATTTGGGATCTTGCAAGAGGATTCTGGTTTAAAACGTTGAGAAAACCTCTTTATGCAGCTACATAAGGAAGAACAGAGTACATTTACAAATACGGCTTATTAATAAAGGGTTTGAGTTAATGTCAATTTTTCAAAAACTTCACCTGCTCCTTTGACCCCAAATACTACAGTCCCTGAATATCCTAGTATTTTAGAAGTAGCATGGGTGACAAAACTACAAATGACCTGGAAGAAATATAATTAGTACGATGGAATCTAATTTTTTTAAAAAGCATTGTATAATGAAGTGTCAGAAACCTACATTTTCTTACCCATATTTTTCGGTGATGAAAAGTTTTTCAGGTGTAAGGTTCTCATGGTCTGCATCCAGGGGGGCAAATTCATCATGCCCACCTTTCCAAAATTATATAAATTCAAGTCCACATTATTTTTATCCACCATCAATTAAATATTAATCAGCTTTTCTTGGTTCTCAGCCCACAGGTTTTACTTACAAGACTCTAAAGAGGAAACTCTAGGAGCCCTGCCAGCTCAGACCCCTTGGCTTGGAATATTTATTCAACAATTCCAATTCCTGTAGCTGTGTGTTGCCCAACTTGTGACTTATCTTAAGTGGCAAGTTGAGGAGACATAAGAGCATCAGCTTGCTGTGTTGCCACACTGACATGATCAATAGGCTACATACAGATCAAATACATTTCGAATCCCAAATACGGGAACACACACACCTTGAAAACTGCTTCTGCGAGACCCAATTCCAGTAAACCTTTCAGCTCATCAGATTATGACCATTTCTTTGTCTTGGCTTTCCATGCAGATAAAATAATGCTCTGTCTTCCAAATGGGAAGGGAATGCCACTGGTCCAGACAGTTGGTGATGTGGCACAATGGGAGAGGCTCTCTGCACTGGCCTGTGCTGGTGCCAGGTGCTTCCCAGAGCTGGTTTCAAGGGAGGCGTCACCATCTAGAATAGGAATCACCAAGATAGCGCTAGCCTATCAGTATGAAGACCGTGAGTCCTCTGTCCTGTCCTGAAGAAGAGCCAAGCTCACCAAATCTAGACTTTTCTTTTATACCAAAGGCAGAAAGTAGCTTATTTTTAAAATATATTTAGCATATCAGGTGCTATGGTTTTGATTTATAAACCCTCATGTGGATCTCTTGCATCTCTATATGGACCTAAACTGTGCTTTTTACCATTCCAAAGAGGTTTATAGTGTTAAGAGATCATGAACACATGTCTCTCTCTTTTATTTTTTTTTCACCACTGCAATCTTTAATCCCCATCACCTATGTCCCCGTCCCCCACCCCATCCCACCTCTGGTAACCATCAGTTTGTTCTCTAGAGGTAAGAGTCTGTTTCTTGGTTTGTCTCTTTTTTCTGTTAGTTTGGTTTATTTCTTAAATTCCACATGAGTGAAATCATATGGTATTTGTCTTTCTCTGACTTATTTCACTTAGCATTATACTCTCCAGCTCCATCCATGTCATGGCAAATGGGAAGATTTCATTCATTTTTATGGCTGAGTAATATTCCATTATATATACATATATTTATTATATTTATATGTCATTATATATTATATATGTTTATTAATCTATATATTAATATATATAACATATATATTACCTCTTCTATCTGTCCATATATTGATGGACACTTGGGCTGCTTTTTAAATTTGTAAATAATGCTGCTATAAACATAGGGGTGCACGTATCCTTTTGAGTTAGTGTTTTTGTATTTTTCTGGTAAATAGCCAGTAGTGCAATTACTAGATCCTAGGATAGGTCTATTTTTAATTTTTCCAGGAACCTCCATATTGTTTTCCACAGTGGCTGCAGCAGTTTGCATTCCTGCCAACAGCGCAAGAGCACATCCTTATTAACACTTATGTTTTTGAATTTAGCCATTCTGACAGGTGCGAGTTGACATCTTATTGTAGTTTTAAATTGTATTTCCCTGATGATGAGTGATGTTGAGCCTATCTTCATGTGTCTGGGGGCAGCATCTGTATGTCTCCTTTGGAAAAATGTCTATTCACATCTTCTTCCCATTTTTAATTGGATTATTTGGTTTGTGGGTGTTGAGTTGTATCAGTTCTTTATATTTTTTGGATCTTCATCCTTTATTGGATGTGTCCCTTGCAAATATCTTCTCCCATTCAGTAAGTAATCTTTTAATCTTAATGCTTGTGTCAACTTTTTGCCAGTTGCCTACTGGACTCCCCAACCCCAAAGCTCTCCTGGCCCTCACTGCTTTTTTCTTCCATTCCTCTTTCTCTCCTTGCTCCTTTTGGTTGAGTTAAGCTGATTTTCTCAAATTCTTTGGTTCATTGATTTTACTTCTGCCTGTAAACCACCTTTCATTACTTTCATAATACTGAAATATTCTAAAACAAGAAAATCCCTAAAAGGCTGGTGTCCACTCACTACTTCTGTTTGGCCATCAGTAGATCTCCCGGTGCTAACACAGTACTAGCACAGTGCAACGACAGGCAGAAGATGTGCGAGTGAGTTGAAGTCATTATTTATTTACATTAGGCTCATCTGGTAAATGGTGTCTGAGTGTGAATTACCTAAAAGTGTCCAATCCTTCCCGCTCAGCCTCTGTCAAGGTAGAGGCATCTCAGAAGAGTAGCTCTTCCAGGTTGATGGTGGGAACACCCGTGTGCCACCCATCAGCCTCCTCTGTGAGCACTCACAAGGCTCCCCATCTGTACGGGGCACTGATCTCCAGGGTGAGTTGGTCTGTCTGTGGGGAGAACAAGAGATAATTAAATTGCCATGACAGTGGACCTTAAATGTCACAGACAGAGTTACTGCCTATCTGGCTCACACTTTTATACTCAGAATCTACCATGATGCCTGGCATAGAACTGGTGCTCAACAAAATAGGTTTAGAAAGAATCAGTGAACACCAGGGCTGGGACAGAAGTGAATGTGATAAACTCCAGGTCTGTCTATCTGCATGTTGCTTTTCTCTGGGAGGGATATTGAGATATTTCAGGAGGCAGCTGTCCATGTACTCCTCGGTATCCTGAATACTGCTTCACTGCTCTGAAAACACTGCTCTGAAAGACCTATCTACTCTCTTGGCAGAAGATTATGATAATTGTCAAATCTCTGTTCCTCTGAGTAGATGCAACCAAACCTAACAATCAGCATTTACCCTTTATCAGGAATCATGTATAGAAAGCCCTGTCCCCCAATATTTCAGACACATGCTTGCCCATGGTCAGAGCCCCAAACAAGAAGCAAGGACCAGCTCAGGTCAATGGGGACACTCAGTGTTAGGCAGGCTGATCATTTTGAGCTCAGACAAATATTAGCACTTGTTTTTCTCAGGGCAGATTATGACTTTTGATCTAGGCCATGTGAAGAAGAGGCAAACAGGGCTGCTTAGAAAACACCCTGCTTTTCACCAGGGAGGCTACTTTGTAGGCGTTCCTGAGTCTTTTCCCTGCCCTACATCATTTTGCAGTGAGGCACCTCTGCCCCCTCTAGTCCTCAGATGCTGAGGATGTCATGTGAAGCTATTGGTTGCTTTGTGCTGAGTGGCGAACTCTGTGGTTGTTGGAAAGCAGCAGTAAAAGCCAGGGAGTGTCTCAGATTGCAAGCAACCCCGGGCAGTGCGGCGGACAGTGCCCTGCCTCAGATCTGCCCGTGGGAGCCCCACTGACGTCCTAGAAGCTGCACAGGGTACAGCTCCGACCCGTCCCCAGCAGGGATGAACACTTCCAGGCTGCCCGGAGTCAACAGATTAAAACGGTTTTGGAGGGTGAGTAAAAGGACACAGAACAACTTACTTAAAAAAAAAAAGTTTAATTTCTTAAAAAAAAAAAAAAAAAAAAAAACTCACCTAACTTGCTATGGGAGCTACGCCATGAGATAGTTGCCTTATTTTACAAAACTCTTGATGGGAATTCGACCGTGCATATTCGATGTCTTGACAAAGGCTTAGAATTTAATTGTAACTCATCTGCAGCAGATGCAGTGAGCAGCCTCAGAGCTCTGGGTGTTTACTCAGAATGCAAGTTTTATAGAAAAGGCATTTTAGCATTTGAGCCACAGTATGATGGTTAATTATAGTTACTATCACTCAGCTATCACGCAGCATCTTCTGAGCTGAGCCTCTGGGAACAGTGTTGAACATGATAGCTAATAGATGGAATCCTGAAAATAAGGTGTGTATGTGTTTTCTTGCAGACTGCGTAGTCTATCAGAAGCCCTATGTGACCAGAAGCAGAAGAGATAGGAAAAAAATCTCATGCTCTGTCGTGCATTCTTACAGCATTAGAATTACAGCATTAGAAAGCACTGAGGCAGTTGTAATCACAGACCACTCAGACGTGTGATACCCATTGTAGACTATCATCATAATCCTCTGTAATGAGAGCAGCAGCCCCAAGCCAGCCTAATAGCACACAGCTTCTGGATTTTTAACTTTTGCCTCTCTTCACAGAATGATAAAACATCTATGGAAATCATTGCTTATTTCCAGGTGTCAGAATCTGCATTCAGGGCAACATGTAAAGAATTCTTTTCTGAAGAGTTACATGAGATTCAGGAAGATGTGTGTTTACACCACGTTAGTATCAAAGTCAAAACCCCATGAGTGTTTAGGACCTAAAAAGCAACAAATGACTCTGTAGCTGATTTTCAGTGACTCCTTAAAATATCATGCAGAGCTGGAATAAAGCTGTGGGTAAGTTTCCACCTTATGCTAATGTTATTTGATTTTTTTCTTGTATTAGCACCCTGCTCATTAGAAATCACTTCATTAGATGAATAAATAGCAGGTAATTAGTGCACCTGATGCATTTCTGACTATAGGTAAACTGCTTTTCTTTCTGTATGATGCTCTGAGTCATCTAAGGAGGGCCTGGGGTTATAGATATTCTTTGTCATTTACTTAGTGAGTCATGATCTCTCTTTCTTTGAACTTGTAATGATCAGATAATGTGAGTTTGAGAATAATGTGAGTGATTTTGAAATTACTTTTTAAGCAAAGATTTACATTCAACTGGGTAGAACCAAAACAATTTCTTCCCAAATTAAAGCATATGTGTAGTATATAAATGAGTATTTCATCTGCGTAAACAAGAGCATATAAAAAACATTTAAATGATGAAACTCTAAGAAGCACCATATGCAGCTCGCACCGCCCTGGGCCGAAGGTCTGACAACCAACTGTGTGGTTTCTGGGATTAATCTTTTGATCCTGTGCAGAATTGCTTCCAGCCCTTGACTTCCCATCTGTAAAGTGAGTGGTTCCTCCCAGAGATTTAATCTGAGCACATGGGAAGCAGATTACTCTGTGTTCCAAATTCACCAAATAACCTACCTAAATTGTGTCCACAAAAGTCTGATTAAATTTGTTGTTCGTTATAGTTCTTAGTTGTTAGAGGGCTCTCAGAACGTCCTTAATGAAATCATACTCAGGCCTGGCTTCCGGACCCTGAGAAGTTCTTTCTGAGTGACATCAGATGTAATGGATCAGAGTCAAGTGTAGATATGTCCATGAACTGTAGGATACTTTGTATTTTCTCTTTTACAGACTAAGCTTCATTTTAGTCATTAACCTCTCCCCTGATCTAAATATTTGTTACATACAACACCCCAGAACTTCAGATGAACCCCTCAGTAAGCTGTGTCTGGAAGGGCATCCTCTGAGTGGGGAGGTGCTTTCAGATGTGTGGGGACACCCAGGCTCCAAACTCACACCCATGTGGGCCCCTTTCACCGGGAAAAATAAAAAGACACCCGAGATTTCACTGGCCAACAGCATGATCCAGATATGAAAGTACATTCTAAGGAATCCAAGGGATTCCTTAATTATTTAGAGGTGAGGAATTTAAATGGGTGATGTAGCTCCTCTCTAGTTTCGACTTTGAATTATTCATTCACTTTTTTATGGTGGTTTTATGCTAATCACTCCAGGCCACTGTTAATAAAACTTTTAAAAATCAGAGACAGATGCAAAAACAGCTTCAAAAAAAGGATTTAAAAGCCTGTCAATAGAGGAGTGGCTGTGGAGCCTCTCCTCCAGGTAGCCAAAGCTGATTGTGGGGCTCGCTTACCTCTGAGTCCATTTCTTTCTAGGGCTCAGCTCTGGTGGTCCGCAGCCAAGTCAAGGTCATGAGCATAGAACTTCAAAGTCTGGACTTTGGAGGGTGGCATGAGATAAAATTTTATCATACAACTAATTCGTGCTCATTTAAAACAATGACAGTCTTCCCATAATTTTGGTAGCTTCCATGTATTTATATCGTTTTACTGGTAGCAAGTGGAAATGAGAGGGATTTCATTTGATTTGTTTTGTTTTGTTTTCTACAAACCCAGGACTGGTCCACCTGCCGTAGTCAGCAAAGTTTTGGAATCAGTGCTTTAGATGGCTCTGCTATTCAGACTGTGTGCCTACGGTGGCCAAATGACTATTTGATTTCAGTCCAGCTACTGCATGCTGAGTGATGCCATTTGATTTAACAGATGTTTGACAACAGAAATTTATGTACTAGAAAAGCTGGTCCCAAGTTTACTGGAGGAGGCAGAATGTTTTTTTTTTTTTCCACCCTGTGGACTTTCTTTTGTTGATTACAGTGACTTGAAACAACCCAAATCTGAATATTTAAGAAGAGCCAAACTCAAGAAAGGCAGTGTGATATAATAGAGCAATGAACAGGATGCATGGTTTCGTCCAAAGTGGTCACCTTACTTTCCTTCATGCCGTTTTTTTCTCACCTTTTAAAATTAGGGAGATGTGTGTAAATCACATCAGCTTGATTTTCTATCTGGGGAGTATAATCTCATCTCTCAGAAAGGTTTTTTTTGAAACTGTTGATGCCCAGGCTTCCCCCTCCCACTCCAGTTAAGTCAAAGTTGCAGTGGGTGGGGCCCCTAAAATCAATACATTTTGAAAAAGCTCCCCAGGTTGTTCTAGTGGGCAGCCAGGATCAAGAACAGTGATACCATCTGAAGGTCCTTTCCAGCTCTAACATGCTATATTCGAAGATCCTAATGATTACTTCTCATGGTAAAAGCACTACATAGTTTATATTGTGGCTATGGTGGTTCTTCTTCCTTTTCTGGTCATTTCAAGAGATGATTAGTTGAAAGTGGTGGAACAGAAATTACAAGGGACTTATCCCCCCCGCCCCGGAGGGGCTTTTCAAGGTAAAGATGTTGAACATCCTTGGGTGTGGATGTGGCATCCTGTGGCAATCTGAATTTTTAATTCCCTAAATGGAAGATTTATGGTCCTAAGAACAGTGAACTCTAGTTTCAAGGGTATAAACCCAGTGAAAAGCATACTTTCCACTAAATATAAGCTTGTCCTTGTTGCTGCTGAGCTCTGAGCAGGCGTTAGGGATACAGAGATGAGTAAGACCCAATCCTCGCCTTAATCCATTTATAGTCTAGTGGAGGTGAGAGAAAAAGAGAGTGGCCGTGTGGTTTGGGGCCATCTAAATCGGATGTCTCTTGGCCATATGATTTTCTAGTCTGATAAATTTTGCCAATGCACACAAAGCTAGAAAGATGACTCCTCCCTCCTCCCCCAATTATTTTCCCATTTTAAGGTTTTTTTTTCCTTTTTCTTTTTTCTTTTTTTTTTTTTTGCGGGTGCACGTTTCATTTGTGCAAATGATACGTCCACGTATCTTTGGGACACCAAGATGTCTGAGAAGCACGCATGCTCCAGCCCCACCCCCACAGATGCTCTGATGGCACAAAGTGTTTACACTGATGTTCAACAAACACATGTCTGTGGCTAAATATGCAAAGCAACATTTACACATTTCAGAAAAGAACAAAATACGGTGGGTTGTTTCATAAGTCATGACGCAAGTCGAAAACCCAAAATAAAACACTTGCTAACCTTTGATTCTTTTCCTGAACCGTCCAAATACAGCCTTCGTTTTATGATAACTGTGTCTCTCTGTCCCAGGATTGCCTCAAAATCTAACCCTCAGTTTAGGTTTCTGCAGGTCTTAGAGAGCATTGGTCTGGGTGGTTGGGTTCCTGCTGCAGCTTTGCCTCCCTGGAGCTCATGAAATATGTCAGCCATTTCCTTTCCGTGAACCTTTGCTCTTATCTGTGGTGGGATGAGGTTAGACTGGCTTCCCACAGGTGTCCTCCTAGTGTCCTGGTCATTTTCTCTAGTTTGACAGGAAGTAGGAAAGACCTCTGTAGAGCTGTTCATCCCAAGAGGCAGTCGGACAGGATAGCAGTTTCTTCTCCTCATCAGATAATCCAAGGACCAGCCTACCAGGGTAGTGGAGTAGAAAAGACCTTGGCATTGCAGACAAATGAGAATTTGAATTTGGACTCTCTCATGACCTATCTGTACACTGTGAAGCAGGCTTCAACCTGTCTGGACCCAAATTTCCTCCTCTGTAAGGTGAAGTGGGTCATACTGCCTTACAGTGTTTGGGGTGAAGTTTAAACTTGATGATATCCATACTGCAGCATCTGTGAAAATATGAGCACACAGTAGGTCCTCTGCTGGGATGTGTAGGATTACCACTCACTGTTGAGGGAGGCTGAGAGCGGCACTGGGCAGGGGGTTTGCTTCTCCAGTCTGGTGTCTCTGCTTGGTGGCTCGATGTAGGAGTGCCCCAGGGTTGCCGTGGGGTTTTCTGAAGAAGGAAAAGGCTACATCTTAGCCTCCCAAGAGAGTGGGGCAAATGACATCATTACATAGGTTGACATGAGTCCACTAATCCCCCTTCCCTCGAGCTCCTCCTAGTGAGGCTATCCTTGAATTTGAATTTCTCTCTGTGGTCTGTCCTTTATCTTAGTGTGGGTCCTTTCACACAAACCAGATGGACTGCGTTCAGCTCTTGGAGGGAAACAGAGAAATAAAATATAATACAGTTACAGTTCTGCTTTTTTAAGTCTGTATGGTTCAAATAGCCAGTGACATTTTGCAGCCAGGCATTTTGATGTCAGGTAGAATCAGCCATGGCTCTTCAATTAGCCTTGAATGCTGTCCCTTTAGAGAAAGTTTTTTGTTTTCTTTTTAACCAAGACTCAAAAATTATTAATTTGTCTCTTTATTCATGAACATTAAAAGCTGGAAGTTAATAAATATTTTATGATCCTAAAATTCAAATGCATATCAGATTGATGTTGAAGGATGAGGAATTGAGCGCAGGGAAGAGGCCTCCTTTTTCCAGAATTTGCAAAATCAATGTAAAGTGGGATTTTGCTAGCCTACCGTTAGCTAGAGCAGGATGATGGGACTCTGGTGTTGCCCTGGGATGTCTCTAGGTCGACTAGAAGATCTTGTGCCTCTTCCTATCTTCCCAGGTGATCAGGGCTGCAGTCCTGGGGGAGGAAAACAGGGCTGATAGTCACATTGTCAGTTCATCCAGGAATGTCAAGACTTCAATGAAACATAAGCAACTCTTCCTTCTCAGAAGGTGAGGGCTTCCTGGGCTGGAACGTATTTTTGAAAATTGGATGTCAATCTTGGGATAAGCAGGCAAGTCCTTCTGTCTTCTGTTCAACCCCAACGTAGAGAGGGCTTAAGTACACACTTACTTCACACTGTGTAATTTTTTCTGCAAATATGTTCAGGAACTCAGCTGCAGTGTTGGTTTTCTTTAAAGATTTTTTCCCTACCCCTAGTGAACCAGAACGGATTATTTGGGTTTACTATCGATTAAACAGATGGACCTTTCTGATGAGCTGAGAACAGAACGAGGATAAATAGGGCCGATTTTTCTCCAAAGTACTAAAAACACACGAATTCACTTTGTGTGCTGGCAGGAACTGTTGCTTCTTAAAGAAAAAAGAGGACCAAGTAAGTTTTTCATGGGATGGTCCCCCAAAGAACTGTTCCTCACCAACAAAATCTTTGAGAAGACTGCATTAACTTGTTCTCATGTTGGAACCGAGAAAGTTTCTATTATCAGGCATTTGAAAAGAAAACATGCTGAATATTTTATAAGGGGAAACATTCATATATGAGCTGTAAATTCTCAGATGCTAACCAAAGAGCAACTGATAGGGTTGTAGAGAAGCCCAGGGAACAAACTTGTGAACTGGAGAGTCTGCTGATGTTTTATTATTAGCAGAATGAGTGGGGAGTCTGTGCTCTGATTGTGGATACCATTCTCTGCAAATGTTGCCTAGACTGAATTAATGATTGGAAAAATGAGCATGTGAAATACAAACACACTTGTAAGGTTTTCGAAAGATTATAATTTAAACATGGTTATTGACCTCTTAATGAAGAAAAGGTGGATAATGATTCCTAATGGTGAGTATGTAGAGAACCTCTTTTGCAGGCAGATGGACTTATTCGGGTAACTTGAGTGGTTCCTTAATCACTCTTTCTCAGCTGCCTCATCTGAGATAGTGATAAGATTACTTATCCTGTGAAATAGTGATAAGATTACTTGTCCTGTGAGATTTTGTGCGAAGTAAGCGAGATCACAAATGTAATGTGCAGGCATAGGCCTTTTACTCTACTCTTTCCTTTTTCTGAGGGCGCTAGCCCATAATTAATTGTAGCTACAGCATGTAGACTACAGGTGTGTGTGCTAACTACATGTCCATTGAACGGAGGGTTGGGTGGATGGATAGGTATATGGATGAGTGAGTGGATGGATAAATGGGTAGATTATGGGTGGGTGGGTCATTGGGTGGCTGGCTGGCTGACTGGCTGGATAATTGGGTGGGGTGGGTGGATAGATGGACAGATGGGTAGGTGAGTGGATGGATGGGTAGTTGGGGAGGTGGGTAGATGGATGGATAGGTGAGAGGTTGAGTAGATGGATGGATGAGTGAGTGGGTAGATGGGTGGGTGGATGGTTGAAGCTAGCTTAAATCTACTTTATTGTATATATTAAAATTTATGATTGATTATGAATCACTTAGGAATTCATCAAGTCTATTTTTAATCAGTTGCATGTACTTCAGCCTCATTGCTGATATTAACATTACCATATTATCTAAAAACATCAGAAAAGGTTTCCTTTCCTCTGTTGTTTTTGTACTCGCCTGGCCCTCTAGGAATATATTTTTTTCCTCTTTAGGAATATTAACATCATTAGGTGGTTTGGCTATTAGCCATTATATGTAGGCATTATATATGCATTGTTTGTTATTCACCTTTGAATTTAAGATAGCCCTTTGATTTAGGAAGCTGAGTATTTCTGCTCTACAGTTTATCAGTTAGGAAAAGAAGGTAGGAAAAAAAAAAAACAAGCGCTTAACCTAAGCCTTTTAGGGGACAGATGCTGGTAGATTGCTGTCCCTTAATGTTTAAGTATCTTCCTCCTGCCTTTAGCTTCAGGAATGCCGAAAGTGAAGTAAAGAGGATTTCGAGGAGCCATGTAGATCAGGATGCCTTGTCTGCAAAGATTTTAAAAGCATATGTAGCTGAGTGGAAAGTTATCATTGAATTTCTTTTTAACATTGAACTTTTGGTTTTTTTTCCAGCTATAGAACGTGTTGATAGCATCAACTATTCCTTACAGAAACTCTGATTTCCTACTTGATGAGCTCACCTATTAATAACAGCTTTTCCCACCTTTAAAGTCCCCCAAGTTTGATCCCTCAAAAGCTAGCCCATATCTTCCTACTACTTAACTGATGTTTCAGTTCCCCACGTTTCTCAGAACCAGGCATCATGTAGGCCCTCCAGGACATTCAGATAGAGACATGAAGAAGGCCCTAGCTGCATTTGCATTTGGCACAGGAATTTAGCACAAGAAAGTGGGGTTGTAAGGTGCCAGAAAAAAAGAGGGATAAAGTGCTCTTGAAATACCCAAACAGGACAGTTCATTTTGTGTGGAAGGCAGGGAGCTTGGAGGAAGATCACAAAGAGGAGACACTTCAACTAGATGCTTAAAAATAAGTTCAAAAAAAAAAAAATCCCCATATGGACCAAATGGAGTCCAGAGAGTACGGTGTGATTTGAGTCATCAAAACATGACATTTTATAGAGTCTTATGCAAACAAGCATATTGTACCCCAGCTAGTGAGATAGGTATCTAAGATGGAGAGTTGGAGGTACGGTTTGGGGGTGCCTAGGATGGTCCAAGGCCAGGTGCTGGGCACACCTGTATTAGTGAGCATTGAGGAAGTTGGGAGCTGTTGAGCTGAGGCACATGGATTATTTCCAGGGAGAAATTTGGAAGTTCATGTGTGTTCCCTTCAGAGTGTTCAGTAAATACTAACACTTGGAGATAATTGTTCATATACATACATGTATATATGTATGTGTATATGTATATATATACATACACTTAGGTGAACAAACAAGAGGGTCTTAGGCATTTTTACCTTCTGTTGCTGTGGATGAGCTAACTGAGGATGCATATGTGTTGCGGGGAGTCCTTGCGCATGGCTATTTACATGCAAATTTCAATACCAGATTGAAAATGTTAGAATGGTTTTGCTATAAATAACACAAACATTATACTTTCAGATTCTCTTCAGTCTGTTATTGAGCTCTACCTGTCTGTGCAGACATGTGCTAGAAATCTTGGATGTGCTGATAGAACCAGGAAAAACAGCATTTGCATGTGCAATAAATAGATGCCCATTGTACATACCAGTTTCTCTAGATTTGTTGTTTGCTATTTTATTTTCTTGATTCTTCCTGGAGAAGCAAGGGTTGGATATTTGTTGGAGCAAAATTGAAATAGAGGGGCTGAGTTTTGTTTTGATTGAAGCCTTAGATGGTGGGTAAGATTTTAATAAACAGAAATTTGGTTGAGGGGATATGAAGAATCGGGTTGAATGGAGGGACACAGCCAGGAAAGCTTATGTCTCAGAACGGGGTGACACTGCATGTCACATTTCGGCAAGAATGGTGAACGAGTTTGAAGTGTGGGGTAGCTACATGAGTTTGGGAGGTCTTAAACCCTGTGTCCTCACTGCTGGTCTCACACATTTGATGTCTCCCATGGGAAACAATTCCCATGGGGGAGGAATCCTCCAAGAATGGAGAAACCAGGATCTGTGAAGGAACAGGGAGAGATAGGTCCCAAGAGTAACGTGCTCAAGTTCAAGCAGAAGTCCTAAAATCAGAGGGAAGCAAATGATGCATTCCTGCCTCTTGGGCAGGGTAGGACCAATCCGGCATCCCAGTGTGCTCCCGCTGTGTGTGGGAGCACCTCCAAGGTCTGGACTGGCCTTGAGAGCCAAAAGAGAAGCTTAGATCCTAAGTCTTTCTTGTCTCTGAAGCACAGTGGTGGTAAATACGTGAAGTAGCAGGGTTTTTTTCCTAAAGGAAGACATTGTGCCCAGTTTGACTTGGCTCTGACGGCGTCTGGGAAAAGGGATTACCCATCCCAGAAGCTGCTTAACCCCAGAGAAGAACTGTCTGTAGGCCTGAGATACTGCTCACCTTGATAAGATTGGATTTTTTTTTCCTTAAATGTTTGTCATTGTGGAACTGAGAAACCCACCCCATTTTCAGGTGCTGTAAGTGCTGGTGTTGTTTGAAAAACCAGGATGTCGTGCAAAAGCTTTTTATCCTGATGAAGTCCCAATGGTTGATTTTTGCTTTTGTTTCTCTTGCCTCTGAAGACGTGTCTAGGAAGAAGTTGCAGTGGCTGAGGTCATAGAGGTGCTGCTTGTCTTCTCCTCTAGGATTTTGATGGATTCCTGCCTCACATTTAGGTCCTTTCATGCATTTTGAGTTTATTTTTGTGTATGGTGTAAGAAAGTGGTCCAGTTTCATTCTTCTGAATGTTGCTGTCGATTTTCCCAATATCACTTATAGAAGAGACTGTCCCTTTTCCATTGGATAGTCTTTCCTGCTTTGTCGAAGATGAGTTGACCATAGAGTAGAGAGTCCATTTCTGGGTTCTTTGTTCTGATCCACTCATCTGTGTGTCTGTTTTTGTGCCAGTACCATGCTGTCTTGATGACTAAAGCTTTGTAATAGAGCTTGAAGTCCAGAATTGTGATGCATCCAGCCTTGGTTTTCTTTTTTCACATTCTTTTGGCTATTTGGGGGTCTATTCTGGTTGCATACAAATTTCAGAATTATTTGTTCCAGCTCTGTAAAAAATGCTGGTGGCATTTTGGTAGGGATCATATTGAATGTGTAGATTGCCTTGGGAAGTATAGACATTTTTAACAATATTTGCTCTTCCAATCCATGAAGATGGAATGTTTTCCCATTTCTTTGTATCTTCCTCAATTTCTTTCATAAGTGTTCTCTAGTTTTCAGAGTACATATCTTTTACTCTTTGGTCAGGTTTATTCCTATGTATCTTATGGTTTTTGGTGCAGTTGTACATAGGATTGATTCCTTGATTTCTCTTTCTGCTGCTTCATTATTGGTTTACAGAAATGTAACAGACTTCTGTGCATTGATGTTTTATTTTAAGGAAACAACAAAACCAAAAGGGAATCTATGGAATGGGAGAATATATTTACAAATGACATATCAGATATAGGGTTAATATCCAAAATCTATAAAGAACGTATCAAACTCAACACCCAAAAACCAAAAACTTCAGTTAAGAAATGGACAAAAGACATGAATAGACATTTCTCCAAAGAAGACATACAAATGGCCAAATAGACATATGAAAAAAATACTCAACATCACTCTGCATCAAGGAAATACAAATTAAGCCACAGTGAGATGTCACCTCATACTGTTCAGAATGGTCAAAATTGACAACACAGGAAACAACATATCCTAGCAAGGATATGGAGAAAGGGGAGCCCTCTTATACTGGTAGTGGGAATGCAAACTGGTATAGCCACTCTGGAAAACAGTATGGAGATTCCTCAAGAGGTTAAAAATAAAGCTACCTTATATGACCCAGGAATTGCACTACTTGGTATTTACCCAAAGGACATAAAAGTAGTGATTCATAGGTGCACTTGCATGCCAATGTTTATAACAGCAATGTCCACAATAGCTATACTATGGAAAGAGCCCAGATGTCGATGGACAGATGAATGGATAACGATGTGAGACGTGTGTGTGTGTGTGTGTGTGTGTGTGTGTGTAATGGAATATTAGCCATCACAAAGAATGAAATCTTGCCATTGGCAATGATGTAGATGGAACTAGAGGATATTATGGTAAGTGAAATAAGTAAGTCAGAGGAACACAAATACCATATGACTTCACTCATATGTGGAATTTAAAAAATGAAACAGAGGATCATAGGGGAAGGGGGAGAAAAACAAAATAAGGTGAAGACAGAAAGGGAGGCAAACCATAAGAGATGCTAAGCTCTAGGAAACAGACCGAGAGTTGCTGGGGTGGGGGTCGGGGAAAGGGGGATGGGGTAACTGGGGGATGGAAGATGGGATAACTGGGGATGGGCATTAAGGAGGACACGTGATGTGATGAGCACTGGGTGTTATATGCAACTGATGAATCACTAAACTCTTCCCCTGGAAATTTCAGAGAGGGAGACAGAACATGAGAGACTCCTAACTCTGGGAAACGAATAGGGGTGGTGGAAGGGGAGGTGGGCGGGGGATGGGGGTGACTGGGTGACAGGCGCTGAGGGGGGCACTTGATGGGATGAGCACTGGGTGTTCTTCTATATGTTGGCAAATTGAACACCAATACAAAATAAATTTATAAATAAATAAATAAACAAACAAACTCTGCCCCTGGAACTAATAATACACTATACGTTAACAAACTTAAATATAAATGAAATTTTTAAAAATGAAAACCAGTATGTCGCTTCTTCCTGATAAAGGCAAATTGTAGATATTTGTACGTACAGGGCGAAGACACATGGAAATCAGAGTCTTGGTACAATACATCCAGAGGGTGAAATAAAAGGGGAGATTATCAGAAAAATCAACGTTAAAAGATATGGATTTTATGTATAGAATTCTAATTATCTTTTTGAACAGGCAAATGATGTTTGGGGCAGATAAATAACATATGACCAAGAGCCCATATTTGAAGCATTTGCTAAGCTTCGGCATGTGTATATATCCAGAAACCAACCCTACGATCAAGATAATGAATGCACCATGGCCCCTAACAGTTCCCTGGTGTCCTCGACTCTGGGCCCCACCCCAAGAAGCTAGCGATCTGCTTTCAGCCACCAAGGGTTAGCCTTTCTGAGAACTGTACACGTGGAATCAGGGAGTATGCATTCTTTTATGGTCGGGAATCTCTCCTTCCTCCTCCTAATGGATGTGTAGAGATACAACATAATGGCTTTGCTTTCACTTCCCTAATGAGGAATGTTGCTGAAAATCTTTCCATGGGCTTATTTGTCATCTGTGTATCTGCTTTGGAGCAATGTCTGTTCAAATCTCTAGTCCATTTTATAATTGAGGTTTTGTTTTCTTATTATTAAATTTTGAGAGTTCTTTATATATTCTGGGTACAAGTCCTTTGGCTACTATATGATCGACAAATATTTTCTCCCAAATTGTAACTGTTCTTTTCATTCTGTTCTGACAGAAGGTTTTTATCTTGATGCCGTCCAGTGTACCAGTTGGTTCTCTAAGGGATCTTGTTTTTGGTGACATATCTAAGAAGTCTTTGTCTAATAAAAGGTCACAGAGATTTTCTCCTGTCTTTTGTCTGGAAATCTTATAAATTTAGCTTTTATGTTTAGACTTTCCAGTCATTCTGAGATAGTTTTTATGTATTATATGATGTATGGATTAAAGTTTTGTTTTTGTTTTTTTGTTTTGTTTTTTTTTGCATATGGCTACCCGATGTTCCAACACCATTTTTAAAACAATGATCCTTTCTCCACAAATTAGGTCTATAATGATAGCATACTCGGTATAAAACCTTCCAGAATCACACTTCTGACATATATGAAGAGTGTTCAGTTACAGGTGCAGTAGCGCCATGGGTCTGACTGGAGCAGAATGGGAAACTGCCCTCTGCTACCCGACTGCTGGGAACAGTCAGAGCACACGCCCAGACACTCATCTGTTGCTCTGAGTTTTAGTCCTCACATTGTGAGCCCAATGTCCAACTGGATTGCTTTGGGAAGGCCGGACAAACATAAGAGAAAGTGCAGGTGAAAGCTGCACTCAGAGCCATCACCATACTGCGTCCCCCTGAGTGCTGGGCACTTGCCACTGCAGTGACCTTCCTGCCCCTAATCTCCGCAACTCCTTGTCCACTTTGCTGCTGCTAGGCGATATTTCTAAAAGATAAATTTCTATTATGTCGCCCCTTTTGCATTTATTAGAAACTGGTTGCACAGCTAAAGGAAAGCCCTCCTCCTCCTGACTGGTACTCAGGGGGAACCCCCATCTCAGAATCTCTCAGCAGCAGAGGACAGTCCTGACTGCTGGTGAAAGCACAAGGTAGCCTGGGCCGGGGCGGGGGGGGGGGGGTGGTGGGTGGCGGGGACAATGAAGCATTCCCTGAAATCTGCCTTACGCTCCACTTCCGGATCTATGATACCATGACACAGGACCATAGGAGGCACTACATGCTGACCCCATTCCGTCAGCTTTATCTATTGACAGTGAGGTACTCTAAGGAAGCCCTTTTGACATACCAATATTTTCATGCCAAGATGCCCATTTGTTCTGAATAAGAATCAATAGTGTTCAATTAATATAGATTATGTCACCAAGCAGTTAATTTAGAATGTCATTGCTTTGAGTTCATATCCTGACCTGACCTAATAACATTCACCTAGGCGGCCACACCACCAGGACGGAAAAGGGCAGAGGGCCTAGCCTCTCTGCTGCTCAGATCTAGAGTTTCCTTCCAACAGGAGCAGCGTGTCCAGCACCTGGCCCCCTCCCCAGAAGCACAAGAGATGAATCACTCTTTCCAATGACATCATTGGCACCCTGGGCGGGAAGCAGAGTTGTTTTGGGTGTGATAGATGGACTCGGTGCTCAACTGATTCTTCCCACTGCTGAGGGCTTGGCATATGTACCAGAAAGGACATCTGTAGGTGTTCGAGCTTTTGACTGTCCGAGAGCATAGAGCCCCTGGGTGATATATGTCACGCTTATGTGTCCCTAATGCAGCAACATTCTTTTGAGCTCTCTCCTTTCCTTATATACAGATGTGGTTGTTTTGTGGCTTGATGCGTAATCTTTGGTCTGTTCTCTCACTCATGCAGAGGATGGGAGAGTGGATAAATGGTCCTTAGCATAATTCTCACTTCTTATATTTTAAAATCATGCCAGCAGTCTAAGCATTATACAACTGATGGGGCATGACAGGGGTAATCCGCCATCCAGGTGGTCACAGATTGTACCTAGATCATCTGCAGGTATGCAGATGGCAGGTGCATTCATGCATGAGTCAGGGATCTCCAGAGGAATAGCAATAGTAGGGGCTAGATCGGCACAGAGTCTTATTGTAAGGAACTGGACTGTCATCTCAGAGTCCCACGGTCTGACCAGCAGGTGAGTTTGTGGGCTGTGCTATGCCAGTCTGAGACCAAACACTTGAGAACCAGGAGAGCAGGTGGTGTAAGTTCCGGGCCAAAGTTCTGCAGGTTGGAGACCCCGGAAAAGCTGATGTTTCCATTCAAGTCCCAAGTCAGGAAAAGACCAATGTCCCAGCTCATAGCAATCAGGCCAGGAGAGTTCCTGCGTATTTGTGGGAGGATCACCCTTTTTGTTCTATTCAGACCTTCAACTGATTGGATGAGGCCCACCCACATCAGGGCAATCTGGTTTACTCAGTTTATTGGTTCAGATGTTAATCTCATGCAAAGACACCCTCCCAGAAACACCAGAATAGTGTTTGGCTGAGTATCTGGGCTCCCCTAACACAACTGACACATGAAATCAATCATTGCAGTGCATGTGGGCAGCAGAGGGGTCCCAAGGCCGTTTTCTTTTACTTTATCTTGTGAATTGACTGTTATTCTCCAAGCTGAGGAATGAGTCTCAGCATTAGCCAAGAGCCTAATGAGCACGCAAGGAGCTGTTAAGGCCTGTTATTTGTTATATCTTCCTGTCCTGGACCTACAGCATCCTTTCCTGAGTTTCCCTGACAAAGCCCCTGATGAACTTGACCTCATTGTCTGTTGGTCATCATTACAATACCCCCAAATCCTTGTCGTGCTCTTCTACTCCCCTGGGCTATGGATTTACAGGTGACATTTCTGTGGGGTTTGCCCACACGAAGGGGCCTATCTGGGGACTCCAGTTGTGATCATCTGAATGAAGTTTTTGGGGGGCTGCCTCACCTCCTGAGTCAGGACCTCAGCTCCCTCTCTCCCCCTCCCACCAAATTTGGAATCTTCTCCAGGAGCATTTGGAGAGGGTTTGCTGGTTATATTTTAGCCCAAACGACTGTACTGGTAGCTGAGTTAGACAACGTGTTTATTCCACTTATTTACCCATCATTCATGAACAACTTGGGTGTGAGTCTAGCACCGTGTTAATGGTAGAAAAACAGACCTAATGGCATTTTTCCCTCCATGGCTGCTTTTGAGAAACTCCTCTGACAGTGCAGAGCCCCTTTGGAAGACAGGGCACTCTGCAGGCTGGGGGTGGGGTGCAGTCCCCTCTGAGGCCGCCCCGGGGTCACCAGGCAAGGGCTTTCCACCTACCCTTTCTGCCCACACACCGGACAGTCTGGCTTCATCATTCCAGAGTGTGGCCTGGACTTTGGGAGTTTTGAAAGTCCCCAGCGGCTCTGATGGGCAGCCAAGAGTGAGAACCACTGGAGAGAAAGGTGGAAGACCCTGGGGTCTTCAGAAGCCACTGGAGCCACTGAGAGGAAGGTCTGAGCACTCATGGCTAGTACAGACACCAAAGGTCAGTAGCCAAGACTACCGAGGCCATTCTGGGGCATTGTCCTCCCAGAAGATTGCAAAACAGGTGCAGTGTAGTGGTTTCTGTCCAAGGAGGACTCCTATGAGGAAGCCATTTGCTCTCGTGGATTAGGTTGCAAATATTGTGTATTGTTTCTCTTGAGCTTTCTTTGGTGGAATAGTAAGCAATTAAAGGCAAATCAAAATGGTGCTATTATTATTTTAGTACCTGGGAAATGCTAGGTTGCAAAGTGTTTCACTTGTTGATTGTTAGTCTTGTCTTGATAGCAGCTGTGAAGCTCAGTATTTAAAAATGCTATCTAGGGCAACCCGGGTGGCTCAGTGGTTGAGCGTCTGCCTTCAGCTCAGGGCGTGATCCTGGAGTCCTGAGATTGAGTCCCACATCGGGCTCCCCTCAGTGAGCCTGCTTCTCCCTCTGCCTATGTCTCTGCCTCTCTCTTGTGTCGCTCATGAATGAATAAATAAAATCTTTAAAAAACAATAAATAAGGGACACCTGGGTGGCTCAGCGGTGAGCATCTGCCTTCAGCCCAGGGTATGATCCTGGAGTCCACGGATCGAGTCCCACGTTGGGCTCCCTGCATAGAGCCTGCTTCTCCCTCTGCCTGTGTCTCTGGCTCTCTCTGTGTCTCTCATGAATAAATAAATAAAATATTTTAAAAAACAATAAATAAGTAAAATAAATAAAAATAAAAATGTTATCCAAGGAAGCCAAACTTCCTAATCTCCTTTGAATGAGCCTCACTGTCAAATATTTGTAGCAATCTTTTTAGAATTGGCTTCCTTTTTTTTTTTAATTGTGACTTCCCCTTCCTCCAACAAAGGGCACCCCTCAGACATTAGTGAAAGAAATGCAAGGTGTGGCTCAGCCGCTTTAGCTGGACGCTCTGACATTACCGAATTTTCATAATCAGCAGTGGAAAGGAAAACTTCAATTATAGTTGCAGGTGGTAGGGGAAACGATTTTCATTTTAGAGCTGGATTTTTCCTGGGACTTGGAGTTAGTGGAATGCTGGTCTCGGCTGACGACTGCCTAAAGCATCATTGCAGTCAGGGCCTCATACACATTTAGATTCTGAAAACCCTTCAGGCTCTTCTCCCGGACGCTCATAAATAGGAAGGCACTGGGTCGGCGGGATGAAATGGGGAGCGTCGTGGCTGGCACCATGCAGTGACTGTCCATCATCCCTGTCCTCTCTCGACTGTGTGTGAGCCGGGGCTAGAGATGCAGCCACAGCTGGGGGTGACTTCGAGAGAGCAATTAGGAAATGCGTGTGTTGTGATTCTATTGAATAGGAAAAGCATAAACTATGTAACTGGGTCTACCTTTAGGAATAACTTTTATTTTATTTTATTTTTTTAATAAATTTATTTTTTATTGGTGTTCAATTTACCAACATACAGAATAACACCCAGTGCTCATCCCGTCAAATGCCCCCCTCAGTGCCCGTCACCAATTCACCCCCACCCCCCGCCCTCCTCCCCTTCCACCACCCCTAGTTCATTTCCCAGAGTTAGGAGTCTTTATGTTCTGTCTCCCTTTCTGATATTTCCCACTCATTTCTTCTCCCTTCCCTTCTATTCCCTTTCAATATTATTTATATTCCCCAAATGAATGAGAACATACAATGTTTGTCCTTCTCCGATTGTCTGACTTCACTCAGCATAATACCCTCCAGTTCCATCCATGTTGAAGCAAACGGTGGGTATTTGTCATTTCTAATGGCTGAGGAATATTCCATTGTATACATAAACCACATCTTCTTTATCCATTCATCTTTCGATGGACACTGAGGCTCCTTCCACAGTTTGGCTATTGTGGACATTGCTGCTAGAAACATCGGGGTGCAGGTGCCCGGCGTTTCATTGCATCTGTATCTTTGGGGTAAATCCCCAACAGTGCAATTGCTGGGTCGGAGGGCAGGTCTATTTTTAACTCTTTGAGGAACCTCCACACAGTTTTCCAGAGTGGCTGCACCAGTTCACATTCCCACCAACAGTGTGAGAGGGTTCCCTTTTCTCCGCATCCTCTCCAACATTTGTTGTTTCCTGCCTTGTTAACTTTCCCCATTCTCACTGGGGTGAGGTGGTATCTCATTGTGGTTTTGAGTTGTATTTCCCTGATGGCAAGTGATGCAGAGCATTTTCTCATGTGCCTCTTGGCCATGTCCATGTCTTCCTCTGTGAGATTTCTCTCCATGTCTTTTGCCCATTTCATAATTGGGTTGTTTGTTTTTTGGGGTTGAGTTTAATAAGTTCTTTATAGATCTTGGAAACTAGCCCTTTATCTGATACGTCATTTGCAAATATCTTCTCCCATTCTGTAGGTTGTCTTTGAGTTTTGTTGACTGTGTCCTTTGCTGTGCAAAAGCTTCTTATCTTGATGAAGTCCCAATAGTTCATTTTTGCTTTTATTTATTTTGCCTTCGTGGATGTATCTTGCAAGAAGTTACTGTGGCCGAGTTCAAAAAGGGTGTTGCCTGTGCTCCTCTCTAGGATTTTGAGGGACTCTTGTCTCACATTTAGATCTTTCATCCATTTTGAGTTTATCTTTGTGTATGGTGCAAGAGAGTGGTCCAGTTTCATTCTTCTGCATGTGGATGTCCAATTTTCCCAGCACCATTTATTGAAGAGACTGTCCTTCTTCCAGTGGATAGTCTTTCCTCCTTTATCGAATATTAGTTGACCATAAAGTTGAGGGTCCACTTCTGGGTTCTCTCTTCTGTTCCATTGATCTATGTGTCTGTTTTTGTGCCAGTACCACACTGTCTTGATGACCACAGCAAATAGGAATAACTTTTAAAATAAGAAAGAAGATTTAAATTCATGTGCCACCTACCATCTCTTGACTTTGAGGCCAAAGCTAGTGACTTAAATTTCCTGCTCTATTTCTGTTTCACTATTTACCATAGCTCTCACATCCGGTGGTGTGGTACGGATTATAAGGCAGCCCGGATCAAACACCTGGTAGATACTGATTTTTGTTTTGTTTTTAATTGGCACCTTGTCCTTCCCTGCAGTTAGTATCACCTGAAAGTGGAGGTGAGGACTCGTTCTCTTGGCGTGAGTTTGGGAGGGTTGAGTACGCCAGTGGCCTGATACAGTGTGGTGAAGGCACGAGGTCCCGTGTCCACACCCGCCGAGGCTGCACAGGGAGCGAGCACTGGCTGCAGACACCTGCGGGCAGCGTGCCCTACACGTGCGGGCAGCATGATCGCGGACCACTCGGTCGGGGCAGAGAGAGGCAAGCACAAGTGTATTCCTGGGTCCTGCACATGAAAGCCGCTGAGACATGGGGTCCAGGGTCCGAGCTGTCCCCAGGGCCGCACGCGAAGATGAGTGGCGGTGGCGCCGGGGAAGCGGTGTCTGTGCCCATCACGTCGTCACGTGGTGCGCCTTGGGCTTGCCGGGGCCGGGTCAGTTATGTCTCAGTAAGGCTGGGGAGAGTTTTGAATCAAGCAGTGCTGCAGGGACAAAGGGGAAAGGACACCACAGCTAGGTCTTTCTGTGAGCATGTTCCCATATTTCCGAGAAAATGCAAGCTTTTCCACTTGTTCCGGCCACTCTGAACTGGCTGCCCGCTCCCAGCACCTCTGGGGCTGACCCCGGGACCTGGTCCATCTCCGAGTGGACTCTTGCAAGGTCCCCACGCCCATGGCTCCCCCACCTGACTCTCCCCCATCACGCACCCCTCCTGCAGGAGGGCAGTGTTGTTGTTTTTTTTTACATATTTCTTGAAAGCAAGGAACAGGTCTAATCTCATCCCTATGTCCCAGAGCTTAGCTCAGACCCTGGGCTACAGCAGGCTCTCGAATTATCCCCAAATATCAACCGCTACACACATGCATACACGTGCACACACCCAGCAGAATTTTTCTGCTGCTGTGGACACGGGTCGGCTTTTTTTTATGGCAGCAATAGATCACGAAGGTGACAGATGAGAATATTAAACTCAGACAGGCCTGGCACTGAGTTCTGACTTGACCATTCACTACTTAAGATTTTTTTTCTTCTTGAAAATAGGAGTAATAATATTTATAACCCTAATAATACATTCACAAGAGAGTTATTAAGAGCATTAGCTATGGAGATGACGTACAGCAGGTCATGTTTGCAGTTAGCATTTAGGGAGTGTGATTTTGCCCACGTTCTGATATTAAAGTAGATAGCGGAGTATGGAGCTAATGATTGGGATACACCAGGCCCCAGCTCCCATCACTGGAGGAGCAGTTTCTGCCACAGACTGTGGGCAGGGCCACCATCCGAGGCCGAGGCCATGTCAAGGTGCAGTGGTGTGGCCTGGCCCTCAGAGGTCATTCATTCTGTGGCTTCCTGACCCCCAGGTCAGGGGCAGGTCAGGATATAGGGGCCAGGCTCTGTGCAGCAGTCACACAACCGTCCCCAGCATCTGCGAGGGACCCCAGCTAGGACGAGGTGTCACCAGGCAGATGTGGCCAGCTGAGGTGCACAGAGCTGATAGATCCAGGGACCCCCAAGCACGTGCGTGGGTGTGGGTGCGGGAGAGCAGAGCAGGCAGTGAGCACTAGGAAACTATGAGGCTCTGGTCTATGAGGCCCAGGTGCTGTGGCATCTGCTCTCCAGGCAAGCTTTGCTCAGGTGGCTTCTCCATGCCTGTGACACTGAGGCCCTGCTCTGCATCCTCTGTGCCGGGCTATTTTCCTGCATTTAGGGAAACAGAGGAGGCTGTGGTAGCTGCTTGGGTGGGGGGGTGTCTCGTGAGTGTCGGGGTACATGGCAAGGGCCTAAGTGATAGAAGGCTCCGGAAACTGCTGATAATACTGTGAGTTAGCTGGTGTTGCAGAAGCTATTAGCATGTGCAGGGACATGTGCCCTGCCCTTCTGGGGCCTGCATCCCCCAGAAGGAGTCCTGGAAGGGCGTTCATTTCATTTAATGACCCCATCTCTTCTTCAACTGTACAGCTGGGATTCCCTGGGTGTGTGTGTACCTGTCCGATCAGCCCGCAGTAGAGTCTGTGGCACATGGGAATGGCTGTGGCATGATCAGTGTCAGGCACGGAGCATCTGGGGCATCATCACCCTCACGGCACGCAGAGGGTGGAAAGTTAAACGGAAATTGCTTTAACTGGCTGAAGAGGCGTCATCCGGGAACGGACCGCTTCCATGGTGCAGGTGCCGCCTTGGGGGGGCTGGTGGGTGGGAGGCATGGGCTTCTCCTCCCTATCTCACCCGCGATCCTTGCTCATTGGCCCAGCCTGAAATGGAACAGGGGGCATTTCAGCCATGCCCAGAGTGACACTGAGAAGGATTGATTACTTGGTGACCCACGGGTGCTTTTAATATAAGGGGAGTTAATTATCATCATTAGCCTCCCTCCCCTGATGTGAACAGATGACAAACCCTGATGAGGCTCAGTTGAAGGGATGCTGCTCAGACGTGGGGGCGCTGATTTCCGTGGACAGACGGAAACCACACAGCTGTTGACACCCTTGTGGCAGGTCATCGGCAAGGTTAAGTGTGTGTGTGTGGGGGGGTGGAGAAGTGTGTTTCTTTTCTGTGACATGATTGATTTTGTGGGAAAGCTTTGCCTGGAAGCAGCAGCGATCCAGGAGGCTCCTTTCCTTCTGCTACTAACTGGCTCGTGACCTTGTGCCCGTGTGCATGCGTGAATATGTGCACGTGTGTGTGTATGTGTGTGTGCGGTGTGTGCTGTACCATATACATGTAGGTGGTCATTCCCTAGAGTTCTTCACACACACACACAAGTAACCAGTGCTTCATCCCAGAACGAGTAACAGTAACTTTCCTGAGCTGAACCACGTTTTTTGTCCAGCACAATACCACAAACAGGACACTGATGTTGATGCAGCCGTGATATAGGACTTTTCCATCCCTGAAAGGATGACTCCTGTTGGCCTTTTGTTGCCACTCCCACCGGCCCACACTGCCCTTGAGCCCTGGCACCCACTAATCTGTTCTCCGTTCTGCTCCACCTTTCATTTTCAGAAGGTCCCATAAATGCAGTTGGCTATATGCAAACTTCCGGGCCTTCTGCACTAAGCACTTTTGTCTGGAGACTATTCGTGTCTGCTCATGTGGTTCCATGCTGGAAGAGTCCTGAGGATCTGAAACCTGGAGTAGGGATCCAGGGACATCAGAGCTGGAGGGTACCCTTCACTCAGTGACAAAGACGCATAGGTCTCGCCTCACAGATTCCTTATGGCTGAGTATCAACCTCTTAAATTTTGCCAAAGCTAGAACTATAGGAAGAGGCATGGAGATGCCCTATTAGCGCTCGCCCCTCGGGGGACGCTTGGCCACCCCAACAATCACGGTCCCCAGAACAGCCATGACCTCTCTGCATAGTGTACAGGAGCCTGGGCTCGTGTCCCCCGGACATCCTGAGCCTCAGGCTTGTGAACACGTTTGAAGGACAGTTCTTAGAGAAGCAGCAAAAGGGCAAGACATCCCCCAGCATGAAATAGGATGCCTTCCTTGCCCTGGTGCAAGCCTGTCAGTCCTGGCGCTACTGGTGGGACATCCCACCTGCTCTGGTCCTCCCCGTCCTCGGGGACATGCCAGCCTGCCAGCTCCTGCCTGGCTTCCCTCTGACCCTGGCCAGGCCTCTTGCCATCCTGGTCCCCTGGGCACTCTCTGAGTTACCGCCATGCCTCGCCTCACACAGACCCACAGCCCCCGTGACATGTCACCCCTGCCCCCCACCACTTGTCACCCCTGCCCCTGTCCCCACAGCGCGGAGGCCCGTGGAGGAAGTCTGCCAGAGACTGAGGAGAGAAGCCTTCGGTGCGTATCCCAGAACGTATCTGGTTTCAGATACGTTTCACATCACTGACTTGGGGTCTCAACAGCTTTACAAAGTGATCTTTTCACATATGTCAGAAAATTTTCCAGGGTGTTTGAGCTGATGCAACCAAGTTAATTGAGCTCCTGGAGCTCAGCGCTGCCCCTCACCTGCCCTGCAGCCCCACCAACCCATCCAGACGATGACAGCGAGGTTTCGTAAAGTCAACCACAATCTCCGTTCATTCATGTGCCCCACGTGCATCAGAAATTGTGGACATGCCCTCGTGAAACGTAGGTGATGGGTCTCGCGTGAGCAATGGAAAGGTTTCAGAAATTAATCACGGTGGCGTGATTAATTAGTCAGGTGGCAGAGGCACAACATTGTGAACAAAATAAAAGAGACTGAATCATTCACTTTAAAGTGGGTGATTTTTGTGTTACGCGAATTGCAGTGGAATAGACGATTCTTGTAAATGTATGTGATGTCGCACCAGAGGTGAAGCTCCGAGTTTTCTTGCATGCGTGGGGTGTGGGTAGGGCATTCTTGAATGTATCCAACCAAACACTCAGAAGAGTCGTAGAGTGAAGAGGGAAAGGGGCCTGGAGAT
The DNA here is from genome assembly GCF_048418805.1 of Vulpes vulpes. Classification (NCBI taxonomy): domain Eukaryota; kingdom Metazoa; phylum Chordata; class Mammalia; order Carnivora; family Canidae; genus Vulpes; species Vulpes vulpes. The sequence goes on from NC_132786.1 coordinate 21,996,792, forward strand.
GCGCTTCTCGCTGTCAGTTCCATGAAATGGCACATAATTAGAGACTCAAGGAAGGGAGTTTTGTATATTCAGATCGGGAGAATTTTATGGGGTGAAATATCGAGATGAAAATGTGAAGTATGTTGTTGGCAAAGCAACATTAACACACCCACATGGTGCACATGTAGATGCTCCCAGTGACGGTCTGCTGCTTCGGAATCCAGGGTGTAATCAAGCAACCCGGGTTAATCATTGTAACTGTGAAAACCTAATCATATGCATTTCCTGACATTTTGAATTTGCAAGTGTAATGTCGTTTGTTTCTATGTCATAAGAAGGTACAGCCTTTGGAGGATGTACATTTTACTTATAGATTTTATATAGTATATTTATCAATTTGCATGGTTTTGAAAAAACAATATACAGAACATTCACACCAAAAACATACAAATGTCTCATTTAATATCAGTGCTACTAAATCAGACCAGTTTCCCAGTTTGGTTCTCTGTGCCTTGTCACAGTTAAATCCAGACACCTGAGGGTATAATGGCTCAGTCTGCTAGGGATGCATTGCTGCATTTATTCTCCAGGGAGCAGGACTCCAAAACTCTGAGTCGCAGTCACTGGAATTTGTAGTTGATCAGGTGCAAGATGAGCAAAGATGACTTTCCCTTTAACTACAAGTTTGTTTTCAAACAGACCTGGAGGTGCATACAGGGTAAGACCCAGAATAGAACTTCTGGTTCATATGTTCATTTTATAAATGAAGAAGCAGAACCCAGAGAATCTGTCTGTGAACAGGAATTGTGAAGAAAATATACTTTTGTAAAAGTAGCGTCAATTTTTAAAAACATTTGTGTCCTGGTTTAATTTTAAAAATTACTTTTATTCATTTTGTTTAAAGATTTTATTTATTTATTCATGAGAGACACACAGAGAGAGGCAGAGATACAGGCAGAGGGAGAGACAGGCTCCCTGTGGGGAGCCCGATGTGGAACTTGATCCCAGGATCACGACCTGAGCCTGAAGGCAGATGCTCAACTGTGGAGCCACCCAGGTGTCCCACTTTCATTCTTTATTTCAGTGGCGTGACACAGGAAACAGGCACTGGGGAGTAGTTCCTCATTATTAATAAAAAAAAGAAAAATAATCACCAATACCCATATGTTGGTTACTAATACATCCAAGCCAGCCACAGTTTTTGGCAGCTGCTTGGAAAGAAGAGAGCCTCCCAGTACTTGAAGCCTCAAAATATCAAAAACTTTTACCACTGGAGCCCTTCGTGGCACCTGCAGGGATCCAGAAATGGGGGCAAAAAACCTTATTATTAGGTAAGAGTTGGCTAGAGAAAGTGAATCATTTTCTCGGACAAAAATAGAGCTGAACTCTGCTCATTACAGTTGCCAACCTCACAGTGCATTTTTTTTTTTCTGTCCATTATTTGAAAAGCCCCAGATAAGGAAAAATACCTGGGGCTTTGCTGGATCTCGATAACTCTGGCTGATTCTCCCATCTGGAATATGAGATGTGCTATTTATCACTACTCTACTCATATTCTACACTGCCCAACATAATAAATATTAAGCAAGTGCTGTATACTTACATAATTTGCAGAATTGATTGGCTGACTTAAAAGCTTGGTTTTCCAACAACAGAAAATGGAGTGCTTTGTGCAAAAGTTAAATGCACAGTTTAATTGGCAATTGTGCATGATAAACCTATGGCAAAGCCATCACAGTTTGAGGGGATGCATCCGAGAGCACAGTCAGGGAAACAAGTTTTCGGTTTTTGGCTGTGAAAAAAAAATGAGGTCCTGGAATTAAAGTGAAAAATGGGGCAGCATCAGACAGGATGCCTCTCTCAGCAGAAGGTTATGGTCTTCCTCCTACACTCCACCTCCTAAATCATAATTCAGAACATATTAGATATGCAGGCGTTAAAGATTCTTTCCTGGCCTAAAAAATTTATCTGGATCTCCCAAACTGTTACATTTCAGAGAAATACACACACACACACACACACACACACACACACACACACAGAGGCTCATGTTACAATGTTGGATATGTTGGGCATTTACCATTTAAATGAAAGGAAATAGAAATCTGGGGAAGTTTTAGGAAGTTAATTTGGACTGAGGAAGAGCACTTTACAACACTGATTTTCCCAGAACTACCTAGCAGTTAGTTAAGAGAATGCCTAGCAGGAAATTACATTGCAGGTTGTCATGTCCCTTCCCTTGGAAGGTAAAGGAAGCCTTCCACCTTGGGTTCAAGTGAGGATAGGAATCGGGAGCTGATCATCTCGCTTCTGGCAATGAGAAGAGGTCGTGGATAATCTTGTCCCCAAAGAGAACTGTACGATTTCACAGCCTTGCTGCATATCCCATGCAGAAGTTGTCTCCGCCGTGCACCTGTTCATCTGTCTGGATGCTGCCCACGAGAACACATCCCCTCCTCACCTTTCCACGGAGCTGCCTATAGTTACAAAGGCTGCCCCCCGGGCCTGTCAAAGTACTTCCTATTTGCCAGGTTTCACCCCCGTTGGTGTCTTTCTGTGGTTTTCCTTTGTTCTGTCTCTTATCATCTGAGGGTTTATAAAATGGGTGGTGGTGTTTCTAGTGGGAAATTAAAATCCCCTGGCGATTCCAGGAATTGCAAGCAAGTTGAAGTCAAAACCAGAAAACGCTTGTTCGGGATCAGGTTAAAAAGGATCGAGTGATACAAAGTGTACTTAATTTTCCATCCTGGTAAAACAATCTCGGAAGTATAGAGAAGCCCAGCTGCCAGCTAGCGTGAATTATGGTCATCATTCCTTCCTGTGAGTTCAGAAGGCGCTGTTTGCTTCTTGCCTCCTGGAAAAGCCCACTCAGGAGGCTGCGGTGCACATCAGTCATCATCATGATGCTAATGGTTGCAGTTGGTTCTGGAATGGAAATATTAAAATTGCATTTCTCATTCCTCTCTTGCCAGAGGGAGGGACAAGACAGTCAGATGGTGTTGACCTTTGGCCATTGATGGAAAATGTGAGCAGATAGGTGCTTAGACCTCAGTGCACACATCCCCAGGACGTCGGGGCCTGAGGACCCTGTAGAAGGCCATCTGCAACAACTCCCAGCTGCAAACTGGACTCTCTGGTTTAGCTGAGAAAACCTTGCAGCAAGAAACATCGTTCCCAATATTGGGCCAAATGATGGTGAACAGGAATTGAAGAGATGGATAGCTGTGTCTCAGTGACCCTCTTTTCCGTGAACTTCTGTCTCCCCAACTGTTGAGGAAAGGTCCCTAACAGAGATAGGCCTGGAGAAGGGGGGACACTAAGGTATGCCCCACGGGCCCTGCCATCCAGCACAGATCCTGCAGGTAACTCCAGCGGGCAGCAGGTGCCAAGGTGCTTCCAGGCTCTTCCGGGGGATGAGGCCTGCCATAGTGCCTCAGCATCTGTCAGCTGTCCCTCTGCTAGTGGAGACCTTGAACCCTGAGGCCAGGCTGCAGAGTTGGGTTCTGGCTTTACTTTTTAATAACTGGGCGATTTAGAGCAAAATGTAAGGTAGTGATAATGGCAGCATCCACCTCATAATTGGGAGGGTGGAGTGAGTTAATGCCTCTCAAGAACTTAGAGTCATGCCTGACATGTTATGAGTACACCATGAAGTTAGTTATTTTTATATGTAACCTCAGTGTGCTGTCTGGCACCTGAGGAGCACAGCGAAAAACAACTCACGGGAGTTGGTTAATTAAATCCCAGGCTCCTGGGTGGCTCAGTGGTTGAGCGTCTGCCTTCAGCTCAGGGCATGATCCCAGGGTCCTGGGATTGAGTCCCATATCGGGCTCACCGCAGGGAGCCTACTTCTCCCTCTGCCTGTGTCTCTCTCTCTCTCTCTCTGTGTCTCTCATGAATAAACTAATTAATTCTCTCCAGACCCCAGCAGACTAGCCCTGTGCTGTGGGGAGGACCTGGGGATGGGGCAAGGGGCAGGGTAAGAGGCCTGAAGACTGGGGCTCCATCCAGGGGACAACAGAAGGGCCACCGCAAGTGCCTGGAAAGAGCCAGGTTGTCTAGGGAGGAGAGCACTCCCGTGGTGATGGTCCACAGTGGGAGCTGCAGGTGAGGTGCTGTCAGCCACCCCCAGGGCACTCTCAGGAGGCAGGTTCCTATCTGTCTATCCCATTCCAGATCAGCAGGCCCTCGTGTCTCCCAGCAGGGATCTGACACAGGTGATCACCCAAACTCAGATCCGCCTGCACTTCAGCCAAGTTCTCTAGCTGCCTCAGGGCAACCAAGAGCGCCTCCTCTCAGGGGAACCCTGTCTCGGATAAGCTGGCTCCCTTCCTCGGAGGGGCTGTCACTGCATGACCATCACAGGTGTGGCCTGGGGGCAGTGGTGGGAGGAGGGAGCCTACAACAGCCAGACTGTCCTTGAGGGGAAACCGTGCTACTGGCATTATACGTGGGGGCCAGGACCCTCACACTTTCTGAATGGGGCACCTCTGGCTGCCTCTTTGGGTCTCTAGGCCTCACCTGCTTGGGAAGTGAGTGGAGGAAAAGTTGCACCTGCTGGTGTAATGCTGGGATCAGACAAAGCTTTTCTAGAATTAGTTGTTGGCTTGTGAAGCTTTGGCCGATTTCTCCAGAATCTGGTGCTGGGGGAAAGTCTATTTGTGGTTTTCCTTTAGGCTCTAAGATGGGTAGTTCCAGGGCCCATCGTTTGTCCTCATCCTCACCTCTGCGAGCCAGGGGCTCCCACCATGGCCAGGGTCACCTGGTCTTCAGTAGCTGCAGCTCCCTTGTCCCGCCCACCCTACCCTCCTCAAGACCCCACCAGGCATGGAGGCAGCCTTGCCCTGAGGCCTTTATGCTAGAGCACCCCCCCTTTGGAATTTATGTAGGGCTCACGGGAAGGGATAAATTGATCTCCCCCCCATCCCCCCGCCCCGTGCTCCCTGTTATATCGTGCCCAGCAGGTGCATTCGCAGACATTAAGGCATGACAGCCCCTTGCTGGCTAACACACACCTCCTCCTCTCTGGTCTGAACTGTCTGGAGACCTGGTGGGGTGGGCTGACGCGGCCCTTCAGGGACTCTGTGGAAACAGTGCAATCAGGAGCGGATCATGCAGGATGATGTGCACATGGACTGGGAAAACCAAAGGCACAGACCGAGGGAGGCATCAACTTTCCGGTGGCCCAGGTTGCGTTTTCAGAGGGAAGTGGCCCTCTTCCTTTGTCACAAATACTGCCAGGATGAGCAAATTGGAAGGCGGTCTTTGAGGGTTGTTGACTTCCTCCTTTTCCCCCCAAAAACTAAACTGTGCCTCTAAGTGGCAGTTCTTAGTGAATGCGAAGCCCCCAAGGACAGGTGGCTGGAAACACTGAAAGCTTTGCAGGCACAACCACTAATGAGGAACAAAGTCACTATTTATTTGAAATGGTTGACACAGCCCCAGAAGCTATCGGCACAGTTAACACATTTCAAATATGTGTTTAGGTTCTAAATGACAGGGATTTCAAGACCAAAGCCCTGCTGAAAATTCCAGCAGCCCAATTTATCCACCAAAGCATTAAGCCAGCATCCATTTTACATCAGGCTGTTTGAAATGGAGATTCGAGGAATTTGCTCTTGATGTCGGGCCTCCAGATAAAGACGGCTTGTGCTCTGGGGTTCTCATGACCTCTGAGGACTTTTTTGTAGAGCAGTAAGCAGCCCCAGCCCAGCGCCCGGCACAGCACAGGTGCTCCCCGATGTGTTCAGTGAGAGGAGCACGAATAAGTGAAAGAACAAATGGCCACTTTGATGTGTAGACGAGAGGACAGGCTTTGAGCTGGACGTGCCCAGGTTCAGGTGACACACGTAGGATCCTCAGCCAGTTACTTCAACTGAGTCTCCTCCCCATCTGTGAACTGGGGATGAAATACTTCTCTCACAGTGTTGCTGTAAAGACTCCAGTGAGCTACTCTGAGGTACAAAGGAGCAGCTAAGTAAATATTGGGCCCAATGGTGGCCTTTCCATCGGAGGGGGGGCAGTATTGCATGGACCCATAGAAGGTGGAGAAGCTTAGAGCCTAGACCAGACAGAGGACCATAATACATGGTTCCCTTCTCCGGAGCCAGCTGAGGTCTGTTCACATCAAGGTCCCATCTGCCCGGTAGGCTGCTAACAGCTGGAAAGAAATGGCCCTTCCTAAAGTGTGGTCCGCGACCAGCACCCCACTTAGTCTAAGAGCCTCTTCCACGTGCAGCATCGCAGCTCCCACCCCAGGCAGGCTGAATCAGAAGCTTCATTTTAACGAGATCCCCAGTGATTCATTTGTACTTTGAAAGGAAACGCTGGCCTACAGCCCCTCAACTATCCCTGGCTTACTGGGTTCATTGATTGAGGAAGTCCCCACAGCTGAGCCGAGTGGCGGGGGACGCACTTGTGGAGATTTTTCCAATATTGGATTGGGTTCTTCGGCCAGCCACCAGACAACAAGGCAAATCTATCGAACTACATTCCTACTGCTTTTGGAAAGAGCAGCAGAGGGACTAGTCGTGGCCCCAGCAAACAGATGAACTCCCTGGGTGCTCTTCTTTCCTCCCCTCTGCCAGAAACGACAACAGTGTTGAGGTCATGTAAGACCTCCCAGTTAATAGCCAGACTATTTCTGAGAGTCTCAATGGCAGGAGAAGACGAGGCTGCTTGGCACCAGGGTCCCCGGGAGCGATCAGGAACCCAGCTAATTCCATGGGGTGGGGAACACAAGAAACAAAAGGTCTCAGACATAAGGGAATGGGTGAATCTCTTGGGATTCCTCCTCACCAGCCACTAGATCCCATCAGACCATAGATCTTACTATAGAGTCCCTACAAGATCTCTTTCTGGAAGAGTCGTGGACAGTTACTCCTATTTGAAACTGTAGAGTCAAGTATGTTGCCATATAAAAATCATAAGGTAGGGTTTTAGGAGGTCTTATGCAGAGGCCCTGTTTACAGAGGCAGAGGTCACTCTTGGTCCAAGGAACAGTGCAGGGGCTGCAGAACTGCCAGCTTTGGAGAGGGATCAAGGAGAATCCTTGAGGAGAGGCATGGAGACTCTTACAGATCCATTTTCACCCAGAAGAGGAAGAAAGGGTTTAAGATGACCATTTGCTTTCTTTCTTTTTTTAAGATTTTGCTTATTTATTTGAGAGAGAATGAGAGAGCACAGGAAGGGGGAGAGACGGGGAGAGGGAGAAGCAGGCTCCCCCCTGAGCAGGGAACATGATACAGCACTTGATCCCAGGACCCTGGGATCAGGACCTGAGCCAAAGGCAGACGCTCAACCAGCTGAGCCACCCAGGCGCTCCGATCCTTTGTTTTCAAATCACAGAACAGCCTGTAGTAGTCCTTTCCCATCACCCAGCCAGCCAGTGCCAGACCCCCATAAGGTGCCAGTCCCCGGGGGAAAGACAGTGTGTCCTCATTTCTCGCAGACCTGTTCTGGGTGCTCCCGTGTCCCGGGCAACATAGACTCGTGTTTCCTTTGTTGTTTTAGCACAGCTCACCTGTGTGTGCTACTGTCGTTTCTACCAAATCACAAACTTCACGTATGGGTTAAGGCTTCACACTTCAGCTAAATCCAATCTGACTTAAGAGACTGAACCATGGAAGTGAAAATACACCCTGAAAGAGAAAAAGGAAAAAAGCCTAAGGAAACAGTGGAACATATATGAGATCTATACTAATTCTTACCAGATGGTCCATATTTCTGTGGGTTCTCTTCCCACAAAATGGGAATAGAAGCACTTACCTCATTAAAGCTCTTCTAAGGGTGAGGACAGTCCGTGTCAGGCTCTGTTGGCACTCATCAAGTTTGAAACCCAAACCTCCACCTTAAGGAAATAGAATTTAAAAAAAAAAAAAAAACCTGAGAAATTACCATTTGGTAACTACCCCACTTAGATACTTTTGGGCAAAGCCCAGACTGAAAAGGTAAGAGGACAGTGTGGTTGTCCGCAGTAGCAGCTCACAATTTGAGGCTTTGCACCTGTTTTCCTCACTCGTTGACTACACTGATTTCATCAAACTAATACATTGGGCTCTAAAGCTGTGAGCAGCCCATGTGAAGTGAGACTGGTCCTTGGAACTTTCAAATGTTGGTTTAGATGGAATTGCTAATTATTTGAGGACACTCCTCACCTCTCCGCCAACACACACACACACACACACATTCGTACAGAAAAGTTGGAACAGGAGGGAACAGAAATTCAAATTGAAAGCATTAAGAGATTTTGCCAACTGAAAATCATAGGTTTCTAAAATGTTTATATGGGACAATAAGATTCAGTTCACAAGCACTCAAATCATACTCAATATTTTAAGGAAATTACATGTAGAAAGATACATTTTTCTCTTTTTTTAAGATTTTATTTTTATTTTTTATTATTTTTTTTTAAATTTTTTTTATTTATTTATGATAGTCACAGAGAGAGAGAGAGAGGCAGAGACACAGGCGGAGGGAGAAGCAGGCTCCATGCACCGGGAGCCCGATGTGGGATTCGATCCCGGGTCTCCAGGATCGCGCCCTGGGCCAAAGGCAGGCGCCAAACCGCTGCGCCACCCAGGGATCCCAAGATTTTATTTTTAAATGATCTCTGCACCCAACATGGAGCTCGAACTCACAACCCCGAGATCCAGAGTCACACATTCTACCGATTGAGCCAGCCAGGCGTGCCCCAAAGTTACCTTTTTCTAAAATAAAATAAGCCTATAAGCTATAAGCAGAGCTTATTTTTATTTATTTATTTATTTATTTATTTATTTATTTATTTATTTAATTTTCAAAGCTTGTTTTTAGAGATGAGTGCATCTGTTGCCAACTTTCACTTACCTAGGTCAGTGCAAGCAACAAGACTTCTGTTAAGGAAACATAGAGGTAATGAATGCTTGAACCTTCCAGGGGCCTGGGTTACTCCCTTCCTCCCTTCTTTACTGAGATCGAGGCGCCAAGGAGGATCTTATCTTTACATTTTCCTCAGCCCGGGCAGGGATAGAGAAGCTGAAAAACACTGATGTGACCACTAAGGGAGAAGCAAGGGGAGGGGCCCGGATGGTCTCCACGCTGCCTGCTGGATAATCAATCTCAGAATTTAGGGCTGATGGGTTCAAAAGGAATCCAGAGAAGCCAGGTAGGAGGGAACGTGTTGTGATTCATGATACATTCTCACTCTGCTGTGGTTTCCTGGGTAGTGAAGCTTATTTCTCTGAATTCTCTGAATGTAGTTAATATAAAGAAAGACGCAAAATAAATCAAGGAAGAGTGAAGCATGTCACATTGAAAATCCATCCAAAGTGGGTTTTCCTGTTTTATCAACAGAGAAATGAATTACTCAGGTGGATATGCTGAGATTTTTGCTTTTGTCCTGGCTTGGATAGAAGTTTGGTTGGGATCCTGGGGAAGCTGGCCTCTTGCTTATCAAAGGGAGCAGAAGGGGTGTAGAAAGTGCCATTATCACAGCGGTCTAATCTCCCAATTCACACCCTGGGGCTCCTCCCCACATGCATCACCAAGTCCAACAGCCTTCCCTGCCCTTACTGCTACCTGAAATTGCCCAGACTTGCAGCTGACCTTCGAAGGGGCTTGAGACAGCAACTTTTTATCTTCCAAGGTAACTGAAATAGCATATAGATATAAAATCAAATCGTCCAACTAATTGATCAGTTTTCTTTGGAATTAAGGGCACTGCATATGTATTCACCTTTATGTGGCCTAATGCGTGGAAATGTGAATTATTCATGGGCTTTCTTTGGGTTGCAGGAAGCCCTAATATAATGTAGCCTTTGTTTCCTAATGTATTTGATAGGCTCTTTGTGTATGATCACATTATATGGGTATAGCTGGCAGTAAATTTTAAATGATATAGTCTGCAGTTTTGCGCTAAGAGATGGTAGGAGGTGATTCATCATTTTCCTTGTCTTCCTGTTTACATGCGGACATATAATTCATGCTCAGAAACCATCTTTCAACTCATCTGGAAGCGCTCCACTGCACCACCACAGAATCTGTCTCTGCCAATCTGGCATTATAAATCACTTTTCTATTAAAGAGCAGAACTAAAAATGCAAACATACGTACTTTAAATATATGTAGCCATCTCTAATTCCCGGCAGATGAGCCAAAATTAAAGGATTGTCAAAAAAAAAAAATCCAGTACTGGAATTTAGTGAATGAGTTTGTTGACTTTAGGGCATCAGAAATTTGCATCTCTATACGCATTTTGAAGAGATGTGCATATATAGATTTCCCAGATGGGTCTATATTTGGGGAGTGTGTATTTTGCAGAATTCTTGGTAACTAAATCTTGATTATTCTGAAATTTTATTTCATAAGATGTTTTTCTCAGGCACTGTTATAAGACAGTTGAATGGCAGGAGAAAAAAAGTGAAGCCAACCGTCTGCCACCTCCTTGACCCTCACCAGGTTAGGGTTATGAAACCACCAACTCAGAACAATGGTCCCAGGACTGGTAGTGCTCCTCTTTTCCAAATAAATAGAAAACTCCATTCACTGAACCACTTCCAGAAGCAGGAGAGTGATTTAGATGTTCCAGAATGATTTGCACCAGTAACTATTTCTTGCCCAGCAAACACAACCATAGTGCTCTTGCCCTTGGGTATATAGTACTGGCTAGTCTAGCTGAGGTTAGGGAGAAACACACACGCTTGCTCACACATACACACACATATGACACTCCATTTGTCTGGACTTCTTGGGGAGGGAGAACTTCCCAGGTAACTGAAAGCAACCCATTTAATAGGTTTTTGTTTAATATTGCAACTGGTTTATTGGAGTCTTCTGAAACTATATTATTTGCTTGCCTCCTCTCTTTTTTTCTTTTTCTTTCTTTCTCTTTCTTTCTTTCTTTCTTTCTTTCTTTCTTTCTTTCTTTCTTTCTTTCTTCTTTCTTTCTTTCTTTCTTTCTTTCTTTCTTTCTTTCTTCTCTCTTTTTCTCTCTTTTTTTCTTTCTTCCTTTCTTTCTTTTAGTAGGCTCTAAATGCAATGTGGCATTTGAATTTACAACTCTGAGATCTAGAATCACATGCTTTATGGATTGAGCCAGCCAGGCAGCCCCGCTTGCCTGCTTTCTTGAGCAAAGGGCACCAAACCCAATTTTGTTTCATTCTTTGGTTCTATTCGGAATTGTTATGACTATATGGATCTCACTATAGACTGTCTGGTACCCACCTCAGAGATCACCTGGTCTTCTGTGTCTGTCTTCTACTGGTCACATGCCAAGAACCAATTTGATAGGTTTCTATTATAAATTATTTGTTGATAAGTCCTGAAGAAATGCCTGAGAAGCAAGGTCTCCCTTCCTGCAGAGTCAGACATGAAGGTTTTGGTGAACAATTCACACCTTAGCACTTTGAGAAGCCCAGGAGCTTTTTGTTGGGGTGGGGGGTACCTTCTTTCTTATTTCATCATTAGTCCTGATATAGTTATCTCCTAGCTGTTATGTGTGTGGACAGCATGTGCAGGTCTCAGTTGAAACTAGACTTGGGGGCGCCTGGGTGGCTCAGTGGTTGAGCATCTTTCTTTGGCTCAGGGCATGATTCTCCAGGTCCTGGGATTGAGTCCCACATCAGGTTCCCTGCAGGGAACCTGACTCTCCCTCTGCCTATGTCTCTGCCTCTCTCTGTGTGTCTCTCATGAATAAATAAATAAAATCTTAAAAAAAAAAAAGAAACTAGACTTGGAAGAGCATTGGCGGGGTGCCTGGCATGGAAGCAAGGGGCCCTGCTTGTCACTTATGCTCCCCCTTCCCCATCTGACCACTTTATCCTTCATTACTTTCATTAAACAGACTATCTGATGACCTGATCAGTGACCTGTGACTCAGTGGCTTAGTTTTCTTTAACAATAAATCACAAGGTGGCTTAACTATTGAAAATTTTATTAAAACGATCATGATAATGACTTCATTACTCTCTGAGATTCCAGATTTTTTCTTAATTCCAGGGAAGCTGGCCACACGGAGGCATCTAAGAATTGCTATTAATGTCCACTGAATTTAAAATAGGGGTGGAGGAACAGTGTTGGAGGGAGGCCAGGCCCTTTTCAGAAATAATGGTCATAGCATAACATTCTCTGTTCAAATATAACTCTTCTGCATTAGTAAAAATGGTATATTAACTTATGGTAAACTGAGAATTTTCCCTAAATTAGTTAGAAAAAGATGAACAATCTTTACTATGCTTAATTTGATGACTATGAGGACAGAAAATCTTTTGAGGAGAACCTCTGCAGTGTGGCCTATGACCCTGTGCATTGTGCCCTAAATGCCCAGTTCTGTTTCCCACCTACCCTTCTCCATGAACCCACCATAGCATCCACATTGCTCAGTCTTTCCTCAGACCTGCAAAAGTCTAGACACATTTTCATCTTTAAGCATTTGCTCCTGACCAGTCACCCCTGACTCTCCTCTTCTGCCACAAACCAAGGTTTTTTACATTTCCAAAGCACAACTCAAATTCCTGTGTCTTTATGTTCTCCAGCCCTTAATAGTTGAGCTGGGGATAAAAGAATTGAGCAGTTTGAAACCAAATGAAACAACGTCTTATGCCACAGAGAGACATCTTCAGTGAATTTCACCAGAACGGGAAGATCATCTTCTGTATTTTTCATCCACCTTATGAGCATCTGCCTCACTACCTTCGGGTCTTTGTTGATCAGTGCTTCAGGTTGAGGTTGAAGGCACACGTGCTCAGTTGAGAACCTTTATATGGAAAGAGCTGCAACACCCTAACCTTGCAGGTCATAGGAAGAGTTTTGTCTGTTGTTGTTGTTGTTGTTCATCATCTAGGACCTTAACACCTCTTCCATAGATGTTACCCTATACAATAATTTTTCTAGTAGTAATCCTTGAGAAAATTGGAGGCACCCAGTAAGGGTATGCAGCCCATATCTGACCCTGTTTCAATGAGAAGAGAGGCTTGGCTTTTGCTCCTCTGGGCATTAGATATGTTTGCATATATGAAGTTTGCTCCACATCCTGTTACAAATCCCTAGCCCCAAGAGATGCTTCTGTTGGTCAGCACAACAAGTGCATATGAAGGGCAAGTGGAGGAAATGCAACTCTTCTGGACTAGCAGAGGCACGGACCATGAGGGCATGACTCCCTCACTGTAGATGTGTGAATGTGCTTCCTCTTCATCCATCTGCCTAGTCATTCCTCCATTCATACACTTTGCAGGTATTTCCTGAGTGTCCACTATGTGCTAAGTACCAGGGGTTCAATGGTGAGCATCAGTAGAACTGATGATATGTGGTTAGAGAGATAAGAATAAAACATAATTGCACAAGCACATGTAAAGTACTGGCCACCCCCAGTGACCTGAAGCTGAAACAGGCATAACCACTGGGAAGGGCCTGTGATGGTGAATGTAAGCCAGACTTTCCTGAGGAGCATGTGACAATAGAGATTGGAGGCTGAGTATAGTGGAGAGAATGGGAAGAACATTCTAGGTAGAAGGAAGTGTGGGGAGGATCAGCCTAAGTGTTGCCAGGGTAGAGAGACCAAAGGAGGGGCTGGTCTACAGGGGAGGTGTCCTGTAGGCCACACTATAGAGTTTGATGTCATCCTGTGAGCAGTGGGAACCCATGACAAGGACTCAGGGCCTGGGTAGGGTGGGAACACTTTCACATCTGAACCTGAGGGCAGATGGGAGGGGAGTCAGCATGGAGGTGACAGAGTGGCTGGGAGGCCACAGCCCTACCAGGCCCCTGATGGTGGTGGTTGAAGTGGAGAGAAACAGAGGACACTAAGAGACTGTATGATGTGACATTCACGTGACAAGGTGTGGGGATGCAGCAGAGGGGCATCCGGGACGACTGCTAACTTCTGTGCTCAGGGTGACAATATAACCAGACCTCAACAAAACTGCATACTTTAAATATTTCTGAATTGGTCCCCAGACTGCTGCAATCGGCTGCAGAGCTTATCTTTCATAAAATGTGACAGCAAATTAAGATATAATTTTTTATGTTTACCATGTACATTGAGCAAAATAACGAATAACCTGAAAATGAACATTTCAGATTCCTTGTTTAGCTGTGATAACTTGTATAGTTTTTATTCTCAAAATGGAAACCACAAGGGAGTCAGAGTCAGATTTCACAGTTTATCAAAACTAATCATCTACAAAAAAGATTCCTAGTAATATCCATAGGAAATCATATCAGCAACATGATTTAATGGCATAAGAGGCCTTTGCAATGTATGATCAGTTCCTTAATTTTTAGTGTTTTTGAAAATATTCTGAGTTCTAAGAAGCATATAATGAGCAAGAAATGACTCAAACTTATCATCCTTTTTTGATTTTCTTTAAATATTTTATTTATTTATTCATGAGAGATAGAGAGAGGCAGAGACACAGGCAGAGGGAGAAGCAGGCTCCTTGCGGGGAGCCTGATGTGGGACTCAATCCCAGGACCTTGGGATCACACCCTGAGCTGAAGGTAGACGCTCAACCACTGAGCCACCCAGGTGTCCCATCCTTTTTAGATTTTTAGAAAAATGTGTCTTTATAGACAATTTTCTGAAAGTAGTCCGCAAACATTAAGAAAATAAGAGTTCTGCTTCATCATACACATGTATAATGTATACTATACATACATATAATGATACCACATATACGCATGGATATTAGGTCCATGATTTTGAGCAAATTACGTTACTTCTCTTGGCTTCCCCTTCTTTCATAAGGAGGTAGTTGAATTGTATGTCGTCTGAATTCTCTTCAAAGACCTATTTGCACACCCAGGATCATAACAGAGATTTTCACAATAACCATAGGGTGGATGCATCCAAGTGTCCCTCCACAGATCAATGGATAAGGAGCAATGTGGTGCATACATACAGTGGGATATTAATTATTCAGACTTCGAAAAAAAGGAGATTCTATCAGATTCAAACACAGACATTATGCTGAGTGAAATGAGCCAGTCACAGGACAGATGCTGCATGATTCCACAGGTAGGAGCTACTAAAATCGTCAAATTCATAGACTCAGGAGATAGAAATGTGGTTGCTGGGGGTGGGGGAAGGAAGGTGAGCAGTTGTTCAGCAGGTGTAAAGTCTCAGCAATGCAAGATAAGCATGTTCTAGAGATCTGTACACATGGCACCCACAGCTAACTACTGTGCTCTTCACTTAAAAATGTGTTAGGAGGGCAGATCTCCTATTATCTAATCTAACCACCACCACCACCACACACACAAGTAGAAAGCACCATTCCAGTTGTACCTGGGAGGTGGTCTTCCTGGCTGACCCTCCTTCATCCTGCCCCTCTCCCCTGTTGCTAGCCAAGATCCCCAGGCACGCTAGGAGAGGAGAGGTCTCAGGGTGGTGGGGTCAGCTATGGTGGGCTCCCCTTGGAACTTGCTGGGTGCTAAGGGCCAGGAGCTGTCATTGTCATCAGATGTTGGAACACCCCATCACTTGTTTGAATGGACCAGCAAGTCCTTGGAGTTCTTCTGCACCTGCCTTTTGTCCCATGTCTCCTGCTGGGTCTCATTCACTCTAGTTCTGACATATATAACCTGCTTAGAAATTTCAGAAGGAAAATAAGTGGATGAGAAATCAATAGCAATGTACAATCTCCCATCCGGAAATACCGGATCAAATAATACAAAATAATACAGGGATTATTTTTCCTTATCCCACTTGAAACGGCTAATTCAAAAGACGGTATTACAAACTTGCTAGCTCAATAGAATTAATAATCAAATAGGATCTTCTGATCAATAGTTCTCAAATTGTTCTGTGTAGCCCAGTAATTCCCAGAGAATACTTCAGGCTGAATCCGACACTCTATTTTGGAAACAATTCAGGGTGACTTCTGCGCCTATGAAAGATGCCAAATTGATAGTTTTTAAAAAATCTACAGTTTAAATCCAATACTGAAGAGGCAGCGTATAATCAGCCAGTCGGTTCACTTTCTGGGATTCTTGTAAAACCACCTCCCAGGGCCTGTTTATTTCATTTCCACTACAAAATGGACATGTGAAAAGCAACTGTGTCTTTCGAGTCAGGAGTGAAAGAAGTTGACAGACTTCTGTCATAAGTCATTATTTTTCATAGATATCATGGTTTACATGGTGGCGGGAGGCAGGCGATCTGGAGGGCTGAAAGAGGAGAGAAATGGGAACTGGGAAACGATGGATTTCTCTTCATTTTAACTAAGATGCTCGAGATGTCAGGTTCACTGGGGATAGAAGGAGAATTTGAATTAACATTAAAAATGATTTCAGAAAACAAGATATATTATTTTTAAATAGGGCTTTATATTTTTAAAAATACATTTTAGCATTTTAAAGAGATTAAATATTTTTCTGCTTTGGGAATTGAAGGTCATAAGGTCCTCCCCTCCCTTGCCCCACCTCCTCTCCCCCTTCCTCTCCTCCCCTCCCCCTCCTGCTCTGGCCCACACATATACACACATGAATATTAACCTCCTATCATGCACTAAGCACATGAAAAACTCTGGGAAGGCAAAAGGAACAAAACCTGGTCCCATCCTGAGTTACTGGTGGAGTTTTGCTCCACAAAGAACACCAATCAATGATCTATTTCTCACTGCTCACAGAGTTAGAAGATCCAGGGCAGAGAACTGGCACTACAAGTGGTTTTCTCTTGGCTCCCTCCTCCCTGCCTGCCGGGCTTCCTCATGCAGAGGGGTCCCTGCAGGTCCTTCCCACCTGGATCCTGCTCCTTTGGATCCCAGGGAAAATTCTTCCCAAGCTGGGAATTCAGGCCATCACTGGTCAGACCTGACTGTCTTCTGGTCCAGACACCCTACTTGACCACAGAGGGGCGGGAGGTGCACACTGACACCCCAGCTTCCCTCCCTGACTTGATGTAGGGAATGGGAAGATGGCAAAAGCCACCTGACTTTCTGCCCCTGGTCCTTTCCCAGCCTCCTTCCTGAGACCAGGACCAGGGGCTGCCGTTTCCTAGAGACTGGGTAAGGGGTCCTGTAGATTTCCTGGTGTGTGTCTTTTCTGCCACTATAACGTTCCTCAGAGTGTTTATTGTCTGTTATAGGAACCTAACCTATCCTATTGTTTTCTAATCTGCCTTCCTTTTGCGGAGCTATTTTGGAAATGTATAAGCAGTTTAGGGAGTGAATTCAAGGTCTGTATGATGTAAGCTTTGCTTATTTCGTATCAATACTATAGCTATTTTAATTTATCTGAAGAAAATATTTCTTTTTTCTACTCTCCCCCCCCCACACACACACATAAAATAAAGTGGCAGACACATTGCTCATTTATAGGATATTATATAAAGTGCAGAACCAAAGTAAAACAAAGCCGATTATAACATAAAAATCAATCTGAACTATTCTACCTGTGAGGGCTTAAAATGAGGACGTGTATTTTTGCACTATTGTAAAGAACAGTACTTTATCTCACCTATTCAATTCAGAGCAGAGTAATGGGCAGTTTTTTACCTTTGACATTTGGGAGACACGTTGAGAAAGAATTTGGATACCTCATCTAGCGATAGATTTTTCTTGCATAGTGGGTCATTTCGTTATTTTCTACTCTGCTTCATACTCGGATATAGGCTAAACCTCATGAGTTCTTGATGGGTCTCCTGTGCTCTGGGATTTTAATCTGTGGATTCCTATGGATCACCCTGAGTCATGTCTTGGGACAGGTCTGTGATGCGATGAGAGACAGCTGGTGTGGCCTTGTCTCCTGCCTCTGCCGCTCCTGCTGGCCTGAGATGTTGCCTAGAATCTGGCGCTGTGAGTCGGCGTAGGGCCCTTCCCGGCTCGGGCTGCGGGCCTGCCCAGCTCCATCGTTCTGAACACTCGGTCAAGGTTGTGTCTGGAGGGCGACAGGATTCCCCTTGAGGACCCCAGGTCCTCCCTTTGGTGCATCAGGCTGGATGATTAAAACTGAGATGCCAAGTGTCAGGATAAAGTCAGGCCCAGAGTCAGAAACGATAC
The DNA here is from genome assembly GCF_048418805.1 of Vulpes vulpes. Classification (NCBI taxonomy): domain Eukaryota; kingdom Metazoa; phylum Chordata; class Mammalia; order Carnivora; family Canidae; genus Vulpes; species Vulpes vulpes. The sequence goes on from NC_132786.1 coordinate 22,014,746, forward strand.
CCTGGCTGGGTCTGATGGCACAAAACAGGAGGCGGTCGCAGGGAGCAGAAGTGCTTGGGGAGACCCATGTGAAGTTGTCGTCGGAGCTGAGGGAAGAGGCTAAGCCCCTAACCAGGGAGCCCGAAGCCAGGGCTCCTCCAAACAGGCAGGCAGTGTATGTCAGGGAGCCCTGGGAGAGGGTGCCCTGGACCGCTCAGAGCAGATCCTCAGGCCCAGAAGGTTGGACTCCAGGCTTTATCAATACGGGGCTCAGTGTCAGGAGGACGCAGACGGGAGGCAGTGCCGGTGTAGCCCCACAGTGCTGCGAAGCTGCGGCCACAGGGCTGCACCAGCATCCCGGGCCTTTCTGACCAGGGGTAGGATGGAGAGGATGGAGCCTGCAGCCGGGCCGCACGCGGAAGCCGGGCCTGCACAGTGGGAGACGAGGCAGCAGAGGCTGGATACAGGTAGGGCTGGACCCCGATGCTGTCACCGCGTGACGAGGTCTCACGGAGTGTGCGTGCGATAGCACTCCGTAGGATTCTTCGCTGGCCTGAACTGTTGTTCGGGCGATGCTCTTCATGTGTTATGGGGCATTTCCCAGGTGGTTTGCTCACAGCATCTGTAAGAGCGTGAGATACAGGTTTTGTTATGGAGCTCACTAGTGGTTCCAGTAACACAGGGTGACAGGCATGCAGGGCTTTGTGGGTATACATCAGCCTGCCTGTGACAGGAGTTTTCATCTTGGCTTTTCTCTATAGCAGGTCTGTGCTGCTCACGGGACGCAGGGGAGGGAGGGGTGCTTCCGCATCTCTCTGGATGCTCAGATTTTCTTCGTAGCTCGGGCCACCTTGGCAACAGGCTGGCGGCCAGCAGGCTCGGACGGCCACACTCACCATTGTCCCAGGTGGGCAACACCTGTCTCTGACAAAGGTGTCCTGAGTTCTGCGTGGAGCATGGAGCACCTCCTGTGCCCTCTGCCTGTTCAAGCCTCACCCTAAGGCCAGAGGAGACCTCTCTACAGGGGAAGAAACTGAGGCCCTGTAAAATCACCAGAGGTCCTAGCATCAAGACATGAAGGATCCAGAGCCCTCCAGGGTCTGCCTCCACTTCCTCTCCCCCTTCACTGCCTTTCCCCCTCCCTCTGTTGACCCTCAAGCAGGACCTCTCAGCATCCTGCAGGCCACTTTCCACAGGGCACCCCTGCCTTCCTCCCAGATCATTTCCCCATCACTGACGTGAGATAATGTGTCAGTGACCTATCACAGCTGGGAAGGAGGGACAAATCCTTATCACTGAGGGCTGCCCATGCATCTACTCCTGAAGGCTTGTCAATAGCTTATTTATAAGGTCCAGACATTTGAGCATATGCTTGGGCTCTGAGGCCGTCTTCCTAACCAACCCACCAGGGGGGCACAGGGCACATTTAATCATACAGAGATCAATGAAGCTACTGGTTTATTATGTCATAGGAATCACCTAGGCACAAACTGGTTTTTCAGGATACAGCACGACAGGGGCAGATACTTACCTCTCGGGCAGGTGGAAGAGATGGTTGCTGGGAGGATGCGGGAGGGTGGGTCAGGGTGGAGGGCTGGGAGCTGAAAACAGGGCCAAGAACAAGTATGCGGTCCCACAGGTACAATGATAACCAGTCAAGTGCAAGGAGGGAACCAGCAGTCCCTGGGGTCCTGGTGCTAGAATCTGAGGGTGACACACTTGGAACGATGATCCTCAGGTAGCAGAACCCCAGTCCCCAAGGGGGCAGTTTCGGGGATCAGGGCCTCAAGCCCAGGAATGACGATAAGCAGCACCAGAACTAGAGCACGATGTCCAACCTGGACCAGGATTAAGGGTGACCTGATAACTGTCATCCTCACCTTTGTTCTCTTATATGTCATAAAAGCCTTCTCCGGGGCCACTCAACGGCCTTCACGCGGTGCACCTGCACGACGGAGCTCTGGGCCCCTGGGTGTCTCTCTGGCTCTGTCTGTGCTGGGTCCACGGCTCTGCCAAGCAGGAGGAAGGCAGTGGAAGCCAGAGTCTGCAGAACCTGGCTGAGATAAACCACCCGTGACACGGAGGGGCTGCCGATGGAAACACAAGAGCAGGGGAGTTTGAAGAAGGCCCCACCCAGTGCTAGATGCTGGGAGGAGGCGCTGGGGATTGCCTCTCTAGTTATTACAGATCCGTGAGCTTCCTGCTGGTGTCAGAAATAAGTAATTGCCAGCTTCTGGGTTCTGAAGAGAGAAACATGGTGAGAATTATTTTGCTTAAAAGCTCCAGGATAAAACCACTGAGTATGGGGAAGGGGGTCTGTGTGGAGAGGGGGTCCTTCCAGTTTTGGAGTAGGGTAGTCTGTGAAGCACGAAGCCAGGAAAAGTGTTTTGGGCAAAGCTGGAACGGAGAGGGAAGCCGTTCCACTGGCAAATACAGGTACAAATTCTGCGTAGCCATAGCAGGGCAGGGGCAGACTCCCACGAGCATTTGTTTGTTGATTCAATAATAATTTATTCATCACTGCAGGGATACAAAATATTTAGATAACACCGCACCTGTGAGTAAGGAGCATCTATGCTAATGAAGAGTAAAGCATGCTTGTTCTTGGTTGAATTGTATGCCCCAAAAGGTGTGTGTTGAGGGTCCTAACCCCCTGTACCTTGGGAGGGGGCCTCATTTGGAAACAGGGGAATTGCAGCCAGAATTGGTTACATGACATCACACTGCAGTGGGGTAGACCCTAATCCTACACAACTGATGGCCTCATACAAAGAGGAGATTTGGACACAGACACACGTTGGGAAACATCCATGTGAAGATGAAGACAGCCGTCAGGATGATGGATCAGTCCACCCAGAAGCACCAAAGATGGCCAGCAACCACTGGATGCTGGTGCAAAAGGCCTGGAACAGATTCTCCCTCGGAGCCTCAGAGGGAACCAACCCTGGGACACCTCATTTCAGACTTCCAGGCCCTGGGAACTAAGGAAATAGCTTCCTGCTGTTTCAGGGGCCCCATGTGTGGCACTTTGTTACAGCAGCTCTCGCAAACTAATATGACACCCGAGAAAAACTGAGAAGGAACAAAACAGAACTTGAGTGCGGAACAGCTCCTATGATGATCGGAAAGGTAGAGAACAGCAGGACCGTGGTTGGGTTTACTGCACAAGAGCCTCATAGAGGCGTTGAGCCCAGCTGTTAAGGGAGCGTGGGGTGGGCCTGGGAAGAGAATGGGAAGGGAAGGGGGTGAATGTGTCAGTACTTGGTGTTTGGCCGCCCTTCAGAGCGGCCGGGGCACCAGGTGCCTGGCCAGGAGCAGAGTCTGGACAGTGCAGGGATGTGTCCCTCCAGCAGGGAGCAGCTTTCAGGCAGGAAGCAGCAGACACAAGGGTGAGGGTGTGAAAACCAGCCCAGTGAGGACTGTTTGGGGAAGGGGTCCTGTTTGCTGGTGCTTCCGACACTGGTCGGGGGGAGGGGGGGCTTGTGCAGGGGTGCTGCTCCAGTGTGGAGGTCATCGGATTTCAGTGAGGGCCATACTCTGCTCTCATGTGAAAAAAATAAACCCAGCTCTGAGCTGGGTGCTTCATGGAAACCTGCGGAGAACTATCGACCTGTAACATCTAACTTGCTCGGCACTTACCCCGGGACAGCCAGGGCTGGCATTCCTTCCGGATCCCAGCAGCCAGGCTTTTCCTTGGTATATTTTACTTCAAGTCTCCATTTCTGAGTCCTGTTTCCCTTGGCTGGGCTTGCCCTCGAGTGGCTTGAATATTATTACTTGAATGGACAAACCATCCCATTTACCCTCCACCCCCACCCTCCCACCCCCCCATGAAAGCCTGTTCTCTGGAGAGTTCTCCTTCCCATGTGGGTGTTTAAAGAAGTATCACCTTTATTTCCCCATTTCTTATGTGATGGAATGAATTATAAGTGATTTTTTGAAATTCAGGGTCATTTCAGAAACTAGATAGATACACAAAAAGCCGAGAGGAACCATAGAGGATTTTGGAGAATATCCAGTCCATCTCTTTGTTTTAAAATGAGCAGTCTGAGGTCCCTACTGTCTAGCTGACCTAGTCTGGGCCAGGGGGGGGGCAGGCATCCCACACGACAGCTGACCTGGTCTGGGTTGGGGTGGGGGGACCTATGGGACCGCTGACCCGATCTGGGTCAGGAGGGGCCTGTGGGACAGCTGACCTGGTCTGGGTCAAGGAGGGATGTGGAGAGACCATGGAGCAAAGTGGACAATTCATGACTTTTTAAAATTCAGAAAAGCCTGGGTTGGAATTCTGTTTCCCAAACGTACTGATGGAAAAAGTCTCCATCATCTCACTTTTCTAACCCTCGGTGTCCTGATTTATGTAATGAGTCTCGTAGAGCTGCTTCAAGGGTCTACTGAGACGAGACCCGGCGTCTGGGCCCTACCCTGGAATTACTTTCTTCTTGGCACCTGTTCCTTCACCAGGAAGACAAGTGTGATGCTGACACCTAGCTCATGGGGTTCTTGTGAGGACTGAGTGAGTATGTCCATGTAAACTATTTAGTTTAGTGTTTGCACAGGTAAAAATTAGCAGTTGTACTTGTCATGGGTCTGTGTTTTGAGGGAGGACTCTGGCTAAGGAATTACCAAGTGAATGCTGGTGGGCTCACAATAATACATGAGTGAAGGGCACGGTGGAGTTGTGCTCACAGAGTTGTGCAGCCATCACCGGACAGTGTCAGAGCGTATCCTCGCCTCCCTCTCCCCAACAGATGCACCACCATGGTGCTGGCCATCCCTCCCCAGCCCTTGGCAACCGCTCATCTGTTCTTTGTTCCTATGGGTGGGCCTGTTCTGGATGCTTCCTACAAAGGGAATCATCAGTCTACTGCCTTTTGTGTTGGCTTCTTTCACATGGCACAGTGCTTTCAGGGTCCATCCTCATGGGAGCTGGTGCCAGCACCCCATTCCTTTTTCTTGCCAAATAACCCTATTTTAAGTGTTCGAAAAACCTCCTTACCCTGTGGGCTAGTTCCACCACGGTGCTTGCCCCATTTGCCGTGCCAGGAGCTACAGAATCCTTTTACTGCTTTCTCTTTTTCTTTTCTCCCTGTAGCGACCAAGACTAGGTGGTGCCTTAGAAATGTGGGCCTGGGTCCAGACTCCTGTATGATGTTGAGAGGGCAGGACGCTGGCAACAACTGCCTCCTCCTCCTCTCCAGGCTCTTATCTTTAAGACGGCTTTAATAGAAATCCCAAATTCACAGGGGTGTTTTTAAACCAAAGGATTTAACAAACCATTAACTCACATGAAATGGTGTTTGGTATGTCATAAACACCCTTCAAGGTTCAATATTGTATATCATACTCTATTTTTAATATAAATATATCACATTATATATCAGCATGCAAATATGGGCACTTCATCCTTAACATTATTTAATACCTCAATTTATTATCAATCCAAGTGGCCAGAGACCTGAAGTAAACAGTTTTCCTTATAGTTTTATGCAGCAAAAATTTATATTTGTACCAACCATCTCAAAGTAGTTTATGTTCCTAGAGTAATTTTATAGTCCTTAATGAAAGATTCACTTTATTCTTTTAAATGATCAGTAGAATTTTGGGGAAGATACAGCCCCCCCCCCTTTTTTTCTCATGAAGCCATTACTCTGAATGATGAGATGGCAAACAGTTAACCTCATGTTTGGCTGGTCCATCCTTTTAGTTTTTTCGTGTTTCTTTTTTAAAAATTTTTAAAAGATTTTATTTATTTATTCATGAAAGACACAGAGAGGCAGAGACACAGGCAGAGGGAGAAGCAGGCTCCCTGCGGGGAGCCTAATGCAGGACTCGATCCCAGGACCTCAGGATCATGCCTTGGGCGGTAGATAGACGTTCAACCACTGAGCCGCCCAGGCATCCCTTTCTCTCTCTCTCTCTCTCTCTCTGTGTGTGTGTGTGTGTGTGTGTTTTTAAGGTTTTATTTATTATTTATTTGAGAGAGAGAACAACACGAAAGGGGTGGGACACAGGGAGAGGGAGAAGCAGACTCCCCACTGAGCAGGGAGCCCAATCTAGGCCTCAATCCTAGGACCCTGAGATCACGACCTGAGCTAAAGGCAGATGCTTCACCGACTGAGCCCCCCACGCACTCCTGGTCCATCCCTTATATAGATTCATGGAAGGTCTCAGCATTGCCCAGAAAGAAAGAAACATGTGGCCGTGTGTGTGTCCCTGATGTCAATACTGTTGGCAATCCTAGAATGGTTGATGTCACCAGTGCCTCAATTTCTGTTCTGTTGTCTTTTTTTTTTTTCTTTAGTGCACTTCCTCAAAGGCCCAGTGGCAGAGAAGAAAAGGCCTTAGGCCAGTAAGAAAGACGAGAACAGGACTCTCTCCCCCTTCCCTGGAAAGTCTCTGAACACTCAACCCACCATAGGGCCCCCATGCTCCTTTCTCAGTGTTCCTGGCACCTTCCTGGTCTTATCCACTTTCCTGTCCTTCCACCCTATGCCTATAAATCCTCAGACTCCTTCCCACTGAGGTTCAAATGCTTGAGTGGAGCCATCCAAGCAGAGCATAGTGGGCAAGAGATAGAGGAGGGCTGGCTGAGGGGTCTTGCCAGGAATGGGTGGTCGTCATGAGTGGCCACTACCCTTTGGAAGCTCATGTCTCAGAAAATCCCAGGGACATTCCTGATGGTCTTTCTCTTCCAAGTGGGAGGTAAAACTTCATGAGGACATTGCAGATATCTGAAGGAGGCTTTTCCTCACCAAAGAATGTGTTATTTGGTATTTTTAATAGCACCATCTGTCAGTGAGGGAAAAGCTCTGAGTTGCAATATTGATCTTGTCACTTTGGGGAACAGTTTGATATTTAGGATTATAAATAACATTTTCATTTGCTCTGTTATGGTGTTCAGGCTGTGCTTGACATCTGAGCCCAAGAATATCGTTTCTTACCGAATATGAAGATGTTTACTTTTCCTGAGGTCTGAATCCTGAATGTGAAATAATATTGACATGTATGATTTACTCTGAAACCTTAACAATTCAAAGGAGGTGTAAAATTTTTCTGTCTTAATTAAATAGAGAACAGTGTGTGTTGACCATAGCAGTAACTGGCTCACAAATATTATACCCTAACTTTGGGTCAGGTTAGAGTACCTGATTTCAGCCTTACCATATAATAAAGCCTAATAAAACCGCCACTATTATCATGACCCAGGTGAGCAAACCAACGCAGAGCAAGGTGCCCACCGTCCTGTGGCTGCTGAAAGGCAGAGCTGGAGTTTGAACCCAGGCAAACTGGCTCCAGAACCCCTACTGTGAGCCACTCTGTTTGATTTATAGTTACACCTATATGTGTATAGATGCTCTTTTTATTATGCTTTTAATATCTTCAATGTTTGGTTTCACAGGCTTATTTTGGTCCTTCTCCCTTGATTTTTACAAAAATCATTTAAAGGGCATAGGCCAAAGATTATTTTCTGCATCTCAGAAGTCAAAAAACTTGGGGCCCAGAGATACTAAAGGATTTCCCCAACACCATGTTGTGATTAACAGCACACCCGGACTTGAGAGTACACCATCTCACTCACATTCATTTATCTCTTTGATTTAAGTGACACGAAAGTATTACCATTATTGTTATCGAAAGCTACTGTGGCTACATTTTAAAGATAAGATAAACTGTGTGTTTCACTGGGTAGTTGGGATGATAAAGAGAGTATGTGGAGGAGTTTTAGCCAGGTCTTTCCTAACAATCTCTGGAAGAATATTTTAAATGACTTCCTTCCTTCCTTCCTTCCTTCCTTCCTTCCTTCCTTCCTTCCTTCCTTCCCTCCTTCCTTCCTTCCCTCCTTCCTTCCTTCTTTCCCTCCTTCCTTCTCCTTTCCTTTCCTTTCTATCAGGGTAGGGGGGCATGGACCAATGGAGCTCATTCTTCTATCTATTCCCAAGAACAATGCTCAAACTCATCTTCTCATGGGATAGAGCTTGAGATAAGTTCCCATAAACCAGTTGTATTCTTCTCGAGGGTATCTAGTTTACATATGGAATTGAGATTTCCAAGAGAAACAACAAACTACACCCTCCATCCCCAGACCTGCCTTTCTAGTGCCATAGCTCTTAATTTCTTCTTCACGTATGCATTTTGATGTGGTGTAGAATATCTCAAAACTCCATTTGGCATTAATTTAGCTTGGATATTTTAAAAAGAAAAGGATCGACTCTTTGATATTTTCATCTCTATATTTAGATAAGCTTATGTCTACTGATGAATTCTAATAATATTTGAAGATACTCCCTATGTAGATTCTCATTATTATCATTGACTGCCTGCCACTCTTTGGAAGGCACATATTTGGTATATCAAGCACGTAATCTGTACATCAGGATGAAATAATCTACTCTTTGTTTAGTTGGCCTGCCCTGCCCAACCGTGCATGATGATTTTCATCTGAATATTTCACAGTCTTCTGCCTTTGGATGAGCTTTTCTTCTGTATTAAGAGCAAGAATAGAAAATGACCATTAATACCTCCAGCTTAGGAACCTCCAGCAAGGCAAGATGATGGCATAGAGTGAAATAATTGTCAAAAGATTAGAAACATCTCGGTCCTATAAAATCATCAGTGTTGTAGCAGAAATTAGAGACGTTCAGATTCTGTGTCCCTAGCATCTACTGGTTGATGTGAATGTCCCCTCCATGTTCTAAGATTCAGGACATGGCTGCATGAACAAAGGATCTGATGTGATATTTAGACCCAGTTTTCCTTTGGTTTCTATATGGACAAACTCTATTTCATCAAGTCCTGCTAGTTTGTATAAAGATTATTCCAGTATTTTCTTGAGCAAATCAACAATGATGGTTGTTTAATTGTTGCCAATAGATTTTTTTTGCACGATGGACACTGAAGTTTGACCATTCAGATTCATTTGAAAGGGACAATATTTCTGCCTTGAAAAAATGTCACGTGTTTGGTATTTCCATGATGTAGCAAGCCTGGACCAATACACCTCTATGTGAAAGGCTGTGACTTTAAAGCAGTCAACCTAGGAACAAGAGGCCAACTCATTTTCAGGCCGTCACTTTATTTGTTGTTAGAACACTGATGAAGCTTCATCGATAAAGATCTGACTTTAAACTTCCTTCTTTATAAACTAAGCACATATTATTTTATACCACTGGTGGGATGCAAAGAAAACATTACAAAATAGAAAGTAATTCCACAGAGCTTGTATGTATACAGGTTATCTCTTTGTCCATTGGAGGAAGCAAATGCATTCATAATTATGTTTTCCTTTAAATTGTGATTAATAGGAGTGCCTTCCTGCCTTTCCTGACTTTATCCAAATCATTGATATTCTTTTTCTTGAAAGATTTTATTTATTTATTTCAGAGAGAGAGAACATGAGCGGGCACTTGTGGAGAAGGTAGAGGGACAAGCAGAAGGGGAGGAGCAGAGGGAGGAGGAGAGAATCTGGAACACACTGCATGGACTACAGAGCCCAACTTGGGGCTCAGTCCCACAACTGGAAGATCCTAACCAGAGCTGAAACCAAGAGTCAGATGTTTGACGGGCTGAACCACCCAGGGGCCCCCAAATCATTGATACCTTTAAAGATTCCACTCCACTCCCGACTCTTCCAAAAAGCCTTCCTCATTCATTCTAATATCTGATAATTCATTTCTTCTCAATATTCTATTATATTTTGACTTAATATCGTACTACCCAGCACTTGATTATTGTATATTCTATTTTATTTTACCTAACAGGAAACATGTATGTTTAACCTGCCTCTCATGTTAGGTTTCAAGTTTTAAAAAATCTCCTGGGGATCCCTGGGTGGTGCAGCAGTTTGGCGCCTGCCTTTGGCCCAGGGCGCGATCCTGGAGACCCAGGATCGAGTCCCACATCGGGCTCTCGGTGCATGGAGCCTGCTTCTCCCTCTGCCTGTGTCTCTGTACCTCTCTCTCCCTCTGTGACTATCATAAATAAATAAAAATTAAAAAAAATAAAAATAAAAAATAAAATAAAAAATAAAAAATCTCCTGACTGAAAAGGTCTATCTCAAAACTCAAGAAAGGAGTCACCTATTCCATTTCTCTAAAAACAACTCATGGACCCTGCCCCTTCCCTGCCCTGGGCCCACACATATTCCATGCTATTCACCTTCCAGAATTTACAGAAGACGGAGTTCCTCGTAGATGTTTATTAAATTTTTTGTGTTCAATTTAACTTGAAAAATAGAAGGCCATAAATTGAACAAAGGAAACAAATTTTCAGAGGCCCAGAAGTCACTCTTGAACGTCCAGTATTTGTGTTTCAACCCTTAGCATCTGCTGCTGCCATCTCCCTCTTGAGGAAGTTCTTCAAGTCAGCAAAAAGGCTCATCATTTCTGCATCTCCCAGACTGAAACCTCTGCAGTCTTATCCACTCTTACCGCCTACTCATTATGACTTGTCTGACATCGATGTGGAAGCACCTTAGAGCAGGCAACTTGACTTCACATGGGCTTTATGAAGGTCCAGATACATCCGTAGTGCTCCATAAATAACAGAGTGAAGCAGAGACCAGACTGACTACTGATTCTGTAGTTTTTAATCCTTGATAACATCTATAAGAGCCATCTATCTATCTATCTATCATCTATCTATCATCTACCTATCTATCTCGACCTGGTCATTGCATAAAAGCAGCCAGTGAGCTTTTCTTCTACCTATAATAGAGTAACTGACACCAAACTCTTTTCTTCCTGGCATAAGCAGCTATAAGACTGGTAAAATATGTGAGGTAGGCAGTACAGAGGCATAATCCTTGAGTCCTTGAGTCCTTGAGAGAAAAGAAGCATAAGGGTCATGGTCATGGCTCATGACCACCAAGCTCTCTGCCTGTAGCACTTTCCAGAGGGACAGGAAGGTAGATTTCCTGCCAGCGATGGCTTCAATGACCTGAGATGGAGAAGGAAGAGATTTGAATTATTGCCTAGTATGTTTTTAAGATTTACCAGCAAGTGCAGAAATTGAGCCTGGTATTAGCAGAAGTGAAGACAAAAATCAGTGGAACCTATTTGTCCAGAAGTAGACACATACACTTAACAACCAGTTGGATTTGGGGTAAGGTGGGAAGGCCTGAATAAAATCATTGGGAAAAATGAACATGAACCCCTACCTCTTACATAAACAATAATGTATTTTAAATGGGTGATATTCCTTTTTTTATAAATTTATATTTTATTGGTGTTCAATTTGCTAACATATAGAATAACACCCAGTGCTCATCTAAACGGGTGATAATCCTAACCATAAAAGCTAAAATGATGAAACATTCAGAAGAGAACAATGGGAAATGCTATAATTTGTTTTTTTGGTAAAGACTTTATAGGCAGGAATCAAAACACACCTACCATAAAAATTCATCAGTTGGACTTTGTCAAAGTAAAAATTTCTGCTCATCAAAAGACATTGTTTGAAAATGAATAGATCAGTAACGGATTGAAAAAAATTACACTCAGTTCCACATATCTGACATAGGATTTGTACCCACAATATTTAAAAATGCCTACAAATCAATCATTTAAAATGGGTAGGAGATTTGAATAGGCCCTTTACAAAAGGAGATATATAAATGGCCGATAAGCACATGAAATGATGCTCAACATCATTAGTCATTAAGAAATGCCAGTTAAAACCGTGTTGAGATACCATCTCCTAACTTGCTAGAATAGCTATAATTAAAAAGATTGATGATACCATGCAGGTGTTGGGGGGGGGGGTGCGAAATAGGTAAGGGGATTAGGAGTAAACTTAACCATGATGAGCACTGAGTAATGCATAGAATTTTTGAATTATTATGTTGGTACATCTGAAACTAATATAGCACTAGTATGTTAGTTATTCTTCAATTAAAAGGGTAAAATAGGAGGAATCCTTTTTTTTTCCTGCACCCTCTGAATCTGAGATGGAACCTGGAGGTCATATTCCTTGTGTATATATACTGTCTTCTTTATAGGGGATCTAATTTTTCTCTGGGTAATTTATAAAATACTTTCTTCAGTGTTAGCAATTAACAAATCTATTCTGTATATGTTAACATAGATCAATACCCATAGTTTTTACCAGAGCTTGCAATTAAAGATGATTAATGCCTTCAGTTATTTATAAAATTTTACTTCTGTAATCTCTCCAAATGCAAAAAAAATTTTAAAGATTATGAAAGGACACAGACCCTCATACATTGTTGGTGGGAGTGTGCAGTCAGTATGACTACTTTGGATCCCTGAAAGTTTCTCACAAAGCTAAGTCCCAACTGCTTTCTCACAAAGCAGTTCCCAACTGCTGTGCTCCTAGGTTCTTACCCAAGAACAGTGAAAACATAAATCTACAAAAAGACTTGTACATGAAATGTTTAGAGTAGCCCAATCCATAATACCCCCAAACTGGAAAGAACCCAAATAACTTTCAACAAAATAATGGAAAAATAAATTGTGGTGCATCCATATAGGAAACTCTTCATGAGAAGTAAAGAAGATTGCACTTTGATGCACACCACAGGCAATGAGAATGAATCTCAAACATGAATCTCACATCGGGATGGATGAAGCCAGACGAAAAAAAAATCCATTTTCATAATTCAGTGTATGAGAAGTTTAGGGCCAGTGAAAGAGATCAGAGCAGTGGTTGCCAGGGCTGAGCAGGGGTGACTTGGAAGGGGAATCACGTAAAATTCTGGTGAAAATGTGATGAAAATGTCCTGTATCTTAATTTGATTATATGCATTTGATTATATGCATACACCCAAATAAGTGTATACAGTTGTCAAAACTCAATTGTATACTTAAGATCTGTGCATCTTTTCACATTTCCACCAACAGAAGAGGGTTCCCCTATCTCCACATCCTCTCCAACATTTGTGGTTTCCTGCCTTGTTAATTTTCCCCATTCTCTCTGGTGTGAGGTGGTATCTCATTGTGGTTTTGATTTGTATTTCCCTGATGGCCAGGGATGCGGAACATTTTCTCAGCTGCATGTTGGCCATGTCTATGTCTTCCTCTGTAAGATTTCTCTTCATGTCTTTTGCCCATTTCATGATCGGATTGTTTGTTTCTTTGGTGTTGAGTTTAATAAGTTCTTTATAGATCTTGGAAACTAGCCCTTTATCCGATACGTCATTTGCAAATATCTTCTCCCATGCTGTAGGTTGTCTTTGAGTTTTGTTGACTGTATCCTTTGCTGTGCAAAAGCTTCTTATCTTGATGGAGTCCCAATAGTTCATTTTTGCTTTTGTTTCTTTTGCCTTCGTGGATGTATCTTGTAAGAAGTTACTGTGGCCGAGTTCAAAAAGGGTGTTGCCTGTGTTCTCCTCTAGGATTTTGAGGGAAGCTTGTCTCACATTTAGATCTTTCATCCATTTTGAGTTTATCTTTGTGTATGGTGCAAGAGAGTGGTCTAGTTTCATTCTTCTGCATGTGGATGTCCCATTTTCCCAGCACCATTTATTGAAGAGACTGTCTTTCTTCCAGTGGATAGTCTTTCCTCCTTTTTCGAATATTAGTTGACCATAAAGTTGAGGGTCCCCTTCTGGATTCTCTATTCTGTTCCATCGATCTATGTGTCTGTTTTTGTGCCAGTACCACACTGTCTTGATGACCACAGCTTTGTAGTACAACCTGAAATCTGGCATTGTGATGCCCCCAGCTATGGTTTTCTTTTTTAAAATTCCCCTGGCTATTCGGGGTCTTTTCTGATTCCACACAAATCTTAAAATAATTTGTTCCAACTCTCTGAAGAAAGTCCATGGTATGTTGATAGGGATTGCATTAAACGTGTAAATTTCCCTGGGGAACATTGACATTTTCACAATATTAATTCGGCCCATCCATGAGCATGGGATATTTTTCCATCTCTTTGTGTCTTCCTCAATTTCTTTCAGAAGTGTTCTATAGTTTTTAGGGTTTAGATCCTTCACCTCTTTGGTTAGGTTTATTCCTAGGTATCTTATGCTTTTGGGTGCAATTGTAAATGGGATTGACTCCTTAATTTCTTTTTCTTCAGTCTCATTGTTAGTGTATAGAAATGCCACTGACTTCTGGGCACTGATTTTGTATCCTGCCACACTGCCAACTTAGACTGTTGGTGGAAATGTGAAATGGTCCAGCCACTCTGGAAAACTGTGTGGAGGTTCCTCAAAGAGTTAAAAATAGACCTGCCCTACGACCCAGCAATTGCACTGTTGGGGATTTACTCCAAAGATACAGATGCAATGAAACGCCAGGACACCTGCACCCCAATATTTCTAGCAGCAATGTCCACAATAGCCAAACTGTGGAAGGAGCCTCAGTGTCCATCGAAAGATGAATGGATAAAGAAGATGTGGTTTATGTATACAATGGAACATTACTCAGCCATTAGAAATGACAAATACCCACCATTTGCTTCAATGTGGATGGAACTGGAGGGTATTATGCTGAGTGAAATGAGTCAATCGGAGAAGGACAAACAGTGTATGTTCTCATTCATTTGGGGAATATAAATAATATTGAAAGGGAATAGAAGGGAAGGGAGAAGAAATGGGTAGGAAATATCAGAAAGGGAGACAGAACATAAAGACTCCTAACTCTGGGAAACGAACTAGGGGTGGTGGAAGGGGAGGAAGGCGGGGGGTGGGGATGAATGGGTGATGGGTACTGAGGGGGGCACTTGACGGGATGAGCACTGGGTGTTATTCTGTATGTTGGCAAATTGAACACCAATAAAAAATTTATTATTAAAAAAAAGATCTGTACATCTGCTGTATCTAAATTTCACCTCCACGGGGGGAAAAAGTGGGCTCATGTCAGTCTGTGTCTCCGTTCCGCAGGCATACCAGTGATACAACTGGCCCGTTCCAATCCCAGAGCTTAGCTAGGAATGGGGTCACCCTGAGATTCACAGATAGGAATCTGGAGTCCTTGGGGGACTGTTGACTCATGGTGATGCTGACAGCGATCATTATCTGAGAGTGTTGGTGTTCATCCAGGAAAGCATGCAAGTCAAGGGTGGAGAGCTGGATGAGAAATGAAACTTTCTCTCTTTGAACGTGTTAGCAAGAGACCATTTTGTGGTTTTTGTGTGTCAAAGAGACAAGCATACCATTCATTTTTTTGGAAACTAAATCAACTTCCTTTAGGGAAGCAGCTTTAGTTTGATAGAGGATGAAAAATATCAATTAACCTATTAATTAACCCAGAGAAACTATTAGCCGGGGAGATCATCAAATTGCTTTCTGAAAGATTACCTGACAACAGAGAATCCGCACAAATAATTGCCTCTGCAAGTATCCTGCGTTCGTCCTCGCTCTCTGTCTCTGAGATATTGGAAAACATTTAAATATCGAAGATTCTTGATGCTTTCCCGAATATTTTCTTCAGCTTGTGTTAGGAGTTACTTGGCCGTGTTTTAGGGATTTTGTTTTATATTGTCCTCACAACGGGGAGGAGGGGACTTTTCCATGATTCCAGGCATTGGGCTTCTGTTCAGAGCCTTTTGTGGGGCGTTGTTCTTCTAGAATGTGAGGAATACTGTGGGGCTGTCCACAAGTATGTTCACTTATGACCATACACATGCACACAGAATTTTATATACGGTTTCCAAGGGGGTCCTTGGAGCCCTAGAATTTTGTCTCATATCGTCCAGGGAATCCCTGTCATCTGGACTGAGAACCAGTTTTCATCCTCTAAAGAAACACAGCAACCTGCCGCCACTGACCAGTGGAGCACGGGGGGTGCTTTGCCAGGGTTTGGGTGCTGGGGGCCGGCAGGCTCGCAGAGGGCACCCAGTCTCATCCCACAAGACTTTGAAAAACGCAGTGTTGGCTTCGTTCTTTGCCTGTGAATTCCGAGCAGGCGACAAATGGATTTCTTCCCTCTTTCTGATCCTGTGTGTGAACCATGGGAAAAAAGGAGTATTTCTCCCAAGTTGTAAAGAAATGCCCAAAGATGAATTCAGTAGGCTTTATTTAATGGAAAACATGTCTTGGCGGTCACTAGGTGCACTCTCTGCTGGTGGCTCCTACCTGGCAAAAAGAAAAAAAATTGGTCTTTTGACTGAAAAAAGTGTGTGGGGAGAGGAAGGAAGAGAGGAGAGTGAACAGAAGTGAAGACAGAGGGATGCCTGGGTGGCTCAGTGGTTGAGCATCTGCCTTCAGCTCAGGGTGTGATCCCGGGGTCCTGGGATCGAGTCCTGCATCAGGCTCCTTGCAGGGAGCCTGCTTCTCCCTCTGCCTGTGTCTCTGCCTCTCTCTCTCTCTGTGTCTCTCATGAATAAAATAAGATCTTTAAAAAAAAAAAAAAGAAGTGAAGACAGAAGAGGAGGATGGGAAAGGGGAGCACTGCCAGCAGGTGTGCCTGGAGGCACATGGGCTGTCAGCCTCTAAAGCTGGGGCGTCTAGAGCACTGGGATGGGAGTGCTGAGAGGCATGTGGAACATGCCATGTTCAGGAAAGACAGGCTCACAGACTGGGAGGACCTGTGGACAGCATGTGCCCAGCCTGAGCCTCAGTTTCTCGACAATACAGCAGAGCTGCAGAATGCATTCCCAGCAAGGCAGCAAAAGAGGAGGACCCAGAGAAGGTGTAAGATACCTGCCCAAGCTGGCAGGTGGCTGTTTCATGAGACCTGTTTATCTCAGAGGGAAAATCTACCTTCCCACCTGGCTCACAGGTCACTGTTCCATCAATGGCACGTGAGCAAATTTCACTGAAACTACCCCTGATCAATTGTTGCTGTCTCATCACAGCAGAATTCTTAGTGTGGAGGGGTTATGCCAGATTTTTAAAAAAATCATATAAAAGAAAGCCTGACTAGCTTTATGCTTACAAATGTCCAATAGGACATTTGGTGAGACAAACCATCCACAACCAGAGTGCATGGTGGTACCCATTTCTCTGTCTCTTGGGCAAAATCAGTGGTCACAGGTGTCCTGAAGGCCCTCCTACCCCAGATATAATTAGGAAAACCTCAATCCCTGGCAAAAGGCTGCCTGGTAGCTCACTTGAAGAGGATTTTCATCTACCAGATTCAAAATAAAATGGAAATCAAGTTAAAGTTTAGAGTACATCTGGTAAGAAGCCAGCTGAAAGATGGTGGAGGGAGAGCTGGCAAAGCACAGGGTGAAGGAGGGTGTTTGGGTTAATTAGTAAAGTGATCTATAATGCCCTGTGCAAAACCCCACGTGTGCAAAGTGAATTTCAAGGGGGGTGGGAGTGTGTATCAGGGAGATACCAGCTTCGTTTTCAGAGAGACCATCATCTACCAAGAGAAAAGTGGGACGAGTCTGTCTTTCCTCTGCTGATGAGTTGAGCTAAAGGAACAGGAAGCAGCAGATCACAGGAGAAGGTTCTGAGGGAGGGTAGTGCTCACAGCCGCTCTGTACCTTCACCCGCACAAATAACAAGTAGATGGAAATAAGCCAGAGCGAAGGGAGGTGGTGTGGCTGAGCAGGAGGGCAGTCGGGAATGTCTGGGGAGCAGGAAGGTGACATGACGATGGTGTTTGCCCTTAACCTGTGCCCGGTCTCACCATTGGGCCTGTTGAGCTATATCTGTGCCCTGACTTCTCTCAAAGTACAAGACTCCTTTTAAGTAATTTTGTTGTTGTTTGCTTTGTGCTGTCACAAAGCCACATCTAAAGAATCTCATTGCAACTCTGGGTATTGTAGGTGTGATTGGAGCTAAGTTTACTTATCTGTAGGTTGAGTTTGCAATTTAAAATCTGTGCAGTGATGACAGATGTCACTGCCCATCATGGATTTTGGTGGAACAAATGGTGGCTTGTGCGGAGCTTCTAAGAAAAATCTAGGCAGAAAGCCTGAGTTCCAGGGATGTGACGGCACAGTCTTATTTACCCAAGATGCTTCCCTTGGCCATTTTGTGCGTGGGGTGGTTCTGAGGATAGATTCAGGGCTTGTCTTGATGTGCATTAGCAGAAGGGCACGATTAGAAACCCCAGGAGTAGGGAGAACAGGGGAAAACGTAATCACATCTTTACCAGGTTAGGAATTAAACAAAAATAAGAGCTTCAGTGAGGGGAGAAAGCATAAATCATATTTTATTGAGTGTGAGGGCTCGAGTGTGTCTGAGGCAAGGTTCTACGGGAAGATTCAGGATGGGAACAGGAGGGTGTTGAAAACTAATGAGAGAGGAATAAGTGTAGGAGGAATTCATTATTAAGGAAAAGGAAACAGGTCATTGCAAATCTAAAGAAAAGGAGAGTGCCTAAGAGAACCATATGGACCAAAAAATGCAGGGTGTGTGAAAATTCCTGATGGTACCAACACGTGAGTTAGGTCTGCTCACAGTTTGCTGGGGGCAGCTGGTCTGTTGAGGGGGGAGGAAGGCGTGTCGGGTACAGAGAGGGGAAGGCTGGAGGAAGACGGATGATGGGGTACAGCTGTAGCCCGAGTGAGCTCCTTGCCCTCCTTACCCCCACATTAGGAAAGAATTGCTGAAGGGTCCTATTCTGGAAACTGAAATCCATTTCCTTAGGGTCAGTGTGAAGCCCTGAAGGGTTTTATGATCATGGCAGAGCCCAGAGCAGATGTGAGACTACTAGAACTATTTGGAGGTTGACAAGGCAGCAGGCTTAGATGGATCCTATCCTGAAAGTGGAGAGGGAAAGAGCCAGTGAAATGTGAGATTGGGAGAGGGGGAGACACCCCCTGGGACTGAGGGCGAGGAGACAGAGGAGAAGCAGCCTTGAGCCCTGAGGTGGGGAGCCAGGGGTGCAGGCTCCGGGGAGCCTCAGCTCTCCGCCTCTGGCCCCAGGCAAGGGTCTCACTCATCCTCTTCCCTTCTTTTTGTCTTCAGCCTCCCTTCCTACTAGTGCATGGCTGTCCAGCCCCTTCATAGAACAGAAACGAGATGCTTCCAAAATTTTTATGCCACAGTCCTTGAAAATTCTTTGGTCTCATGATGCTTTTACACTTAAGATACAACATGATCCAGTGGACGTTTATGGTAACAGGAAGAAAAACGCCTTTCAGGTGAATTGCAACACCTGGTTTCTACACCCCGTGGAAGTTTGCAGGATCATTTTACTCACGACCCTAACGTTGTGTCTGTTTCACTGCCTGTAAAATCGGAGCAGTATTACCCGCTCCCTTCACCAGTCTTCCCAAGGACCACCTGAGGAAAATATATGAAAACATACTGTGAGAGGCACAAAATGCTTTATAACCTACAATGTTATTTTGGTAAGGATCAAGAAAAACTGTAATTGTGTCTGAAATGTTAAGAGTTGATAGAGGAAAGATAGAGTCTGCTGTGGACTCTGACATAATATAATTAAAGTCTGACTACAAGGAGAGAGATCACTTCCTGATGAATTATGAGACCCAATTTATGGAATAAATTATTGGACTGGTTTTTAAAAAGTCCAATAGTGGCAATAATTTATCTTGATTAGTAGAAAGGGTTCATAAACCATAGCATGCGGCACATTGATCCGCTCAGTGAGCGCGCGTGCGGGGGCACTGCACAAGCCAGACGCCCTGTGCTCTGCGGAGGGCGGCTCAGCAGCTGGGCGTGTTTCATCACGGTCGTGGGACTGAACGAGAGCTGGATGTTATAATGGAAAACGATCAGTCTGCCTGACTGGTGCAGGGAGATGAAGCCTGACATTTGAAAACACATTTCCTCCCAAGATCTTGAAAGATCTTCGAACCAGAGCTCACCCACACATCTCTATCCCCCAAATTTTAAAGCAAGTCATCACAGATTTTTGGTTTGGCCCCCAGAGGCTTGGCCTTCCCACACTCTTGCATTCAATTTTCCTTGCTGCTCAAGCCATAACCAAATAAGCAGCATGGAACCATGAGATGATCCCATCATGGTCCCCACCCCCCCTCCGCCCCCTGTTAGAGGCATCGCTGGGGAGAGAAGAGAAAATTAGGATCTGGAGTTTCAGTGGGTTGCTCTTGATTAACACCTGCCAAACCCGGACCAGTCCCTGAGGGCAGCTTGCCCTTGTGCCCGTGGGCTTCTAGCCTCGGGTGGTGGGGAGCCGTTAGGAAGGGATCCAGCCCACCGATTCCCTTCTCAGCCTCACTTCAGGGAGGCCAAGTGTGTTTAGCAAGTGCCGGCTTAAGACTGAGGCGTTGGAGTATTCCTCTGTTTCCTTAACAGAATATACCCAAGGACATTCTTGCCCCACTTTGGGGGTGAAGGTATTTAAGTGTGGCTTTATTTTATATTTTCTTCACCACAAAGGTGAATAAGCACCTTCACATCTATTTTTTGGATATTAGAGTGGAGGATATTTTTTTCCAGGTTTTATTGAGAAACAATTGACATCTATCACTGTGTGAGTTTAAGGCATGTAGCAGGATGGTCTGATATACTCGATTGTGAAGTGATTATTGGCATGGGGTCAGCTAACATCCATCATCTTACATGAAGGATGACAACAAAATTCTCCTGTGATGAGAACACTTATAATCTACTCTCTTGACATTTGCCATGTGTCCCCCAGCACCGTTAGCTGCAGTCAACACGCACATTGCATCCCTAGGACTCAATGTGTCTTCTAACTGGAAAGGGTCACCCCTGCCTACCTTTCTGCACATGTCACAGGGGTAGTGGTTATAGCGCTCACCTTGCCCTTTCCAGTGAGCCCGCTCTTGGGGCCTGGCCAGCCCCCCTCCAGCCTCACCCATCCCGACACCATTTCACCTGCCCTCATGGTGATGTACCTACTGTCACATGGACTCCTCCTGTCTATCCCCAGAGGGCACATCTCCCATTTAAAATACTCAAATGCAACACCCTTTGCAAAAGGAGAAATCAAATAATGTCCAGGTGGTAATTTCAGGCAAGAAAACTTCTGCATGAAGAATTGGCTTGTGTGTGTGTGTGAGTAGAGCAATGGCAGAAGGTGCTGACCTCACCTGGCCGCCACTGGCTAGAAGAGGTCCTCGATATCAGCAACCCAAAATTCACCTGTTTTCATGAATTTTAGCTTCTCTTCTCCTCCTTTTCCCAAGAACATATATGAAAGGGTGAATCACTTGGTGTAATTTCTAGGTGGCATTTCCTAGTGTCGTGATCTGAAAGGCTGAGAAGTCACAGGTATTATTGACAATTACATATGTTATTGGGAGAAATGGCACTAAAAGCAGGGATTAGTTGGAAAAGTGTTGAGAAGTGGGATGAACTGTGGTCAGAAAGTGCCCCACTTTGGGCCCCTGTCCAGAGGACTCCTCCAGCCTCTACTGAAAGGCAGCTCGTGTTTCAGTGAAATGCAGTGAAACAAAAATTCAATGTTCGATGGCTTTAATGCAAGATCTTGTCTTATTCTCATCACAGTGCAGTTTCTGCATTTATCATTCCTGTTTGAGAAATGGGAAAATGGAGGCTCAGCGAGATCGATGCTGCCCCCACCAAAATTGCAGAGCTAATCATCGTGGAACTGGATGGGTATGCGATATCTGGTAGAAAGAAAACAGGTCAGGGAAGGAGACTTCATTATAGGAGTGTGTGTGTTCAAACTCATATTTCAAGTTTTTGTTTGGTTGTTTGGTTGTCATGCTTTACAAGAAAGAGCAAAGGACTTTGAATGTATCACATAGGACAATGGAAAATGAGTAGAATCATAGTTAAGTGCATTTTTAACCCCCATTAGTAAATATTCAAAAAAAAGTGTTGATATGCTTGTTCCCTCCAAGTACATAGAATGGGGCACATAGTTAAGAAGTGTTATAGATATTCTGTTATAACAAAGCATGTGCATTCTGAAAAAAAAATCATCCCATAATGCAGAATCACACAACAAAAACTGCAGGGTTTATGGGGGAAATGGGGTTGAGGACAAAGCACATAAAGACAAGAAAGGAGCCTCCTGGAAATATTAGTACAGTTTTACTCGTGTTCAGGGATTAAGAACCACATCCAAACTATAATACGTATGGCGCTTTACCTTGAACAATACCTAGAGTTTGTATGGAGGAGCGAGCACCTGTGAGCACTCACGCAGTGGTGGAAGGAGGATTGTCTGAAATGGAAATTGGGTGTAACATTGCGACAAGTGACAGGTGGGTGTGACTCAAGACAGGCCGTGGATGGCGGTGGCTGCCGCGAGTGAAGAGTGTGGGTGTCCAGGTTCCTAAGGCTCAGCTTAGCTGCACACATTCACCTCCATCTCCAGCAGATGAAGTCACACATAAGCAAACACAGAATTAGTGGTATGTCCATATTGTTCCCTGATACGTCAGCTGCATTCAAACAAAGTCACGTTTCCAAAACAAGCATTTTAACAGAACTGATGGCACCTAGAGGAGTTTACGATCCTGCTCGGAATAAAATATGGGTAAACAAGAAATTACTAAATGCCAAACTGAATGCATGTGTGTCTTGGAAAGGGAGGAGGGCACCTGGGGGGCTCAGTCGGTTAAGGGCCCAACTTTGGCTCAGGTCGTGATCTCAGGGTCCTGGGAATGAGCCCTGCATCAGGCTCTATGCTCAACAGGGAGTCTGCTTCTCTCTGCCCCTCCCCAGCTCATGCTCACTCTCTCTCTCTCTCTCTTTCTCTCTCAAATAAATAAATAAAAGTCTTTTTTTAAAGAAAGAAAAGAGGGGTCAGTGGGACAGTCCGGGAGGTTTTCTTGCAGGAGCTCTTGACAAAACACTCTAAGCAAAGCCACAGGAGTGGAGGTAAATGCCTAAGAAGGACAGGGGCAGATGGGCTCACGGGCATATGGGAAATAAGGTCCAAGAAGTGGTTTTGCGCAGAAGCTAGAGTGGCCATGGTGAACATTGAGGGAGTTCTCCATAAGAGAGGTTTTTAGAAGTTTGGGTGTACTCAGTGTGTGTGACATAGACTGGAATGAATATCTCCAGAACCCAGGCCACCATTCCATCCCTTCTGGTCCATCCTATTCATTTCCCATTCAGCAGTATTCACTGGTTCCCGTAAGCACCAGACACTGTCAATAGCTAAGGTCTCAGCTGTGAACGCAGAAGGCAAAGGATCTGCCCTAAGGAGTTAAAGCCCTGGTAGAGGAAACAGCAACAGAGTAAGGAAATGACAGGATTCCAAGTGGGAATGAGGGCTTGGAGTCAAGGAAGCGACAGGGAGTGATGGGTGTGTGTGAGAAGGTGGCTTCCAGAGAGGGTGGCCAGAGAGCTCTTCTGTAAGGAATCAACACTTGAATATCGATGTGGTGGTGTCAGGTGAGGAGCAGGTCTTGAAAAGTTGGTCCAGGTGGAGGAGACACCAGGCAAAAAGATGCTGAGCTGTGGGGAGGCCACCCAGCGGGCTGTGCTAGCCAGGCTGGAGTGGAGGAGGAGGGAACGGGAGAGAATCAGTGGGATAGGATGTGGGACCAGCAGCAGCCACACCCCACAGGGGCCTCAGTCTGTGCTCAGGAGTTCCGGCTCTGCTCCAGTTCACACGGGAAGCCCCTGGATCCTCTTGGGCAGAGTGTGTCATGATCTGATCCACATTTTTTTTAAGTTAATTCTGTTTGCGTGTAGAGAATAGTCATTAGTAGGTAAAAGTGGAATCACAAAGACGAGGTAGGGGTGAGTGATGGTAGGTTAGGCTAGGGTGGCAGAAAAAAGTTGTCAAAAAATGGGGGGCAGGAGGGAGGGTGAGAGGAAGTAAGGATGGAAGGAAGGTAAAGAGACAGTTGGATCCTAGATATGTTTTGATATTAGAATCTTCAGAACAAAGCCTGAGGTTGGGTGTGAACCATGGAAGTATAAAGTGAGGGTAACTGAAGCCCCTTGCCTGCCCCACACCTGAGTAGACAGAGGTGCAGGGCCCTGAGATGGGGACCACCATGTGAAGGGGAGTGTTAGGGGATCAGTTGTGTCTCCTCAGAATTGAAGCCCTAACCCCGGGACTTCAGGACATGACTGGATTTGGAGATGGAGCCTTTAAGGAGATAATGTAGTTAAGCAAGACCATTGAGGGGCCCTGATCTGATCAGAATGGTGTGATTATGAAAAGAGATGTGGACAACGATGATGCAGCATGTCTGCATGCTGACAGAGGAAAGACCCTGAGGACATAGTCTAGTCTGGGAATAGGCTCACCAGTGAGGAGGCATAGCCAGGACCTTCAGCATTGTTGACTGCACAGTACTTTCATTCTAGAAGATCTCTGTTCCAATTTAGGAAGGAGTCGAGCAAACACAGAGGCTTGCTTAAAAATAATCACTATGTTGATAACCAACACAGCAGAAAGTCTAGAATAAGAAACCTGTCCCTCTACCTTTCTAGCCATTATCGTCTGTTGCAGGAGAAAGTCCCCTGGAAGAATAAACATGATCGGAAGAACAAAAGGGAAAAAAGAGGCCACAGCAAGTTCAGTGTGACACACACTGAGTCTAGTCAAGGGAGGGAAGATCAGCACATAAGTAGATCCGTCTACTTTCCTCTTACCAGGATAGAGTCTTCACCCTCAAGGTCAAGGTTAGGAAGCTGGTCAGAACAAGTTCAGTTCTTTTTCTATATGAGAAATTTTTAATTCCATAGCTGTTTTAGGGGAAAAAAAAATCTAAGTAATCATCAATTCAATGATAGAAGCTAGATCAACCTCCCACAAGTTTGTACCTTTAGAAGATTGGATGGAAGGAAATGCACACTGAGATGTGAGATTGTATGACCTTTTGATTAATAGGCATCCACTCTAACTGGGTGCTTCATTAATTCCTGTCTACACATCTATTTCTGCACTCCCTCCTACAGTGACTTCCTTGTGCTAGCCTCAGACCCAGTACTTACGGCTTTCCAAACATCCCCCCATTATGTTCTTTTTTTTTAAGAGATCTGTGGGGACCCGTGTGAAGGGGGATGCTATAAATACAAAGAAAATAACTTGCATGGCCAACTAGAGCTCCCAAGAGTCCCTGATCTTTGACACAATTAAGGCTCATTAAGGTTATGTTGTGCTGAAAAGTGGCCTTCTCAAGGAGTGTGAGATGTGCATTTTATTTAAATATATTTACACTGAGTTCAACTATTCCCCAGTCTCATTATGTATAATGCATTGGCTAATGAAGAAATCAAAACATGACATGCATAAAATTCGTAGCACAGTTTTCAAACTCTAAAATTTTATTTGATGGTACAGAGAAGCACCCGTGAGGTCAGAATGCAGCAGTCGTGGCTGTCACATGCAAGCAAGAACGTTGGCTTCAGAGTCACAAGAATTGGGTTTCATCCTTATGTGACCTCTACCTAGCTGTTACTTTGGACAAGTTATCTCTCCTCCTAAGCCTATTTCCATTTGAAAAATGAGAAATAACAAAATCTATCTAGTAGGGTTTTATGGAAGATGAAAATCATATTACCCAAGACTTAGCATGCTGCCTGGCCTAGAATGAGGAGGGCTCAGAGTGGTTGCGGTGATGAGGGTGCTGCTGATGGTGCACGGGATGAAGATGCTGATGGAGATGGTGATGATTATGGTGCTGGTGGTGCTGGGGATAATGATTGTCATAACAAAGATGACAGTGGTGGTGGGAGTGGGAGTGGTGATGATGATGAATGATGTTTAACTGAATACATTTTCTCTGAAATGAAATGCAGTTGCTGCCTTTTCAGATTATCGGGCAAAGAAGGCCCCTTAGGACATGTCCCAGCTTTGGCTTGTACCACTCAAGTCCTTGGTATGCTTATTAATAAGAGAATTTACATGAATCGGTTTAACAGAAATGCACCATTTAATAACCCCTCACATACTGTAACCTCAAGAAATACAGATGTAGACAATTGTGTTATAATTTTTAGTATGTTTGTTCAATCATAATATTCAATACTACTGTACCATAGATTGTACTACCAAGTATTATTAAAAGCATTGTCAATGAGGGGCACCTGAGTAGCTTGGCTGATTGAACATCTGACTCTTTTTTATATATATAAATTAATTTTTTATTGGTGTTCAATTTACCAACATACAGAATAACACCCAGTGCTCATCCCGTCAAGTGCCCCCTTCAGTGCCCGTCACCCATTCACCCCCACCCCCCGCCCTCCTCCCCTTCCACCACCCTTAGTTTGTTTCCCCGAGTTAGGAGTCTTTTTCTTCTCCCTTCCATTATATTCCCTTTCACTGTTATTTATATTCCCCAAATGAATGAGAACATACACTGTTTGTCCTTCTCCAATTGACTTACTTCACTCAGCATAATACCCTCCAGTTCCATCTACGTTGAAGCAAATGGTGGGTATTTGTTGTTTCTAAGGGCTGAGTAATATTCCATTGTATACATAAACCACATCTTCTTTATCCATTCATCTTTCGATGGACACCGAGTCTCCTTCCACAGTTGGGCTATTGTGGACATGGCTGCTAGAAACATCGGGGTGCAGGTGTCCCGGCATTTCATTGCATCTGAATCTTTGGGGTAAATCCCCAACAGTGCAATTGCTGGGTCGTAGGGCAGGTCTATTTTTAACTCTTTGAGGAACCTCCACACAGTTTTCCCGAGTGGCTGCACCAGTTCACATTACCACCAACAGTGCAAGAGGGTTCCCCTTTCTCCGCATCCTGTCCAACATTTGTGGTTTCCTGCCTTGTTAATTTTCCCCATTCTTACTGGTGTGAGGTAGTATCTCATTGTGGTTTTGATTTGTATTTCCCTGATGGCAAGTGATGCAGAGCATTTTCTCATGTGCATGTTGGCCATGTCTATGTCTTCCTCTGTGAGATTCTCTTCATGTCTTTTGCCTGGCATCTGACTCTTGATCTTGGCTCAGGTCATCATTTGGGGGGCCCGGGATTGTACCGAGTGTGGAGCCTGCTTGGAATTCTCTCCGTATACTTCTGCTCCTTCCCACACTTGTACCCTTTCTCCCTCTCTCTCTCTAAAAACAAAAAACAGGGGTACCTGGGTGGCTCAGTGGTTGAGAGTCTGCCTTTTGTTCAGGTCATGATCTCAGGCTCCCTGCATGGAGCCTGCTTCTCCCTCTGCCTCTCTGTGTCTCTCATGAGTAAATAAAATCTTTAGAAAAATAAAAATAAATAAAAAACAAAACAAAACTCCACTGTAAATGGTAATATAACCAACTTACAGACAATAAGCTTAAAAGTATTGTTGTGGCCAGGAAACTTTGTTGGATCAAAAAAGGGAGATAAGGAAAATAAAAATACTTGATTTCCTTGTAGTATATTACTCAGACTTTATTGTATTTTATTTTGGTCCTATGTTTAACAAGAGATAAGATAATGGGAAAAGCAGAGTTCTCTAAAGTGCAACATTATCTGATAGGCTGGTCGAGAGGAAGGCATCTGTAACTGCCAGACCATGAAGAGAAGTTACAGACTCGTGCTCTGTTCCCTGTACCAGGCCTGTGGGTAGCTGGCCTGGATGAGGTTTCAGGAGGACACTCCTGTTCACTCTCAGTTCTTAACTGAGATTCTGGGCTGATGGACTAAATGGGGCCTGACTTGGAGCTCCCAACAGTGCTTGCGGGTTGAATGAATGAATGTGCAAAAAAACAAACGAAGCAATCTTAGGGATGTCCTCAGTATTTGAGGAGGTCTTTGAAATCAGTCCGTCCTTTGAGGAGCTTGGAAGAGTCCAGGTCTTACTCACCAAGGCTCAGGCTCTGAAAGAGGAAACATGGAAGGGTATTTGTTCCTTCCGAACAAACACCTGGTCAAAGATGTGTTTCCCTGTGAGGCCATTGATTAACCAACAGCACTTGCTAGGTTTTCAATTCAGGACCACTCACCCAGCCACAAGTTCTCAAGGTGGGTCTGAGGACTGTGGGGCTACCTGTGACCTTTTAAGGAGGTCTAGAAAGTCAAAACTATCATCACAGTAAGTCTAAGATTTTATTTGCTTTTACATATACTCTTTCGTGAATATGAATAAAACATTAATTTTAAAGTCTGCATAGCAACTAGCCTAGTCAAGATTTGATACAGTTTAAGAGTGTCTGCAATTATCAAAAAGGCAATGAAAATACCCTCCTTTTTCAACTACATATGTGTGTGACATCTTATTTCCTCCATATACTTAAACTGAAAGAATATGTTGCAACTAATTGAAGGCAGAGGTCAGAATTCAGCATTCATATTATTAAGATTTGCAAAAATTTAAAGCAATGCCAATCTACTAACTTATTCCTTTGGAAGATATAGTTATTTGTCATAAAGTATGTTAATTATATTAACACATATGGGTTCTTTTAAATAAACTCAGGAATAAGGGTACTTAAAATGTCATATTTAATGTTTTAATATTAATTTATTAAGTATTAAATTTAATATTTAATGTTTAAATATTAAATATTAAATATATTTAATGTTTTAATATTAAATAGTAAATGTTTAATTAAAAAATTTTAATGTTTTATTATTAAATACTAATATTAGACATTTAATATTAAATATAATATACACTACATTGAAATATATTATATATTATATTATATTATATTATATTATATTATATTATATTATATATATCCCACATAAACAAAAGCTCGTAGAAGTTCTCAATAATTCCTAAAGGTATAAAGAGGTTCAGAGCAGAAAATATTTGAGAGTCATTGGATTAGATTCTCATCTCAAAAATCCTCTTCAGGCCTGAAGTTTTTGGTTCTAAAACCTGCCTAGCCCTAACTATGTTCTCTGAGGAGCATCAGTGAGTGTCCTTGCCTGTGCCATCTCCTGGACCTTGTAGACAGGCAGATAGCTCCATGAAGGGGGTAAATGAGACAACCCTGCACCGAGGACTCAGCTGTGGGGCTCAGACGAGGGGACTCTGGGAAGCAGGGTTTGGAGAAGGCGGCTTCTCCTTTGACCTCAGGTACTTTGTCTGTGATGCCACTCTGTGCCCTCAATAGGGCATGCTCCACAAAATGCTTCTGTGCTTTATTAAGAAACTTTATTGAAACCAATTATTATCTCAATAACCTAATTTTAAACTCACAACTAGGCCTGGTGATGCAAATGAGCTACATTAGAGCTTTAAAAATTGCTCTGTTTGTTGGTTGTTTTGACACAAGATTGGTGGTGTGGCTAGAGAAGGCCAATGGGCAGATAAGAAGACCTCAGGCGCTCAGTCCAGGGACAGCTGACTCAACCACTTCTATCCAACAGGACTCTGGACAAATCTTCTACTATGTGAGTCTTTATTTACTTATTTATTTTAAAGATTTTATTTATTTATTCATGAGAGGCAGAGAGAGAGAGAGAGAGGCAGAGACACAGGCAGAGGGAGAAGCAGGCTCCACACAGGGACCTGACGTGGGACTGGATCCTGGGTCTCCAGGAGCTGAAAGCGGCGCTAAACCAATGAGCCACCAGGGCTGGCCCCTATGTGAGTCTTTAAAAAAAAATTCTGCGGGACACCTGGATGGCTCAATGATTGAGCGTCTGCCTTCGGCTCAGGTCCTAATCCCGGGATCCAGGATCGAGTCCCACATTGGGCTCCTAGCAGGGGGCCTGCTTCTCTATGTCTCTGCCTCTCTCTCTCTCACTCTCTCTGTCTTTCTTGAATAAATAAATAAAATCTTTAAAAATAAATAAATAGATAGATAGATAGATGGATAGATAGATATAAAAATAAATTTAAAGTCTGCAATATTGAAATGCTGTCAGTTTTAAATCCCCTACCATGTGCCTTATGCTCTAGAAGATACTTTGCATAGATTATTGGCTTAATTCTCAAAGACTCTTCCTAAGGTGACATTTGTGATTCTCATTCTACAAATGGAGGACTAAGGGTTGGAGGACCAAGCAGTGACCAGACCATGCAGGTGCTAAGTGGGGAGCCTGGCACTTCCTCCAGCTGTCTGATTCCAAGCTCGTGACTTTTCCCTGCACTGAATTTTCAACGGTCAGCTTGTGGAGTTTCTGGGATGATTGCAGAAGCAGATTGCAAAGTGCCCATAGTAGGTCCTGGACACACAGTAGGTGCTCAGTCCACCTTCACTCCCTGGTTCGGCCCACCTCCTGGGTCACGTACTTTGTAGAATCAGTGTGCCATCAAAATGGGGTTAGCCACATAGGACCCAGGAGAATCTGTCCTCTGAGGGTCCTTGCTCTTAGCCGTGCTCAGTGGGCGTTTGCTGGTGAATCTGCTAGTGTGGCATTGCAGTTAACGATCCCCGTGGTCAAGGACAAATCCCTCCACTTTTATGGGCTTTGACTCTTTTCTCAAAAAGAAGGAATTTGGACAGCATTACCTTAAGACTTATGTAGCCTATTCAAATCTACATTGTACTGTTGCTCATTTTTTTTTTAAACAAACTTAGTAGTTCCAAGAGGTAATGGAGTTTCAGGATAGGAATGTTTATTCCAAATCCTAAAAGCACAAATTGGAAATCTATATCACAATTAAGGAAATGTGATGTTTAAGAAAAGCAGTGAAATATATCTGGTCTTCATCATAATCCCGAGGCAGTTTTGTTCTTGTCCTTCTGATTGTGCCAGGTTGCTATTCTGGAATCTTGCCTTACATCAACATAGAAAATCTGATCATTGCTGTTGATGAACTGATAATATAGGGAAAAGTGATTTGAATAGATAGAAGGAAACAAACAGCTTTGCTTGAGGAAAGCAAAACACAATATAGGTGGGGTGTGGACTCAGAACCACAGAATCTAGCAGCTGGTGGGGGGCAGAGCACCATGCAGCTGTCTGGTCCCCCAGAGGCTGCACAGGATGTAGTCTGAAACCTCTAGTATGTTCAGGGCCAGAGGCATGTGATGTTTTTCCCTGAGAGAGGAAGGAGCAAAGACCCAGCTTCCATTTGCGAAGTCTGTACTAACCCAAAGGGGAGTCAGGTGAAGGTGTGCTGATGTGGGAGAGGAGATGGTTTTCCCTGTGGAAACCACGGTACAGGTGTCCCCACTGCAGGCATGCCTGATGACGAGTCCCGCCCTCAGTCCCTGGCCCATGCACATCAACTCTCTCTTTATTGAAAACCCCCATTTCCAAGGAAAAGATGGACGTAGGAAATGAAGTGGAAAAGATATACTGCAAGCATAATGAACTCTAATTAAGGACTGGGTTCGTGTTCAACATCATAAGCTCTTTCATGGGAAGTTTCCAGGGTCCCAAGGATATCTGGTTATGTAATTCCAGCTCCGACAACTTTGTGTCTTCAGTAATCAGAGGGAAGACAGTTCAGAAATTAAAGCTCCAGAAATAGTCTATGTAAATTGCCTGTGTATTTTGTTTCTATTGAGTTTAGGGATTCAAAGCACTCCACTTACTTGTCAATCCAGATGGGTACCAGGGCTGCGTCTTCCTGGGGTAACAGTCCAGGAGGGGGCGAGGAGGTAGTTGTACCACTGGGGTGGCAGGCAGAAAAAAGTGTGTTGAAATTAGAACGGGTAGGTGTAGAGTTCTAGTGTGATCCAGTATTGCTCAGAATACAGAACAAGAGAGGAGAGCAGGAAGGGAGATGCAAGGACTAGTGGTGAAGGACCAGGGAGGCTCCAGAGAAGGCCCCAGGGTGGCCAGACCTTAGGATCTCAACAGCACACTCCCTCCATTCTTCTTTTGGGTGCTGCACAAAGTCCAACAGGCTTTCTTATTTACAAGGCTTACACCTGCTCAGTGGCCAGCGAAGGCCACCATGCCCGCACATCCCTCAGAGCACGGACCTTCCTTGGCCATAATAAAAGGGTTGCAGACAAAGTCAGAGAGTCAGTGCTGAACACAATATATCAGGCTGCCACTCCCATAAAATGACCCAAAAATGTTGTCTCAAACATCGGATCTGGAAGCAAAGCCAACATGCCTCGAAGGAAAAAAAGTCCAATGCCGTCGGACAGTATGATTCAATGAGACCTGGAGGTATTTTTCTCCCGAAGATTCCCTGCCACATATTTGCTCTTGAGAAGATTGACTTATTAACAAGATGTTTTGGACAAAGTCCGTACCAAAGCCCTCAGGTTGTATCAAAGGGCTGCCATCGTGGGTTTCCTGGAATGAAAAAAGTTCTCAAAATTCCCTCTACCTCTAGTATCTTGACATATAGCATCTGTATCTCCCTCGATAGACGATTAGCTTCTTGAGAACAGGTACCCAGATCTGTTCACCCGTGAATCCGTGACTGCTTCACACAATGCTTTGAACTGAGCTGAATGTTTCCAGAAGCATTCTCTGCCTTCCACTGAGATGGGCCTGCCGTCGCCCTCCATCTTCGACAGGACTTTCTTCTGATATTTACTTGTAATTAAATGGAACGTTCATCAAAGTAAAAAAACATGCTTCACTTAGTGCATTACCTCGGACTACAGAGAACGCACCTCTGCTACTTCAAATGGCCCTTTGAGACAGCTGTGAATTTAGTCTCTTATACTGTATTAGCGTAATGGAAAAGGACATTAATCCAAAGGGAGGCATTTTGTACACTGCCTGGGTAAAAATCATACGAATGTGATTTTATCAGTAGTACGCCGGCTACTTAAATTGCCCCTAGAGATTTACTGCTAAGCACGCACACAGGCAGCTTTTTCTTTTCTTACTTGAAATTTGATTTTGGAAATTCTGGGATCCCCAGAATTGAAGTTCATTTTCAGAATCTCATTGTAGGTAAGCAGTGCAGGGGGAGCTAGACAGGAGTGTTCTGGAGGAGAAATACGCCCAAGTACTTAAAGTCCTTGGAAAGGGGCTTAGGGAAAGAACCCCAGAGGGATGAGAGGTGGCCGTTAGGGTGACCGCCGCCTGCCCACTGAGGGTAATGGGCTCCCGAGCCGGCAGGTGCTCCTGTGGTGTCCTCGTACTGCATCCAGCCCTGAAACCCATCCTACCCTCAGGCCTTCCGAGGTTTCTGCTGCATGGAGCTCCCAGAAATTCTGCATTGCAAGACAGCTTTCTCCAAACCAGGAGCTTGGTGAGATTCCCATGCTCTTAAGCACATGCAGCATTTTGTTTTGTTTCCAGCAGAGGCTCTTCTACCATTGCCCTCACAGAGGACTTTAGATATATTCAACCTAACTTACTGAGAGCGTAGGAGAGCTTCATTGATCTGTGGACACAGTAAGTCTTAGACGCCGCTCATCTCACACTCTCTTTGTCCCCAGGATCTTTTGAGCTGTATTGATTGAGTCTGACCCATTAGAGATTCCCCATATTGGGGGGTCGGCCCTCTTTGCTCGGCTCTGTGCCCGGCCACCAGCTGTGCGACATCCCTCAGCATCCCTCAGCAGAGTGGTGGAAGCAGAACAGAGAAAGAGCTCCAGGTGGAAAGAGCTTCCAGTGGAGGATCAGGGCCCGAGGAGCCATCCCCCCAAGACAATAAAAGTCAGTGGCAAATACTGGCAAACGTCCATTCTGAAGCATTTCTCTCCCCACTAAGATGACCATTTGCTTTAAAATTGTCAAGTGGCAATTACTCATATTTGGAGGCAGTGCTTTTTTTAAGAGAAAAAAAATACACTGTTATCCATGGTTAATTATCTGCATAACAATATACCTTGTTCTGTAAGATCACAAAAAGGAAGCAGAACCATTGTCTTCACCCTCTGTGGATTATTTGATCATGTCCACTTTCACGAATAAGCAGTGTATTTTGAACTACAATTCCATTTCTTTTCTTTTCTTTTTTTCCTTAAGATTTTATTTATTTATCCAGAGAGAGAGAGAGAGAGAGAGAGAGAGAGAGGCAGAGACACAGGCAGAGAGAGAAGCAGGCTCCATGCAGGGAGCCTGACGTGGGACTCCATCCAGGGTCTCCAGGATCACACCCCAGGCTGCAGGCGGCACTAAACCGCTGCGCCACCGGGGCTGCCCTGAACTACAATTCCAAAGTAAAATATTCACTGTGGTGTTTTTGGTTTTTGGTTTTATTTTTAATGCATGAGAGATAGAGGGGGAAATGGCCTGTTCCTCAGAATGGTTTTTCTTGAGATGTAGCCCGGACATCACAGCACTGAGGAGAAGCACTGCACCCACATGAAACAGTTCTTGGGGTCCACATGACTGTTTGCCCTGTGTTCCTGCTCCTCTCCAGAGAGCCAGGGAGCCGGATAACAGGAATTATCTGTATTAAGAGTTGGCTGTGCCGTGTGCATGGAAACCATGGCCTCGGGAGGTGGGATGGTCTGTGCACTTGCTCTCTCTCTGGTTTAGAGAGGTCCTGGGAACTCATAGTGCTCAATGGAAAACACACAGCTTGGTGTTAACTCATCTCTAGGAACCTTTTCATCTGAAGAATTCTCTAGTTCTTTCCTGTAGCCGAAACTTCTCAGTGTAAAATGGAAACCTTATTCCAAGTACGTAAGTTCCTATCAGCATTTTGATGGGATTCCATGGTTCCTGTCCCAACAGTGTTATCGGGGCACCTGGGTGGCTCAGTTGGGTAGGCATCTGACCTTGGTTTTGGCTCAGGTCATGACCTTAGGGTCATGATTGAGCTCCACACTCAGTATGGAGTCTGTCTGTCTCTCTCCTCCTCCTCCCTCTCCCCCATCTCTCTCTTCTCTCTCTCTTTCTCTCTCTCATAAATAAAATCTTAAAAAATAACACTCTTCTCAAGTCATAACATACCAATAATGATTTAACACCTGTAAATATGGCCACCAGTTTCTCCCCAATGGAGTAGGAGCCATTTCAAACTGTAGCTGGTCTTGAGTACAAGTCAAGTTTAGCACTTACTAAATCAGGGTTCTTTCATACACATAAGAAAAATATTTAATTCTTCAATAAGTTAAATTCAGGCATGCAACCTGAGATTTTTTTTCATGCCCTCAGGATCTAGTGATCAAGATCTGCAGATATGTTTTGATTTTTATCTTCTTTTCTAAGCATTTTGTCACCTACATGTACATTAGGCACAAAAAATGCCTCCAAGAAATCATGGGAATAATTATAAATATCAGTTCTGAAGTCATTGCCTTCTTGTATTCCATTACAAAACTCAGGAATATTTTCTTTTTAATTAAAACTAAACCTTTTTTAAAATCCACAACCCTTTGCCTCCATCAATCCTGCAGTGCTCCAGCATAATCACAAATCACTAAACCACATTCATAGTGAACGTGATTATCCTAGAGCCAGTGTCAGAGATAGCCAAGGATGCCGAACTTGCTCTGCCATACGGCTCGGGATCACGTGACTACACCCATGCATACCTACCCCTGGCACAGCTTCCCACCCAAAGCCAGCAACTGTGTCTCCAGAAATGGAGATCTTAGAGAACAGACTCTACTGTGGTCCTCACACAAGTAAGTTTCCTGTTTTTTTTTTTTTTTTTTCAGAAGGCATTTGATTTGGATCATTCTGCCCTGAGCCATCTGTTTTGGGAATTGTTACAACTGTAACTAAGTTAATTGCTCATTCACAGTATGTGTCAAAATTTCTAAAAATGATCGAGCCAGTAAGGCAGCTCCCATGTGCCTTGCACCTGATTTGGTCTGTGATCATGGCCATCGTTCCTCCCCCATCTCCCTGCCCTAGTCCAGCTTTTCCACATTTAACAGATTAGAATTCAGAATGCAATTTAGAAGCTCTTAGGAATCCAGGCTCTTGTCCTATGGCTCTCCTATTTGAGATTTGTAAGACCTTACTAGTGCTTAGGAGGTATCTGTTCAACCTAGAATGGAAGTATATGATGAGCACCTCAACTAACCTAGGAGTGATGATACTGGTGGTGGTGGTAGTCTTGCTAAAACACTGAAACACTTTTGTGTGGTATACCTATTTTGTTTCAAACTTATGGGTATTGTCTTAGAAATACATACTAAAATCTCATCAGTAGTTATTACTCCCATTTTAAAAATAAGGCAGCGTTGAGTCGAAACCACTCATTGATTTTTCTCAGGATCACACAGATAAACATGGCAAATCCTGAATTCAAATTTGGGTCTACCTGTTGTTAACGGCCCTTCTGCCTCTCCATAACCAATGTCATCTGGAGTCCCAATAGGGACAGAGTGTGTAAGGTTGAAGAAAGAAGGGAATTTCATTCTTTTTGATGATTATTAGCATGGGATTGATTAGGAAATCATACAAATGAGGTCAAGAATTAAATTGGCCATGAGACTATTGTTCTGACTTCAGGGTTAAAAGAAAGTAGGTGCAGAGCAACCTACAGATGGCTTCATGTAAGTAGGGACACAGCCCTAGAGATACAGTCATTCTCACTATGTGTGGTATATTTGTTCTATAAAGAATTAGCAAATAATGACCATTTGTTCCTAGCAGAAATATAGGGATAGGTGCCTACCAGCCTCTGGTCACAGACATTTTCATCACCTGATCAATACACAGCCTTCTTTTGTGTTTCTGTTGAGAGACACATAATTGAATATCTATTGTTCATTCATTCACATTGACCTCACTCGGGGTCAACAGCACTATAACTCAACCTGAACGAAGCTTATATTAGCACATGTATTTTCTCCTGAGGGTGTGTTACTGCCTTCTTGTCCTGAGGAACACTAGATAGCACTGTACTATGCTTTGGAGCCATTTTTAAACAGTGAAATCA
This sequence comes from Vulpes vulpes, assembly GCF_048418805.1. NCBI lineage: Eukaryota > Metazoa > Chordata > Mammalia > Carnivora > Canidae > Vulpes > Vulpes vulpes. The sequence continues at coordinate 22,051,148 of NC_132786.1, forward strand.
TCCCTAAAAAAGCAAAAAAAAAAAAAAAAGTGAAAAATGTGGCTCTAATGTGTCTATCCTGCAAATTCTCAGAATTCATCTGAACTGTTAAAAAAAATTAACCAGACTATAATAACCATTCACAGACAAATCAATGGAGTGAATGCCTTGTAAGATCCATTGTTCCATTAGTTTAACAAATAAAATAGAAGGTGGAAAAGAGGAAAGAAGTCACCTCTGTCCTTGTGCAGCAGTTCTGAATCATCCTGGTATAGTTTGCTGCTATGTTTACTTCTCCTCTATGAAGGGGAAAGAGCCTTGCTGGCCTGCAACATGCTGGCGACACGCACTGCCGCTGTCATGCACACGAATTCCCTACAGATTTGCAGAATAACCCGTGAGGAGGGTCAGTTGACCATCCCTGTAGAGCAGGTGAGGTCTTGGATTGGTGGACCCTCCGTGTAACTGAAGGAAGAGACCACTTGGTTCCATTCAATTGGAGATCCATAGATGATCAGTTCTCGAGACAAAGGCGGGGCGGGCTGTGAGCAGTGTTGGCCCGCAGCCAGAACCAGGTGCCCAGCACTCCTGTATGGGAAGCTCAAGCAAGGAAATACCGTGGCCACTTTGCATCTTGCTGACTAAGAAGAAAAATGAGCTCAGAACACTTTGAGAAACCGTTTTCACACTTCAAAAAACTCTAAATGACTTTCCTGTGCAGATCAGATGCCCTCTCTGAAGAATTTGCTTACTGTCTTGTTTTCCTAAGCAGCTTGAAGAAAACACCGACAGGAACAATGGTCTCAGTTGCTCTTAGAACACTGCATCTTACTGATATGAAAGTAGAGTCATATGCAGTCCTATTTGTCACAAATATGGCACTTGTATCTGTTTCCTCACATGACAGATAGGGATGAGCACCAACCCTGGGTTGTTAGGAGGTGTGACTTTTTAGCAGTTATTATAGAGATTATTCATCCAAATACGTGTTTTCACCTTCAGAGGGGTTGCGTATGAAGTGATCCACTTGTTCTATTACGGGTACGTTGTTCCAAACGTATGTGGAAATATTTGAACATCTTCACATTTTTTTAAAATGTTGAATGACATTAAATGATAGTCCTTTAAAAAAACTTGTGTGTGCCTCTGTGTGTATGAGTATCTGTGTCTGTGTGTGTATGCATGTGGTATGCATATTGTGTGTATGTTTTGCGTCTATTTGATTTGTGTACGTGTGTGGGGTGTGTGTGTGTGTGTGTGTGTGTGTGTGTGTGTGAAGATCTAATCATTTAGAGGAGGGTATGGAGAATACCATTGTTGATCAAATCTATAGATTTATGTAGGCTCAATGAATGACATATGTGACTATAAAATGTTGCCATTGACTTTCATTTGTGCTCCCCAAACTGACTATGGTTGGGATGTTCTTGAGTTAACCTTCATGGCACTGTTGCAGGGATAAGAATCTGGCTTTCTGAAGTGATGGTCTTGAAGGGCATTGCTTAATGGGTCAGATGTATATGAATATAGCAAAATTTAGAGTAGAATGCTATGTGTGTAGATTTTTTTTTAAAAAGTGCCTTGGTAGCATGAGCCTTTCTTACTGCGGTGATAACTGTGTTTAGATTGCAGAGTCTCATTAGTTTGATTTTTGAAATCTGAAATACACTTTTAGGAAACGATATTGATATATGCACTGAACTTTGAGAATATAATGAGTGAACACATAGCTTTTAATTTTGTTGGGAGTGGAACACATTCCCTTTTTTTAAGGCTTTATTTATTTATTCATGAGAGACACACAGAGAGAGACAGAGACACAGGCAGAGGGAGAAGCAGGCTCCACGTAGGCAGCCCGATGCGGGACTTGATCCCGGGATCCTGGGATCACGACCGGAGCCGAAGGCAGACTGACGTTCAACCACTGACCCACCCAGGTGCCCCAACACATTACCTATTTAAAGGATGGCTTGTTGGCCAGCTTGCTAATAGCTCCTATAACGTGGTCTAGCACTTAAATCCTTTGTCCTCAGATGGATTTAGCTTTAAATAAAGAACCCCACATGCATAGGGGGTGATACTTTGGGAAAAAAAACAGTTCTAAAAACCTCTGGAGTAGATCATGCTTTTTCCTATTGGGATAATAATCATATTAGCCCATTGTTTTGAATACTAATGCTTGTATTCTGTTCAAAGCTTAGAACGTTTTCTAACTCTAAATAAGTGTTGAGAATAGTCAGTAGGATATTTTGAAGGAAGAGTTACATTTAGCACAGATGAAAGTAAAATCATTGTTTGTCCCCCGTAAGTGCATTTGAATGGGCCAGCAGCAGGAGAATCGCTCTGAAAGCCACGAAACTAGAGCAGGCCTGCCATTACTGTAAGAGATGTATTTATCCCTCTTCCTGTTATTTTAGCATTAGTGGGGGGTTTTAAGCTTCTATCACAAAGCTCTGGAGTATTAGACTAAATGCAAATGTAAATTGTAAACTTATTCCTTTGGGTTTCACCAAGATTTAAGTTAAGGGCTCAAGAAGTGAATCTTGCTGGAGGAGCTGTTCCTAAACACCCAATCGGCTTCTGAGGCTGGAGGAGAGGCCTGTGGGGCACGAGTGCAGGAAGCCCGTGGATTTGGGGACAGGGCCTGGGCTGGTGCTCTGCTCTCCACTTACTCTATGGCCTCTGAGGGTCACGTCCCTGCTGAGTGGGAGCTCCCTTCTTCTGGAAACTGTGCCATATCTGTCAGGCAGCTCCAGGGACTGGGCACCATGCGGCCAGCACAGAGCATGGGCTCAGGTAGCTGCCCCATAAATGCTGGCTGCGATTATGCCTATCATAATTAATTAGTTACTAATTCAATTTACATTTGGATTTAATTAATACTGGTAATGAGTGGGTTTGTTACTCTATTAGCAACATATTTGCAGGCTGAAAACCATTTCTAGGAAAATCCCAGTATTGACCTTCTATTTCCTTACAATCGCCTGGTCCTAATAATGCAGTATGAGGGTCATTGTGAACTGATTGTTCACTCTGCGTCAGGCCTGTCCTGAGCCACTTCCCTATGGACATATGTGATTCTCTCAGCCACCGCATGAAGTAAGCACAGTTATCATCCTATTCTTACAGATGAAGAGACTGAGGCAGGTCAAGATTTGGCTTGACTAAAGGCACACAGCTAGGAAGTGGTAGACATGTAGTCATGAAGTGGTGAAAATGTAGTCTTAACCAGCAGGATTTATACTTGTAAATAGGCCTGCCACGTGGTGGGCTCTCCCTCTGCTGGGACCACTCCCCCTTGTGAACCGTGTTCAGAACCATTCAGGAGTCACATGTGGATCTCTTATTTTCACTGTCACAATTGGCCAATGGACACAACCATTGTTCATTGTAAACTTAGGTAATTTGTGACTGCTTTGTTAAAAACCAAGATAGCCACAAAGTCCAAAGAGTTATCCCCACCGATTATCTAGGAGAATGTGGTAGAAGGTCTTAGGATATTATGCTAAGTGGAGATGCATTTTGAATCTCAGTGTAGGATCTGTGGAATAAGTATGCAGTTTGGCGAGGACCTGCCTTGCGTTGGACCCGATGGATGGCTTTTAGCCCCAGAACTGATGGTGTCAGGGACCCCGTTTTTACAGTCATGTTGCATACCTAGGGATTTGAACTCTTCTGGTGCATTAGACTGCATCCTGCTACCTGAGAAAAATGCAAACCACCTTCCTTGCCTGAAAAGAGCAAAAACCATACAGTATGGGGCTTAGCCCCACGTGGGTCTCTGTGACTGTATCCTTCTACACTTCTGTTTCCCATCTGTCAGATAAAGAGTCACCTCACCTAAGATTGTTCTCATGACGGGTCTACATAAGTGTCGCCACTGGGGGAATCTGGTACAGGGTCTGGCACATTCTAAACCTGCATAATATTCCTTAGTTTCCCTTGCATTCCATGTGCCTGTGACCCCAACAGTTAGGCGTAGATCTGCAGTTGGCATTGGATGGTGGTACCCTTGCCAGGTAGGTGGTCTCCAGTCCGTTGTCTGACCAGCAACTGTGCTGTTGTTGGTGTGGTTCTCAGGGTTGTCCTCCCAGCACGTATAGCGTGTACCCCAGCCATCCACATAAGAGGCTTTCTCAAACTGCACGTAGGTGACGAGGCAACAGCAGCCGCCCCCAGGGGTGGGTTTGCATCTCTTGTGTGTAATTGTTATGAAGCTTTCTGGGTCCTTCCTTCCCTCTGTGTTCCATGCACCACAGGAGAGAAGCTGTGGGGTCTGAAGGATGTGCCCCCCACCCTGGGCTCAGCTCTCCCTAATTTAGACTCAAACCTAGGGGTGGGATGTGCAGCCTAGGGGCGTTGGTGAGGGAGGCTTCTGCCTGCTGGGTTTTCTCAGGTGCTTTCCTTGGAATTGCCATCAAGTCTTGTGCGTATTTGAAAGAATTCACACAGTGGCTCATTTATGGGAGTTAGGCAGTGAAATGAAGGCTACTCCCCTAGCCTTTCGCAATAAAGCCAAACAAACAAACAGCTCTAACATGAGTACAGGCTGACTTCTCAGAGGTTAGAAGCCATCTTATAAGTGGTCAACTTATACCAGGAGGTTAAGTGAGAGATGTGACTCTCTGGAGCCCCATCTTGCTCCGGCCAGCATCAGAACACACTTCACATCTCACTCTGGCCCAGGAGCAACACCTGGGCACATCCATAGGGTCAGAATACCTACATCCTGTCTTCACTTCCCACCCTATGGCAAAGCACACGGTACTACTTTGCTCTGAAGCTACTTTGCTTCAGAGTAGGCTTCTGAATTGGGACCAGGCTCATTCCCATGCACCCCACTGATCCTGCTCATGTAAAGCACTCACCTTTTGAATGCTATAACCTGGCTCATGTTGCCCTAGATCACTCATTTGAGAGGCAGAATAGAGTGGATAGTCCAAGCATGAACTATGCAACCACATGCCTGCTTTGAATCCTGAACTTGACACGGTTGTATAATCTTGAGCAAGTGAGCTCAGCCATTGCTGCCTTGGTTTACTCATTGGCAGCTTGAAGATAATCATCTACTTTGTAGGGTTGTTTTAGGAGTAATTGAGTTAATGCATAGGAACGATAAGAATGCCTGGTACTTGTTATTTGTTAGTAAGAGCTAGCATCCTCCTCCTCCTCCTCTTCCTTCCTCTCATCATCATCATCATCATCATCACATCACCAGCAGGAACTTAAAGCATAGCTATAAGGACAAAGCAATATGCAAGGTTCCTTGGGATCCACAATGATAAGAAGGCATGGCTTTTTTCTTCAGGGAACTTACTCTCCATTCAAGGCAAATAATAATATTATTATTATTTTTAAATTTTTTTATTATTATTTATTTATGATAGCCACAGAGAGAGAGAGAGAGAGAGAGAGAGAGAGAGAGAGAGGCAGAGGCACAGGCAGAGGGAGAAGCAGGCTCCATGCACCGGGAGCCCGATGTGGGATTCGATCCTGGGTCTCCAGGATCGCGCCCTGGGCCAAAGGCAGGCGCCGAACCGCTGCGCCACGCAGGGATCCCCAAATAATAATATTAATAGAAGGATAAATAGTCATTATTATATAGCTCATGTAGCACAGGGTACCATAGATATTCCTTGAACAAAGAGGATCCTAGGAAGCAGTCCTATAGAGACAGAGCTTGAGCATCCTTGGTGATCCTGGTATCTTGCCAGACAGAAGTTTACATGGCCATGTAAGACTCAGACTAAGCTCCATGCAACCCCAGGTATATGAGAGCATGATGAGCAGACATCGCCTGCCATCTACATGTAGGGAACTGGATATTGCACTGTCCGGGGTACGTGTGTTGCTCGCTTATTATTCTGACACCATGAGGACAAGGGAATTACTGCCTCTGGACCCAAATCACTGCAATCTTCTTGCAGATGCATGGCATGAAAATGGTATTTTAGGATTCAAAATTAATTTATTATGCTATGCAGAACTTTTTTGTTTCAGAATGTTTTCCAAACATTGCATCATTTGATCCTCAAGACATCAGTGTTAGATAAGCACCAAGAATTATTTCCATGCTTGACAGTTGAGGAAGCTGAGTCACAGTCATAAGAAAATGTCTGATCGTGGTCATTGGAGATGGGTCTTCTGCCTTCTGGGCCAGCTCATGCACCATGAGACCATGAGGTGCCTGTTGTAGGTGTATCTTTGCTGATTTATAGGCCAGTGGAGGAGCTGTTACTCAATTCTACCAGGACTATGAGACTCTTTGCAAAACAAATGAATGAGTCATGCAAATTTTGACCAGTTGACGGTATTTCTGAAATTAAAAACAGCTAACCTACCCAAAAGAACTGAAAATAGGGACTCGGGTAGTTATACGGCAGTGTTTGTTGCAGCGTTGTCCACAGTAGCCAAAGGGTGGCGACAACCCAACTGTCTATCAGCAGATGAATGGCTAAATAAAGTGTGGTACCTACTCACAATGGAATATTACTGAGCCATAAAAAGGGATGGAGTTCTGATACATTCTACAACATGGATAAACCTTGAAAGAATTATACTAAGTGAAATAAGGCAGACAAGACAAATACTGCATGATTCCATTCATAAGACATCTAGGATTCATAGAGAAGGAAAGTCAACATGGATAAACCTTGAAAGAATTATACTAAGTGAAATAAGGCAGACAAGACAAATACTGCATGATTCCACTCATAAGACATCTAGGATTCATAGAGAAGGTCACTGGGGCTGGAGGAGAGGAAGTGGGACTTACCACTAGATGGTTACAGTTTCTATCTGGGGGTGATAACGTGGTGGGCACAGACCATAGGTGACAGCGACACGCCATGAAAGTGCTCACTGCTACTCACCTGTACACTCAACACTGGCTAAACTGGCAGATTTTATGCTACATAAGACTTACATAACCACAATTTAAAAACACAGCTCCGTTTTCAGGGAGAAAATGGTTTTAAAAATGTGGGGAGATGGCAACATAAGAATATTACAAATTATGAGAGGATGATAGGTTCTTACATTTTTCATGAGAAGTATTGATGTCACAACGCAGAGGTGATCTTAGTTTACTTTTAAGACTGATTATTCCTGCTGTGCTTTTATGAAATATATGCAGAGTACTGGCATGCTTAGAATATAGAAAAGACTGAGTCTGTAGAGTGATAACAATTTAACTTTTTGCAAAAAAAAACAAAACAAAACAAAAACTCAGGTGTGATTTTCATGCTGACAAATTGGATGATCAGAAAGATGAGGAGCTCCTCTTGTCAACTTGTGCATCATGATGTCCTCAAGCACCATTTTTCATGTTTTCCCCCATCCTACTGAAATATGCCTCTAAGAAAACAAAGTTAACTCCTCAGTATTGTTTTTAAAGTACGTATGCTCTTGATCAGTGTGTGAAATATATTTATAGTTTCTATGCTGGAAAAGAACAGGTTTAATTTTCCAAAACCATGGACCCAAGAAGAGCACTTCTATTCTGCACAACAGGCAGGAAGATCGGGCGACAGGAGGCTGTTGTGTCTTGTGATAAGGAAGAGGAAGTGACCTGGTTCCTGGCCATCCTCTAGCTTCATCAGCAGCCTTGGGTGATATCTCCATCTTTGTGCACCTTGATGCATCCATGAGTAAAATGGTTTGTGATATTTATTCCCCAGGCTCCGTGTTCAGGACAGACACTGAGCCTTGGGGTGCTCGGCACCAAGAGGGCCGCAAGTGCCTCAGGCTGCCGTGGGACGTTCAGACCAGGTGGTACCATAGAATTCTAACTTAGCAAAGGCAGCAGGGTCATGTATCCATGCGATGGCCCTGCAAGGAGGTGGCCTTCGTCTGCAGAGCAACTTTTGGAAAGCACATTCCCCTCCAGGCAAGGGGATTACTGAGAAGACCTGAGCTTGAAAGCAAGGCTCTCCAGGGGCTGAGGGTTAGTGGTAAGAGTCCAGACTTCACTATGGCCTTGGGAGTGTGCCAGTGTCCAGGAAGTACCTCTTCTCTCCTGCCCTCCCTGGCTTCCTCAAGGCCAGTCTCCCATTGGCCACATTCCTGCCGGCTTTGCTCTTGGGGTTTCTTTGGTTTTGGAAAGTAAAACAATGAAGGGAGTTTGTCTTGTGAAAAAGCTCGTGATAGCCAACAGCAAGGCAGATGTTGTAATGCAGGAGGCCCTGAGGCTTGCATAGAAGGAGAGATGTGTTTGGTGAGGGCTGGGTCTCCCCGTGGGTCAGTTTTTGAAAATGCTTAAAATAGTCGCAGAGGGAGAAGAACAAACCTTCAAACTTGCTGACACTCAGGTGTTTTAAGCTTTCAGAGTGGGTGAGCTTGCGCTTGTAAGTGCAGAGGAGAACTTCATTCCTCGTGGCTGGGTGGATTGTCTTAGACTCACACGGACCCTATGCAGTGCAAAAAAATCCCCCAAGTTAATAGTTTAGGTCATCTGCTGTAAGCAGAAGTCATGTTGTTAGGCAGCTGGACAAATCTCATGCGGACCTGTCCTCTGCCATTGTCATCTATTTTCCAAGAATTCTGTCCTATGGAGAAGACAAAAGAGCAAAGCCAGGAGCCGAGGAGTGGCACGGAGCTAGGGAGCAGGGCACACTGTCTGCTTCCCACAGGGCCCATCTGCTTAGCTGGCTGAGACCGGGAGCTCGGCCACACTCATGAGAACTGGGCTCCCCTGGAGGGCCAGCAGAAGGGGCATGTGTCACTTGCCACCTTCCCTAATGAAACAGTAGCATCCGAGGGAGTCGGACGAGACGATCACCTGTAAACTGGAGGAGGATTGAGTGCTGAATTCTGTAGACAAGGTTGTTCTGTAGACGTTCCTGCTCTTCGTGTCCATAAATGGCTAAGAATATTCAAGATGACTGGGCAGGATCCATCTTAAAGGTGCCTGAGTATTTTAGAGGATTTGACCACCACCACCACCACAATGGAGATTTTCTTTTGCAGAAAGTCAGCCTGATAAACATGGTGGGAAGACCCTCCTCCCAAGGGAACGTCTTGGGTCTTCGCCGATGTGCACCCTTTGAATGGTACTGCAGCCACTGTGCAGACCCAGGAAGATGGGGCCCTCGTCCAGGCCATGCGTGTTCTGAACTCATGGCTTTCAGAGCCATGAGAACATTCCTCTGACTTGGAGAGTTTGCTGTGCTGAGGCTTAGCGAGCCAGAGCTTGGTGGCAGTGGTGAGGGGTCATCCCATGTTCTTCCCTCAGTACAATACAGCAGCTGAGCCCAGGAGATGGGGAAGGGGCGAGGAGAGGTGGTGGGTGAGCAGAGACCTTGGAGTCAATCCAGGGCTAGGAGATGTGAGATACGGGGTGCCTCCCGCCCACGTGGCAGAGGAAGCCACTGGTGAGGAAAGTTGGGGGGGACAGCCCAGCATCCAACAGAGCACCAGGCAGCACCTTCTCACTGCGAGGAGGGCAGCGGGATCCAGAGGAGTCCATGGAAAAACTGGGGCCTGCCCACACTCTACTGCTGGCTCACGGAGCACCCTCAAAGCAGGGCTACAACCTCCCTTGGCACCTGCCGTCTTCAGGGATCCCTCACAGTTGGGGAGATGATGGATGCCTCGCCGCCCACCTGCTAGGTCTGAGCAACAGTGACGTCCCTTGTAAGGGCCTGGTATAGCCTTCCACGTGGAAGTCATGATTCACAGAAGCAGTTTCATCTGTCTGATGCATCCCTCCACGTTTGCTCCCTGCAGGTGGCAGAGAGGAGAGCCTCTGTAACAGCTCACGTTTCAGCAAATATTTACTTCACACCTACTATGTCGGCACTGGTTAAACATGCTGCTGGCTTTCTGATGGACACCCAAAGACATAGAGCTCCACACAGATGGGGTGAAGTGACTGGGCAAGGAAGATCTTCAGCCGGAGACACAAATGCAAGTGGAGGAAAGAATGATGGTACAGCTTGCTGTGGGGTCACTGGACTTCCCCACTCCAGGGCTGACCAGGTCTCGCCGGGTTGTGCTTTGCTGGGGTTCAGTTCAGGGAATGTGTCAGGAGTGCTGACCTGTTTGAGAAAGGATCGCAGGGTCACAGAAAAGGGTGCTTCAGGTGAGACGATGATGCTGAATAGAAGCAAATGAGGGTCCCCTGGGGGGGTACAGTCGGCTGAGCATCTGGCTTGTGGTTTCGGCTCAGGTCGTGATCTCAGGGTCATGGGTTCGAGCCCTGTGTCGGGCTCTGTGCTGAGTGTGGGGTGCTTGAGATTCTCTCTCTCTCTGCCCCTCCCCCTGCTCTAAATAAATAAATAAATAAATAAATAAATAAATAAATAAAATCTTTAAAAAATATAAACAAGGGACGCCTGGGTGGCTCAGCATTTGAGCATCTGCCTTTGGCTCAGGGCATGATCCTGCAGTCCTGGGACTGAGTCCCACGTTGGGCTCCCTGCATGGAGCCTGCTTCTCCCTCTGCCTGTGTCTCTGCTTCTCTCTCCCTGTGTCTCTCATAAATAAATAAAATCTTAAAAAAAAATAAATACAAACAAGCAGATGGAGGAAAGAGAGGGTGTGAGCCCTGGTGAAGGAAGCTTATTGCAGCCAGGATGCCTTAGGTGATGGTTAAGCTGCTGCAATCAACTGAAGCAGGTAAACCTCCCAGGGGCTCAAGAAACCACTGTGCTCCAGCTCCAGGTGGAGTGTGAAGAAGCTCGGCGTGGGCGCCCTGCAGATGAAGGTCACCAGGCCAGCCACAGAACCCCTCCGAGCTGAGTGACACCACCAGACCTGAGGCTCGCGGCCACCAACCTAACTCAAGGTGGAAACCAGAAGCACTGGGGCCACCGATGTGATTCAGTCCGCACATTTCTTCATTGGCCACAGACATTTAGGGAGCACCTGCTGCATACTGAGCACTAGGCAAAGTGGCACACATGTAGCGGTGAGCAGGGGGCTAGGGCAGGTGACAGAATGGAGCCCAGAGGGCGGTGGTGACTCACCCCATCTCACACACCTGCCCTGGGCACGCAATGGATGGGCACCAGCACTCAGGTGGCGTCTCCCTCTCCTTTTGACCCTGGAGGGCTCCACCAGCATCGGAGACTTAGCTCCTTCTGTTGGCTCCACAACTGTTCCAGGGTCCCTAGAACATGCTGTGAATCACGACTCAGGGGTTGTGCGGGGCACATAGTACTTGGTCCTTTGGGGCTGCTGTGACAGCAGTGCAACCTGGGTGGCTTGTGAAAAACTGGTGTTTATGTGTCCCGGCTCCAAAGGCCCCAGCACATTCCGAGTCTGGCTCACAGCTGGCAGTCTTGCTGCTGTGTCCTCAGGTGGTAGGAGGGAGAGGGAGCCCTCAAGGGCCTCTCCTGTGGGGACGCTGATCCCAGTCCTGGGGGCTCCATCCCTGTGACCTCATCACCTCCCAAAGGCTCCACCTCCTCACACCATCACCTTGGAGTTAGATGTTAACACCTGAATTTTGGGGGGGGGGGGTGGACGTTATCGCTGGTCTGCCATGGGTACAGAACCTCGATGTCCTAAACCCTGACCTAGTCTTAGCCCATGAGCCACACAGACGAAGTCCCTCCAAACAAGGAATCGAGGCAAGCCCTCAGGGTCTCAAGTATAATAGTTGGAGAATATACAACACGCGGTAGAATGACCAGTTGGAGAGGATGTTGAAAAATAAATGAGATGTGATCATTGCAATTTATCCCAATCGTTACAGAGGTGCTCATGAGGAAGCTCCACATGGGCACATCGCAGGGCCAGGCCAAGTACAAGTGCAATGTGAAGGCAGGTAACAAAAGTGTGTAATGAGCACAGTCCCTTGTCCCAGGCCATCCAGAGAATTAGTCTGTGTTGCTGTGGCCAAATTTGGTAAAAGAAAATGGATGCCATCTTATTGGTCAATACATTCTTTCAATCTTACCTTAAGAAGCAATTTAATTTTTTTTTCTTTTTTATCACTCCCTACTGTTTTACTTCAGGCACTTGGTGTTTTTTTGCTTCATTACTCCAAAAACTTCCAAACCAGTTGTCTCCTTCCTACTTCATTTCCCACACTTCATTTCTTTTGCTTTTGCTTTTTTTTCCTTTTAAGATGTTATTTATTCATGAGAGACACAGAGAGAGAAAGAGGCAGAGACACAGGCAGAGGGAAAAGCAGGTTCCTTGCGGGGAGCCCGAAGCGGGACTCGGTCCCAGGACCCCAGGATCATGCCTTGAGCTGGAGGAAGATGCTCAACCACTAAGTCACCCAGGCGTCCCCCCCACACTTCATTTCTAACTGTAGGTCTGCTCATGACCTCTTATTGCCAAATTTAGTTTCAGTTGCCTACAGGACAGAGTCTGCACCCTCAATGAACAAGAGCCTTCCCGCTCCCTACCACTCACACACACGGCACAGCACACTCAGCTCCTTATAGCCCATCGAGAGAAGCGTCTGCGCCTTACTACCCTTCCTTTGTAGAGATCCCCCACTTGCCAGGTCTTTGTCGCTGGTCTCCCGGGGCCACCATCCCAATGGGACTTCTTACAAAACCCTTTCTAGAACCACAGATCTCCTGCTCCTGCTGAACACCCTTGCCTCCATGTCCACCTGGATATTCTCTTTCTCTGTGTACCTTCCACAAGCCTCAGAGTCCTTCAAAGCCACATTGTGTGATTTTTGTTTCCCTAGTGTCTGAACAGGACCTAGCATTTGGTAGATGCTCAATAAATGTCTGGGAATTAAACGAGAGAGAAAAAAAATAGGTCACCAACCAGGGATTTAGTAATAATCCCCTGTTTTTAAGTGGAGTCAAAATTCAGCAAGTGGAAAACAGTGCTGGGCTTGAGAACCTGAACGAGTTTGCAATCATTCCCCCCAGCCAAACCTACTGTAGGAATGCCACCGAACCCCTAGAATGAAAGGGTCACTGCGGTGGAGACCCTCAGGACTTCATCTGCATAGGGACCTCCAACCTGCCCCTCTGTGCCACCAGACGCTGGGTTGCATACCCACTAATGCTTGAGAAAAGGCTTCTGAGCTTATGTAAATTCCAAAACACAGGCCAGCGCTGCTTTGACAAATTACAATTAAGGCACCTCAAAGTCACACTTGGGTCATCTCTGGATGAAATTAATTACTCTAAGGATGCACCCCGTCCTATGCCAGAAATGGGAGCTGGGAAGTCGCCACAAAGCAAGACCACTCCAGGGTCCAGCTGCTCCCAGCAGTCAGGCCCTGCTTCCTTCCTTCCTTCTCTCAGCTGTCCTCAGCAATTGTCTGCTCTTCATGCCCTCTGCCTCTACACGAGCCTGCCAGCCTGGCTGCTTCACCGCAGCTGCCCTGTTACGGTCGAGACCCCATGCGCTCTCTCCTGCAGCTTCCATCTGACTACTCACCACTAACAGACTCTCCACTCTTCTGAGTTCAGGTTGCTGAAAGGGAGAATCCTCTTGTCCTGACTCACCTCTTCCAGTGGGATTGATGGCCATACGTTGGCTGTCTGCTTATGAGGCCACAGACCCTGGTCCAATCACCCATGACATGGTATTCTTGCCTTAACCTACAAGGGATACCCGAAGGGGGCTTCCCCCCCAGAGTAAACCTAGTGATGGACATTTAGGTTTTGTCAACTAGCACATAAAAATACTCCAGGAACAGAGAACCTATTGCATCCTTACCACTCCAGCATCAGAGAGTGTGTTGACCCCATTCCTTTCTGGAGGTACAGCATAATTCTAGACTCATCAGAAGACCACACTCCATCTGAAGGCGAGGAGGGTTTCTGCAAGCTGTCAAGGAAGGTGGAGGAAGAAGGTATCTCTGAATCTAAAAGGGTTTGTTCTGAATTTCTTCAAGTGAGTCCTTTTGGTAGGTAAGTCTGTTAACATGACCCATTCATTGACAGATGAGTTAACATAGAGACTGGGGGTTGTCTTACCTTGACTGTATGTTTTAGTTTTATGAATGATACCAACCATGAAGGTTAAAGACATAATTGTGATTTTTAAAGCCTTGGTGAAGAAAATATATCCAAATCAGATCCTTAATGGCTCCTCCCTGCAAATTTTACTATATCCGGTGTGTTCTTTTCTGCCTGTTATCCTACTTGGGGTGGTCTTTGAGAAATCACCAGTCCTGTTGCAGGGTCAGTCTTGCATCCTTCTTAGATGTGTTCCAAACCAGGCTCATGTCCTGGTGGACTCTGTTCTGTCCGAGGATGGTCTTTCTTTGCCAGTATTCATCTGAGCATCTTTGTAAGAGACCTACTTAATCATGAAAGCTAATTCATTCCTGGTGTGCTTCCCCCCCCCCCCCCCCATTGTGTGAAGTCCCTTTGGAAGATTCTCTCTCTTGATTTGGCATCGTGGAATATTTTGTAAATGGAAATGTTGCAAATGGGGAATTACTGATGGCTGGATCCTGAGGCTGCTAGTTGCTGCTCTGGTGTCAGTTTGCAAAGGCTTTGGAAGAAGTAGGGGTGCGCAGCAACCTCAGAAAAGGAGAGAAGCACATTGGAATGGAAAGAAACCATTGTGTGGACAGGCACAGTTTCTGTTTTGACTTTTCATAGAACATAGAGCATCTGCTTTCCTATATTTCACAATAGACTCCACTTCACCAAAGTCTCATTAGGTAATAATACCCTTACTAAGAGTTCTAGCTCCTTGGGTTTTTTTTTAATTAAATTTTATTCTACTCTCTTAATGCTGATGGACACCATAGGCGATAGAGTAAGTTAATTTCATGATGTAAATCTTGTTTCTTATTCCTCTTAGGGGGTGGTAGTTGTCTTCATGTGGTGGTTTTGTGTTCGGCTGCGAGTTATCTTTTCTGCTTCTTGTGGGGGCTGGTGGAGATCTGACTTTCCATTCAGTCCCTCATCTATTATTTCATATATAAACTCTTTTATTATTAGTGTTAGAAGGTGGGGGAAACACAGCAAAGCATCCCCCAAAGTGAGAAGGCATTCTGAGACCAGCAAACGAAGAGGCCCCTCCATAGATTTGATGCAGAGTTTTATTTGTGCTCATGCACTGCCAAGGGGTGCACGGCAGCTGCATAGTTCATCTCTACAAAGTCTGGACCTCCCTTAGTCCACAGATGTTACTGAGTGAGGGGACACAGGGAAGGGCACTGCTGTGAGATCAGAGGGTCTGCATGCACCTACCTCACAGCTACTCCTTTATCAGATATAGGGGCACCACCTGTGTGTCAGGAAGGAGGGAAAGACCACATTATCTCTAACAGATTCCTGGGGGGCCCAGACAGGCCTCCCTCCCCATCCTGGCCTGGACAGGCATTTCTGAGGTGTGTGTGTGTGTGTGTGTGTGTGTGTGTGTGTGTGTGTGTGTGTGTGAGCCTCTGGGGAACGGGAGCATGTGGCCCCAGGAGAAGTCACCTGTCGGACAGGAACAGATAGAGGCTGGGGATGGGGTCGGGGTCATCCTGGCAGTGCTCCCTCATGTAGGCTGGGCCCTAATTCCTTTTTTCTTTTCTTAAGATTTTATTTATTTATTCATGAGAGATAGGGAGAGGCAGAGACACAGGCAGAGGGAGAAGCAGGCTCCCTGAGGGGAGCCTGATGAAGGACTTGATCCCAGGACCACAGGATCACTCCCTGAGCTAAAGGCAGATGTTCAACCACTGAGCCACCCAGGCATCCCTGGGCCCTAATTCTTAAGGACCTTCACTTAGCTCTCATTTTTAGCAGAGGAGGCTCTTACAAAAGACGCCACGAGGCACATGTGATCTTTGGTGCCCACTTGATGAACCGATGAAATCGCTCTCCCTCGCGGTCTCCACTTCCTTTTCTGAAGTGTCGGAAGTCTTTCTTTCCTTAGTGGTCACTGCTCCCCCTTTCATCCTTCCTCCTTGAGAGCTGGTCCTCTGCAGGGTGGGACCCTGTGGGCCCCAAACTGTGCATCCTCCATCCAATGAGACGCCAGCTCTCAACCAAGGAGAAAGAGGTGGAGGAGCCCTGGCTGGAGGCTGGATTGGAGGTGGGTGGGCACAGAGCCCTGTGTTCTAGAAAACTCTCTCACCCCCCAGGGCATCTCCGCGCTCAATCCGTCCTGCGCTCCTTGCCTGGGTTTGCTCCCCGCTCCCAGGGTGGCCCGTGTCCCGTCCCATGTTTCCCTCTCTCCGTTGTGTCTGATGTGGCCATGGGTCCCCATAAAGCTCCACTCTGAGTGCAAGCTTCTGTCTGCATCTCTGTGTCTATGAGTTACTGAAGGGGATGACCCAGTTCTGGCCTCTCTTGGCATATCATGTGGAGGGGGATTCTTGTCCTGCTGGTTCAATCAAGATGACACTTAAGTTTTCCAAACATTCCATCCCCAGCACGTTATTCGGCTGCTTTCTCTGCACACTGGCACCGGGAATGCAGACAGGAGCAGACTGGCCCATAAGGTGCTCTGAATGGCGAAGAGAGAAACCATTTGTTGAGGCTGTAGTCTGTGTCCACTGGCTTCAGAGTTTATCTGACTTCATTCTGACAGCATTCTACGAGCCATTGACCATCGCATCCTTATAACAGCTGGAACCTGGGATCAGTAGCTTACACAAAGCCAGAAAATGAGCAGACCTGGGATTTGCAGACACACAATTCTGACCCCAAAGCCATTCCTTTAGTCGATGGCAGCACTTCCTCTTGCTTTGGTCCCGCCCCTTTGGAGACACTCATAGTGGGGCCAGGCATGCCAAGGAAGCGGACAAGGCGTGAGGATGAGGACTTCACTCACGCCAACCTGGCACGTAGAGTGTGTGTGATGGGAGGGCAGTGGTGCAAGGGGCCGAGTCCACGGGGAGGTGGGAGGTGGCATCCAAGCTGGGCATGTGAGGATGGGAGGGGTAAGGGCTGGCACAGTGCTAGTCTAGTCCTTGGGTAGAAGATGTGGTTTCTATGACTCTCCTTTGTTAATGCCCTTGCCTTGAGGATGCCTTCCAAAAGAAGCTACCAGGTGTCTTAGCTTATCATTGTTTATATGCATCCAATTCTCTGTGGATATTTGAATGTCATTTATATTTATCCCCAGAGTCAACTCAGATGTGTTTTGGCAAAGTTGGTTAATAAGGATTTCACTGACTGATCCTTCCCTAGAAACCTTCTGCATTGATCTGCTTATTTATTTATTTGGTGTTGAAAATGAAGCATGATGGGGCGCCTGGGTGGCACCTTCAGTTGGGTGACCGATTCTTGGTTATGGCTCAGGTTGTGATCTCAGGGTTGTGAGATCAAGCCCCATGTTGGGCTCTGCACTCAACATGGAGTCTGCTTGAGATTCTCTCTCTCTCTCTCCCCTCTCTCCCTCTGTCCCTGCTCATGTGCTCTCTCCCTCTCAAATAATAAAACTTTAAAAAAATAAGAAAAGAAAATGAAGCATGAGAAATGAAAGATCTCAGGAGGGACATTTTACATCAGACATGTTCTCCTATCCCTCCTGACCCCAAATGACCAGGCCCAGGCCAGAAGGCAGGGGAGGTGAGCGGAGGTCCTGAAAAAACAGAGAGGATGTGAAACCCACACCACGATTGTCCAGGGGCCTCTTCTGGGCATCTCTGTCCTGAAACACCATTGCAGGCAATGTGGTGGTGCAAATACCTGAGCCGCTGTATGTTAACTAAATAACATGAGCGCTTGCTCCACACCTGGCACTAGGTCCTGGGCTAGACTAGGGCTGCATGAACAGCCCAGGACTTTCAACGAGGGTCATTAGAAACCATAAACTAGGCATCTGTCGAGCCTCAGTTGCCAAGGTCATCCTGGTGCATGAGGTGCCAGAGGAGGAGCAGACCGTGCTAAGCAGTGACCGGCAGCGGATGTGGCCGACCTGCGGGGTGCTCTGCGGCCATGTTCAAACGCGTGAGATGGTCCAGGGGGAAGCATGACAGGCAAGGCCACCTGAATGGAATAAAGCTACTTTGGGGATGAAACACGAAAAATTTAAAGCAAAGTTTCCAAAATGTCACACTGTGGAATTGAGGCTGCCGCCTAAAAGCTGGGGTGCGAAAAAAGAAAAATAACTTGCCATCTTCAAGAAAAACAGAGACTATGTGTTGAAAGGGTTTAGAGAACAACATGATACTTAATAATAAATGACATGCATTTAAATAGAAAAAAGTAAATAAAGCAGGGTATGGACATAAATGTGAGTTGCTTTTTTTTTTTTTTTAATTTTTTAACTTTTAATTTTTTTTGTGAGTTGCTTTAAAAGCCCTTTTGTGTTGTGGCAATTTTCAGAAATTCAATGACCAACCCGGCAACATCCACCTGGACTCAAAGAACCTTCCAGCAGGCATGTAACTTCGTGAATACCTAGTTGAGAGTGCGGCATGCTTGCCCAAGAGGAGGGTTGACTCCGGTGTGGGTCCCCCCCCCCCCCCCCCCCCCCCCCCCCCCCGGCGCACTCATCAGACCAGGGGTTTCCATGACCTCAGACAAACGGTCCTTCTCTCAAAGCCAATTTCCTTTGCTATCAATAAAGAATTAAGGCCATGGTTCTGGGGCACCTTGGGAGGGTTCCAGGAGATGGTACGGTAATGCGGGGCTCCCGAGCACTACCACACACTTTGTTTGGACCTTCTCCATCTGACTCACAGGTGAGGGAGCTGAGAGAGGCAGAGGAGGAGTTCACAGCACTGTTCCATTCATGGGTATCTACTCTCTTTTCCCTCCCTGCCATCAGCAAGCATTATATTTCTTGATGGGTACCTTTTAGTTTATATGTAGTTTTGCAGAACACATATTTTGTAGGAATGCATTTTTTGTTAAAGGGTTTTATAGTTTCTATGTGCATGCATCTGCTTTGTATATATATATATATTTATGTAAATATAGTCTTACATATATATGTATATATGTGTAAATATGTACAGTTCTTTTTTTTTTTGCCTCAAGCACTGTATTCACCAACCGTCCATGCTACTTTGTGTGCACATTATCTTCTAATCACTGCTTAGCATTGCCAGGTGTGCACCAGTGTGTCCCACACAGCTCCTCCACTCCCCCTACACCCGTCTCCTTGTACTTCCTAAGGCAGGACCCAAAGGGATTTATGTGTTACAAGGTTCTTCCTCCTATGACGCCGTGAGGCCATGAGAGAAGATTTCCTGCCTTATGTACAAGGCTCCCAGCACCCAGTAATTTCTCAGTAAATGCAGAGCTGTTGACTTTCCCAGAGGCTGGAGACAGTGGCTCAGGCTCTGCCTCCTGCGGGGATTTTAATCCCCAGAAGGGTGATACCCGTTCCTTTATCTTGTAAAGGTTTGTGATCAGCAAGGGAAACATTTTCTAGAGGAAAAAAGAGTTGAAAATCACTCAAAAATGATGTATAATCGAATTCCCTTGAATATACCACATCATCAATTTATCTGAACAAATATTTTTGAGCACTTGCCCTAAGTGGTAGAGGTATGGATCTGACAGACCGCTGCAATGATTTCAGCGTTCGCTGAATCTACAGGAGATTCCTGCTTCTGGGACACTTAGACCCGTCCCATGAAACTGCTGTGGATTTGGAGAAGACGCTGTGGGATGTGCACACGGTGTGGGGGGAGCAGTGTGCTGCACGAGACAGGAGAGGGGCTCTGATGGGCATGGTGGGAGGGGAGCTGTAGGCTGACACTAAAACGGGTTAGGTTTCTCCGGTGTCTTTCCTTTTAAGGGGTTGGGGAGGTGGTCTCCTTGGATGCTGGAAGGTTTTTTCCTATTGAATTTGGGATTCCACATGAATCGATGTACCTTTAGTTGGCAGGTAACAGACTCACTCCAGGCCAGGGATGGATAAACTGTGCAGAGGGCCACACAGTAACCATTATACTTCACAGGCCACATGGCCTCTGTCACGGTGTCACTTCTGTCACTGTCATGCAGAAGCAGCTTTTGGATGCTACGTAAGCAAATGGGCAGAGCCGCATTCCAATAAAACTTTATTTAAAATATAGGAAGTGGATTGGGTTTGGCCCACGGGCCATAGTTTGTGGGTCCTGATTTACACGCTCACCCATTTACTCCATCAACATACATCTAGCAGGTCTGGGATGCCTGGGTGGCTCAGTGGTTGAGCATGGGACTTCGGCTCAGGGTGTGATCCCGAGGTCCTGGGATCTAGTCCTGCATCGGACTCCCTGCATGGAGCCTGCTTCTCCCTCTGCCTGTGTCTCTGACCCTCTCTCTATGTCTCTCATGAATAAATAAATAAAATCTTAGAAAAGATAAAAGACCTTCCCTGACAAAGAGGGAATTCTAGAGGCCATCTCCAGATGGCCTTTGACTCAAGCTGCAACCTCGGCTCTTCCCTGGGTTTCCAGCCTCCTGGTCTGCCCTGCAGACTTCAAATTTGAAAGCCCCTACAATTGAGTGAGGCAATTCCTTAATATATAAATAATATAGAATAGCATATTATATATATATAGTATCTTATTGGTCCGTTTCTCTAGAGAAACCCAGTCTTCAGGAAACTTACCCACATCCTCCCTCCCCCTTGGTAATGCTCCGTGTTTACTTTTTATTTATTTATCTTTAAATTGCTTCTTTGGATCTCCGCCGGGCTCTCCAGGGAATCATACCTTGCTGCCCACATTTTTTATTTTCAGGGAATTGTAAGTTAGAAGTAGCTTCTCTTACAGATAGTTAATGCTGAAAAATTCAAAATCTACAGAGATTCCACTCCAAAGACATTCAAATCTCTACCGTGCAGCAGCAGATCAGCCCATGTGCCTGTTTCTGTAGGTGGTTTTGCCATCTGCACATAGTAGGGATTTGGTGAAGCCTTGCAGATCAGGTGTGTTTTTTTTAAGGTTTTATTTATTTATTCATGAGAGACACAGAGAGAGGCAGAAACACAGGCAGAGGGAGAAGCAGGCTCCCTACAGGGAGCCTGATGCAGGACTCGATCTCAAGACCTCAGGATCACGCCCTGAGCCAAAGGCAGATGCTCAACCACTGAGCCATCCAGGTGTTCCAAGCAGGTGGTTCTTGATGCAAAGCTGTTTTAGCTGATGGGCTTCTGGGGCAAGGTGGACAGACATCAGAGGAGTGGGAGAGGGCATCAAGCTGCAGAGGATCCAGGCCTGAGAGTCTGCGAACAAACCTAATTAGCTGAGCCCGTGCCAGTGCCCTAGTCAGACGCACCTGGCACGGGGAGAGGATCCAGGCTAAGTCGGCAAGCCCACACGAAGATGCCTCTCTCCAGAGGTGCCTGCAAAGGGCTCTTCTGCCTCAGGTCCATTCAGTGAGGCTGATGGCAGATATGAGACACTTCAAACAGCCCCGGGCCACAGTGCGGGAGGGAACAGGAGGGAATAACAGGACAGGACAGGCAGCTGGTGGAGGCCCCGTTGACAGGCAGGCCTGCCTTGCGCTCTGCTTAGGCTCGAGCTGCCTGCGCCCTCGCATGCCAGTGAAGAGCTGGCTTGGCCAAGAGTCAGGCACCAGCATAGTCCTTGCTCAGTGCATTTCGGCTCCCCCAAAAGAGCCCAGATTCAGAGTGGAGGTGTGTCAGCTTGCAGATCCTTCTCTTCCTGCCCCCTTGGCCCAGGAGCACTCATCCCCAGAAAGCTGAGAAGGTACTGCTGTACACTTATATGTGCAGCAGGTTTTGATCACACACCTGGATCTAAGTGCCCACTCTGCTGCTTACTACTGACTGTGATTTTTGAAGAATTTATGAATCATTTTAAGCCTACTTTCCTCATAAGTAAAAGGGGGCTAACAGTAAATGTTATAACTCTGTTCCCCCACATCCATATTATCGAACCCTAGCAGACAGGACCTCAGATACATGACGGTATTTGGAGATGGGTCTTTAAAGAGGTTAGGTAAAATGGGATCACTGGGCGGGGGGGGGGGGGGGGGGGGGCGGGGGGGGCGGGGGGAGCTTTGGCCCGTCTCACAGGGATACTTATAAGAAGAGCAGATGAGGACACAGACATATAGAGGGATGAGCGGTAAGGACATGGGGAGAGGATGGCTGTCCACATGCTGGGGAGAGAGGCCTCAGGAGGAGCTAACACCTTGATCTTGGACTTCTTGGGGTCCAGCACTTTGAGAGAATAAATCTCAGCTGTGCTGGCCTTCCATCTATGGAACTTGGTTGTGGCCCTAGCAAACAAATACGATACACATCTGAGAGATTTTTAAGTGTTAAGATAATATGTATAAACTTCTCAGTGTGACTCCTGGCACATGGACTGCTTAGAGTTTTCAACAGTCTGCTCATGAGGCCTTCAGGGCGGTGCAGCATGGAGATCCCGGGCCCAAACTGCCCAGGTTTACATCCTGCCTTGGCCACTTAGTCTCTGGACAACCACGGGGTTCTCCCAATATCGATTTCCTTTTGTAAAATGGGGGAGATAGCAGTGTGTGCCATGTGGAGTTGCTTGGGTTGGGTGTACTGCACGCAGCGCAGTAACAGGTGACTGCTCTTACTGTCATTGTTAGCGGGCGCAGGTAGGCACCATCCCTTTGCTAAGTATGCATGACATCAACCAAATATTCGTGGAGGAAGGTGTGGGGACGGAGTGTGGGCAGTGTGCCTTTTGGGGTTCTCCTGTTCCAGCTGGAGTCTCCCTTGACTCTTGGACTTATACTTCCCACCATCTCTAGAATTTGGAAACCATAGTATTTATATGTGATGCTTTCCCGAAACTTATCTATAAATTCCTTTTCTTAATTTTTTTTTTTTGATCTGCACTACTGTGGGGAGGACAGTGCACACTGTTAGTTAGCCTCTTCTCTGATGGAGGAGGTTCAGATGGGAGTGCTGATAATGCACAGGAGACTTTAGTCCCACTCTCCCTGGAACTGGGTCTCTGGATTTGGAGTGATACCCACTTTCTGCAGAAGGATAAGCATCAGCAGAGTGTTTGTCCTCTGGAGGGATAATGATTTTTAAAGATGGATAAACTGTGGCCCATTGTCTCTGTTTTTTAAATTTTGCTTGTCCTGAGAACATATAACACAAGATCAACTCTTTCCACAGACCAAGGAGCACAGTTCTCTACAAGCACCGTGTGGCACAGCGCCTCTCCAGAACTTTGTCGTTTTCCGTAGCAAACATTTCATACCCAGCAATTCTGTCTCCACCTCCCTGCAGGCCTAGCAACCACCATCCTGTTCTCTGCTTACAGGACGTGGACTGTTTCAGATTCCTCATCTATGTGGAACCACCCAGTGTTTCTCCTGCATTTGGCAGGAGAGCCTGCCCTTTCTCTTTTAAAAGCAGTAAAGTCAAGTATGCAGAAAAGTCAGCCGCCTGGGGACTTGATGCCAGAAAATCCCAGGGCAGGGTTCTGAGTGGCACAGTCTGGCCTGGCCCTTGACCCATAATTCTCAAGCTTTTCCATCCAGCGGCTCCAGAAAAGAGATGGGATGAATGGGGGAGTGTGGGCACTGGGAAGGCTGGCCGGGCCCACACTCTGGGGATCTCATGATCTGATGCTAGCAGGAGACTCTTTTGAAGTATCAGGTATAATCTTGCAGATGTAGGTGAACTTTGCTTTTAGCCATATTCATTTTAGATATAAAATAATACATAAGGTCCTTACTGAGAAGTAAGATGGAAGTGCCAGAGGGGGTTTCATGTCTTCCTCCATCACACAACCTAGCACACCCAGGGTACAACTCACTCTCACTAGGTTAGACCCAGGGCTCTGGAAACGGTGACCAGGGGGCAGGGCCCAGCTCCCTTCACTTCTCCTTCTTCTGCTGTTGTCTCTGTCCTTGGATATCCATGCTGGGGAGTGGTCCTGGCCTCCATGGATTTGCAATGGATCCTTCCAGAGATGCTAACAGATGGTGGGTTCAGATTTGATCCCCCTCTGGTGTTTCACTCAAGAGGAAACTCTGGAGGACAGACCAGCTCTGAGATGCTCAGGAGTGAGACTGAAATAGTAAAAGGGTATTTTGCAGCTGAGCCCACTGTGGTCCCGGTGTGGCCACTCTACTTCACTTCTCACTGAGTTCCCCCCATCCCCACTGCCACAGCCACTGGGGTCCAGGTACCCCAGTGGGAAGAATGGCTGCTCAGCTCTTTTCACTGGGTCTTTGCTGCTGGGTTTCCCAGGGCAGCTTTGCTTGCCAACCTCATGATGCTGGAGTGGCTTCCGGAGGCCAGGGATGTGACCAAGTGGGGCGCGCACCCTCCACTTAGGAGCCTGTAGCTGTAGGAAGACGCCCCCATGAGGCTTCTTGGCCTGGCACGCTCCTTGCAGCCAACGCTGATAGTAACTCACATTCAAAACCAGTAGCAGGACTACAGAGTTAGACAGGGATCCACACCATTGCTGTTCTCACCCTGGAAATACAGTGTCCTGTGGGGAAGTTTAAACAAAAG
Organism: Vulpes vulpes; assembly: GCF_048418805.1. Lineage (NCBI taxonomy): Eukaryota > Metazoa > Chordata > Mammalia > Carnivora > Canidae > Vulpes > Vulpes vulpes. The sequence goes on from NC_132786.1 coordinate 22,075,424, forward strand.
CAACAAAACACAAACCAGACCTTTACTGTGTGATGGGGGTTTAGGTGGGGTTTTCCTTTTTTTTTTTTTTTTTTATATTCTTAGGTAAACCATACAAACTCCCAGCTGCCTATATTGATGTCTTAGAATCGGTGCCAAGTAAATACTTAGCCCAGAATTAAGTTCAGGCTGTGGTAGAGGTGACCGGGCAGCTCTGCCATGATCTGGATTCATCTGTCAACTCCAAAGAAGGTATACAGTGCCTTGGATTTCACAAGTGTGTTTATTTTTGTAAAGTGACTAGGGGTCAGGGGTGTTGGGAAGGAATTGAACAAGAAACCTACTAGGAAATAGCTTTTTCATGGAAATGCACCTACTTTGTCTTTGCTCAGATGCTGGGCTTTACAGAGATGCAGGAGGAAGGACTTTCTTACTGACAGTATTTATTAGTGCTGAGTGCAGGGATGCTGTGCTCCCCCAGGCCAGTGAATGCCTGTGGCCTGAAAGCCTTTGGGTGGAGGTAGAAGATCTGGCCTAGAAGGAGCTAGAGAGCACACACAAAGGGCACTGCTCACACACAGGGGCAGCCCAAGCTCAGCAGGCTAAGCTGGTCTGTGTTTCTGGAAGGCCACAGGACATTTCCACCTGTAAACTAGTGGCTAATCAAGCTTTACTCAGAGCTAATCAGCCTGGCCCACATTGCATTTCTCCTCCGCTAGCCAGCTTGTGTCCCCCCAGGGGCAGGGGTGAGGGGCAGTGCAGCAGGGTCCAGCAAGGTGGCAAGGAGACCAGGCAGGGACAACAGGACTGCCCTGTCTGTCCTGCTGTCTCCTTGAGCTCAGGACTCAGCAGGGAGCCTTGCTCCTATAAGGTCACCCCAGATGCTGTGTTCCTTTTTTTTTTTTTTTTTTTAATTTTTTTTTTTTTTAATTTTAACCGACAGACACCCTTGAGGTTCTGGTTGATTTTTTCAGAGAGAAACCGGAGATTCTTTGAGTAAAAAGAGGAAACGTAGTAAGTTTCTGAATTTGAAGGAAAATAAAGGCCAAGATTCCCACATCTAGCACGCCTGCAAAACCCACCGGGCAAACGGGAAGGATGCCATGCCTCGGTGCCCACCGACCATCTGCCTTCTCGCAAGCTCGGGCACTTAGGTGACAGAAGGGAAAGACACAGCCCATGTCCCTCCGGTCCCCTTAGCGGCCCCCTTCCGCGTCGGCGTCCCGGTGTGACCTGCTGCCCAGCACTGCTGCTGCGGGGGCACAGGCTCGCCCACCTGGGGAGGCCGGGCAGCGAGGGCGAGGGCGGCGGAGGTCCCCAGGCCCGGGGCCCCTGCCCCCGCACCCCTCCCCCTCCCCCCCGCCCCCCTCAGCCCCCTCCCCCTGGCGTCCCCTCCCGCCCCTGGGGCTCCCTCCCCAGCTCCTCCCCCCAGCCCCCTCCCGTCGCCCCTCCCCCACCTCCGGAGCCCTCCCGCCCCCTCCCCACCCCGGCGCCCCCTCCCCAGCCGAGCCGAGGCCGGAGCATGCGCCGTGCGCCGCGGGAGGCGGGCGGCGGGCGGGAGCGGCGCGCATCACTCGGGTCCCCTTCCTGCACGGCGCCGCCAGTTGCCGGTTGCTAAGCAGTTACCATTGTTTCTGTGGCGATTGCGGAGGCTGTTGCTAATTGGAGAAGCCCCGCTAAGCCGCAGCATCTCCCCTGTTCGGATCCGCTCTCGGCTCCTTGCATCTAAAGAGAAAACTAGGCTGGTCTACCCACTCGCCCTCCCCCATCCTCCCCAAAATAGCCGTGTGATTTCGGAAGTATGGACTAAATCACTCCCCTCCCCGCCGATCGGACTCCCGTGGCTCGGACTCACCGTCAGACCGCTCCTGCCCCTGTGCGGGTGTGCGCCCGGGCCAGGGCACCATGACTACAGCCAAGGAGCCCAATGCTCCGGGGAAATCCGTGCAGCAGCAGGAACAGGTAATGCTGCTTTCTGGAGTGTGCCTGTGCGTGCGTGCGTGGGGGATGTGTGTTTCTTGAATGATTTTCTCTTTGCGATGACTGTCCTCACCTGAGCCACAAAGCCAGAGGTGAAACAGGCACTGAGCAGAGAGAGTGCAGCCGGGGTCTGCCTTCTACCCTCCTGACTTCTATTTTTGCAAGATCCCCTGGTCTGTCCATACTGCAGGGCTCGGGAGCAAGCATCTGGCGAGGTAAACTTGGTGTGGGGGCACCTCTGGACAAAGGCCTCTTTCGGCACCAGCTGCCTGATTATGCATTTGTCAGTTGTGAACGTTTCCAACTACTTTGTAATTTGGGGGGCTGGGGCAGGGAGGGATGGAGGAGATGGGCGGCCCTTCCTCAAATTTCGGTGTATTCTGACCCTCCAACAGCACTTTGATCTGGTTCTAACTCAAGTCTAAAAAGGATACATGAGCAATGTTGAAAGGACTTTTCTTTGATACCTGTGTCCCTTTTCTGCTTCTTCTCCTTAAGTATCTCCAAAGGAGTGAACAGATTGTTGCTCATCCTGGGCATTTAGAGGGGGCACACTCTCCTCACTAGGAAAACTGCCCGGCTGGGACCCAGTGGGACCTCCATCACCACCAGCTGAGAAGTAGCAGGCCTTGAGGGGCTGGCCGAAGGTGGCCAGGACCGCTCGGGTGTCCCCATATGGCACAGGGTGTCCACTCACCCTGCCACTCAGTCAGGCCTGCCATCTGCAGAGGCTCTGAGCCTCAGGCTCAGGAGTGAAGGGGAACCAGCAAGCTGTGTTTTACCACTCATGTAGATATTGTAATTCCCTTCTCGAAGATCGTGAGGGTTCTTATCTTTTAATCACTGCTTGGTTCTCCTCAGGCGGATCATTAAAATAGATCCTGGGAGACACCGGTAGATTCCCAGAGCAGTTTGCTCAAGCCTGGTAAATCAACAGCATAAGCTGATCTCTCCGATTTATTTCAGGGGTGTTGTTAGCCACCACTTGCTAGGATTTAGGCCAAGAAACGAGAGCCCATTAGAGTTCAGGAAAGCAAAGAGCCTTTTCAGGGATAGTGTGTGATGGTCTCGACGTCAGTTCACAGACAGTATGAAGACAACTTTGGATCTGTATTTAGTGGGAGATTTTTTTTTTTTTGTCATTTCCTCAAAGCCCATTTTTTGATTAAAAAAAGAGAGACCACTTTATTAGTAGTATCATCACCATTACCATCATCTAAAGAAATTAAATTCAATTTTAATTTCTTCTGGGCAGAAGATTTTATAAATACAGAAGTCTAAGAATCCTACATTCACTAGGAGGACTCGTGTGAAGGTTAATGCTTGCTGTAGCATGAACACTGGGAGGTTCACAACAGGCGAACCAACCCTTACTCCTTTTAAAAAATTCTACAGAATATTTGCTCAAGAAAAAAAGATGTCCACCCCAAATTAGCATCCTGTGACTAACTGGGCTTCCTTTTACTCCAGTTCTTCTCCTCGCTAGGTATAAAACAAGTGTGCCTTGGGCTTGCAGGCTCCAGCAAGGACTCGGGTAGCATTTCTGACCACAAGACAGTGGCAATGATTATGGAGAAAGCACACTGCTATGCATAGATCCGAGCCCAAAGGTGGACACTCAGAAGCCCATCTGCATTATGTAGAAGAAGGCCCATGGCTCCTGTACAACTTACTCACACTTCCCTCTACATGTCAGGAGGGTGGAAATAGTTAATTAGGGTGTGGGTTTTGGAGAATGTCAAGGGTCTTGTTTGATTTTTGTACCTTTTAATCATTGGAACCCCCCTATCCTTGCCCCTGGGGCCATTGTGGAAGATGTGAATGGGCAGAACGAGGAGGGCAGAGGCGGCAGTGGCCGTAGGGAGGAGTCAGGAGGCCCTCTTCCCATTCTCAGGCATCTTCTTGACCCTGAGAAGGACAGAGTGCCCACCCTGTGAAGCAGAACAAATTGATCAACAGCAGGACCAGGGCAGGAGAAGCAAAATGGGATGGAGTACAAAGATCTCACATCTAACATTAATGCACCTGTAGGGGATGTTGGCTTAAATCATAATAAACTGCTCAAAACACAAAGAGGTAAATAAAATACTTAGTCATGAAGACTATTTCTTCTTCCTCCAACATTTATCAGTTTTTGAAAGACATTTAAACTCTGTTCTGTGTGCTTAGACTGCAGAGCTCTGAAGGAGTTCTCCCATTCTTTATTGCATGTTGTCCTTCGTGCTAGTGGAGCTGTGGACATAGGTGGGTGGGGGTTTAGAGGGAGGCCAGGACAGAGGGATATACTTCAACATTTTTTTTTAAGAAAGAGAGAAAGAAAAATAAATGCCGGTTTGTGGTTTGGTTTAGTTTTTAGATTAGGGATCGTTTAACTGTATTGACGGACTTTATGGCAGAGGCACCTTATATCTTATATTGGGAGGCATTAATCTGAGGATTTGGATTTTCTGTGGCCTGCTATTTATGTCCAACACTCTTTAAAATTTATTTGGTTATTGCAATAGACTAACACTTAGTTCTTAGCAAACTAACAGAAATATGGTACAGTTTCTTACCTACCTTGGGAGTTGGAAGGTGGGTAGCACCTGGAAATAACTTTTGTTATTACCAAGGATTAGTGTAAATTAGTGAAAAACGAATCTAGGAAAAGATATAAAACCAAATTATTTTACCTATTAATTAGAGATTGCTGATTTTTCCCATTTTTCTGGCTAAAAGGCTAAAACACATACTAAATATAGATGAATATGTAGAAGTTTTTTGTTTTTGTTTTTTGTTTGTTTTTTTTTAAATGCTGTATAAACACATTGAACTCAAATGGGGAATAGACTTCTAGAAAACCACTTCCCTTTCTCTTTCCATTTGCCAAAATTTATTTTTAAGTGAGGTATTAACAGTCCAGAGATGTTTGGAAACAAAATATCATTTAAGCTGAATGAACTGAATTCATCCTTTAGCTCTAAAGCCAAGTAGATGGTAGATAGGCTCCTCAGGAAAAACCGAATCCATTCTGGCCAGCACCCCACCACACCAATGTACCCAGAGTGAAACTTAGCAGGTGAAGGAGAAAAAGCTGATGCTGGTTTGGTTAAAATTTATTGTATGTTCTCAAATGAACTAAATCCTTCCTTAGAGAACCAAATTAAGTATTTTCCCCACTTAAGTAAAAGCACAAATTTATTTTAAAATATACAGTCCTCATTTGAAATGACTTAAAATTGAAAAGCAGTGATCAGTAATACTGTTGAGAGTAAGAAAAGAGAGAAAGATAAAATCTCGGTGCTTCCAGTGAACCAGGACACATTTTTGCTCAAATATGGAGCAGGGATGAGTTTTTAGTGGCAGATTCTGGTGTAGTGTGAATGGATACATATGCGTGTCCATGTGCATGTGCGCCCACACACAGGCCTCATGTATCACAGAATTGGAAAGATGCCGTAAGTGCACCGCAGGATCAGGTTCACTTCTCAGGAATCTTACAAATAAATGAGAATATGCCTTTTCTTAAAAGATCTCCAGAACACCTCCTTCTGTGTTCTCTTGCGGAACTTGGATCTTTTGTTCTGTGTTCAGTTCCAGAACCTCTGTAGCTTCTGGAGCCCTGAGAGCTGGCTGTCTGATAGCACTGGATGTGTAAGAGCTCTTTTTTGTTGCTTTTCACTCTTCTCTGAGATGCACAAGGCCAACTATATAGCCCTGAGGTGTGTAATCACCTATTAAGTTAGGAGCCCCAGGATCTAGTGTAGATTGAGAGGTTAAATTATTTACCCTTTGTGATTAGTATATGTGCTGCCGAAGGGAGCAGCACCCTTTGTGATTATAATGCCATTGCAAAGAGTTTTCTGAAGTGAGTGAAATTTTGTAAACAGCACATTCTGTAAAGCAGACATTAAAATGCATAGAGATTGGAATTCTAAGAGAAGACACACCTTTCCAGGAGGACACATGTGATGATGACCCGGGAGCGGGACTTCTGACATCTTCTGCCCAGTGCTCTTTGCATTCAATCCTGTTGCTTGCCCCATAGTAAAATCAGATACTGAAACAGAGGAGCTGGCTTTGACCATCAGGAGAGTTAAATTTTTTATGAAACTATGTTACAGGGAAAGTCAATGTGAAACATCCATAGTGAAGGTAGGAAATATCAGAAGGGGAGACAGAACATAAAGACTCCTAACTCTGGGAAATGAACTAGGGGTGGTGGAAGGGGACGAGGGCGGGGGGTGGGGGTGAATGGGTGACGGACACTGAGGGGGGCACTTGACAGGATGAGCACTGGGTGTTACTCTGTATGTTGGCAAATTGAACACCAATAAAAAATAAATTTATTATTAAAAATAAAAGAAATAGTAAAAGGAAACCCAGAAAAACAAGATTCAATATTAGGAAGTGCCAACACTGACTGACTTCTGAGGTGGTCCTTCCACAGCTCAAAGAGCGGCAATGGATGCAGTGGCAGTACTAGTGCACGTTAAGTTTTCTTCTGCTCATGGTCTAAGTTATGTAAGGCCCTCTGGACAAAAAGGAGACTTGAAGGAACAGGACAAGAGTCAAAACCATAGGTTCTTAAGATTGTGGAGAAAGTTATCTAGGTCTCTGAAGAAAGAGAGAAACATTCTGGCTGCCAGTTGGGTCGATGTGTGGAAGAGGAGAACTCAAAAATCAGGCATCCTAGCAAGAGCATGTGCAGAATGAGATGTGCATGCTTAGGATCTCCAGGTAGGTCCTGGCGAGAAGGGGCAGTGGCCAGGGAGAGGACCGGGGGTGCAAGAGTGGGGAGCAGCACAGTCTTTGCGCAGAGGAAAGGTGGGACTGGTGTGGTGCTCTTCTTAGAGGAGGTGCTCTTCTTAGTCTTATCCCCAGAGAGAACAATGTGCAGTGAGGCAAGCAGCTAGCTTGAAGCCATAATCTTCTTTGCTCTGGTGGCGACAGAAGTTCCCGTCTTCTGGGATGCAAGTTATGCCATAGACTAAATGAGGTCCATAAGCAAGTGTCACTCAAGAGGCTATGTGAAAACCCAGACAATCCCACATTGCCTGTATGCAAGGCCCAAATTCAAAACAAATGGAAAACAGATGACTTTTCTTTTTGAAAAATGGACATGTCATATTCTCATATTCTCTGGCTTTGAACACATTATATTGCATTATACTGACATCACATTGAAAGTGGTCCTGCCCCTCACTCCCAGTACAGGAGCTACCATGGAACGCTTGCCCAAGACCTTCAAACGCTTCACAGAGAAAACCTGAGGGACTTAGAGGGTTGGAGGAGGCTGCCCACTAACCTTTCACCAAAACATCATTCCCTCCAGGATGCCCATGGACAGTGTGAAGATGCTCGTCACTTGCAGTGACAAATGGCCACCATGTTTCTGCCTCATTGGGAAGTGCAGCATTATGATTTTGGTTCTGCACTGGGTATTTTTTGCCCACTCTCGCGAGAAAGGGCAGAACGAGTCGGTTCATCTAGGGTTCCGAAAGTTAGAACCCTTCCTTCTCTGAGGAAGAGATTCTAATCTGGGGAGGAAGTAGGTGTCTGTAAACATATAAAGATGGATAGTTGTTTGAAGCCCTGGCTTTCAAAAGATATTGCGTGGAGGTTGTGTCTTCTTGTTTCGGATATGGCTCAGAAAGCCAGAATGGGCTGAAATGTTTTAATTTCAGGTCTGGGGTTTGGTTGCCTGGTGGCCTCAAAGCATAGGAATGGGAACCACATCCGCTGGGTAGAACGTTTGTTGTAACACTGCAGGTGGCTGACATTCTCAAACCCTTTCTGCCTGGGGCCCTCTGTGTACCCCGTGAAGTGGGAATGGAGAGGGAAGAGGAGATGGGAATCGTTCAGGGAAAGTAGCCCCAGAGGTTGTGATCTGATCTAGGAAGTTCATTCCGAGTCCTCCTTGTCCCTCCATCTGTTGTTCGATTTTAAGACTCCTTCGGGCCTCATCCTGGGGCCTCCAATCGCTACTAGGACCCGCAGCAGTCCATTATTTGCTCACAGCTGACCTGTCAAAACCTTCACGTGTGCTCCACCACCTGGACCTGGCTAGATGCCTGAGACAAGCCAATGCCTACGAAACATTTAAGGTTGTCAGTTGTAATGAGCTACTCACCTTGAGAGCATCCATAGCTTGAGCAACAGCTGTTGGTGATGAAACCCAGCAGAGCCGTTAATGGCTGGAATTTCCGGTTCAAAGTTATAGCACAGCCAATGGAAGAAAAAACAATAGGATGTTGTCTCACAATCATTAATGACAGATTAATTAGAGGTCAGGGTGAGGACAGTGTTGGCAACCCCTGAAATCACTGATAGGTTGTGCGTGTCCTGTAAGTACCTCTTATTTCTGCATTTACATTAGATCTGGCCTCTTATCACTCGAGCCCCAAATAGCAGACACTGTTGCAGCTTTTGGCTTCCAGTTCCGGGAGGATTTTGTGGTAATGGAGTAGAAATTCACAGCAATCCCTTCTTAGGAAAAATTGCCATGAGCGCAGACATTAAGTCAGTGCTGGGGGCCAACTGTGATAGGGGTGTCCCTTTATTTTTAATGGTGGTGGCTAGGATGCCGGGGATCCAGAACCCGACTCCCCCCCCACGGCTTTAGAAAACGTATTAGTGATATACTCGAGTCTTGATAATAGACTTTTCCATGACAATTTATATATCATCCCTTTACTAGTATCTGATCAATGTTTTTAGAGATTTAACTTCCTCCGCCAGAACTCAAGAAAAACCGCTTTCCTCCCTCTGAAACGGCATGAGACTCTGAGCATCATCTTAAGCTGCTACGTTGTTAATTTGGAACACTGGCTTCTAAAAAGTGTCCGTGGGTGTGCCTGTGAGTGTAGGGAGGGGAGCCGGACCAAAAGGCACCAGTGCAATCTGCTCGATAAAATGGGGAGACTGGTGGTGGGAATGAGGGGGGGCACTTTCGAAACATTTTTGAAAGGTCAGAGTGTGCTCTGACTCGCTTGAATGATTCCCCTTGAATGTAATGGGAATTCATGCTCTGGGAAGGATAGATTCAACCCTCCAAGTCGGTTACCCACAGCAAGATGAACATCACAACCCCGAATTCGAAACATACCCTCTTGATTTTCTCTCTAGAAGTTAACATGCGGCAGAGCTACGTCACGGTGGTGACGTATGTTTTAAAATTAACGGAAGAATTTACTTCTCTGTGTTGAAGAGGCAAGTTTTATTCCCCATGTTCGAATATTGGCAGTTGTTACGGGGTTTGCTCAGGGAATTCTGAAATATGATACTTGCTGCCTATCCTAAATCAGGTCTTCAAATGGGAGAGGGAAGGAAACATATTTTTAAATGTTAATAGCCCGCTTGATCCCCCATCCACTTATTAGACAGATGTCGGATCAGAGAAAGATTCTTATTTTGATGAATAGGAGACATAGAAGAGAAGCCAAATGGGAGAGAAGGAAGCTGTCTGGGACGGCTCAAGGTTGGGAGGGCAGAGGGATGGATCCCCAGGTGTGCTCTTGCAACCTGTGGGACAGGACAGGGAGGACCAGCGTGGACAGGAGATGCTTCTGGAGAGCAGGAAATGCTTACACGCGAGTAGTTTGGAGCATGGTGGCCTGGGAAGTACAACCCTGGAAAGCAATGGAGAGTTAGTGGAATTCTGGAAGAAAGAAAAGAAATCTGAATTTAGGAGAGATTTGGGGGAATATACGAAACTGGAAGGATGGCCTGGACGTAAAAATGATACTTTGTGAGGGTGATTGTTCTTCTAGGTATGTTCTGACTGCCTGAGAAGAGTACTGGAAGCCTCTGGTTTTCAAAGAACTTAAAATGGTTTGTGATGCCCCAGATAGAATTCAAGTTTACTTAGAAGCAACAGGTACTTTATGGTATCGAGGTACAGACACACATAGGACTGTTAACATGTGGATAAATAAATGCAGTATTTCTTGAAGCAGCTTGAAAAATTTCTAAGACTTGATATAATTAGGAAACCTGGCTCTGATTTTTGAAAAAGAAAAAAAATGCTCCATCCCTCCAATTCCACATCATAGGGTACACAGGTAAAGAGTGAGAACTTTGGTAGGCATGAACTGATCTGTCCTTGTTGAATATCAGAGCCTTAATGCCTCAAACTCTCTTGCTGCATTTTATGGAATTTATCTGCTTCTTACGAGGATGGGATGGACACTTTCCCTTCTTGACAAGAACCCTCTTTTCCAGAAAGTGGGAGAACACCAACTCGGTGGGTCTTCCCCCGGCTACCTGAAGGACCTGGGGCAGATCTCGGCTGAGGCCCTACCAGGAATAATGCTCATCACACTGGTGCTTTTTTTTTTTTTAAGATTTTATTTATTCATGAGAGACACACACACACACAGAGGCAGAGACACAGGTGGAGGGAGAAGCAGGCTCCATGCAGGGAGCTCGATGTGGGACTCGATCCCAGGACTCCAGGATCACACTCTGGGCCAAAGGCAGACGCTCATCACTGAGCAGTGTTCTGTGCTTAAATGTTCTCTTCAAAGCACCAGTGTACACAGAGCACTGCTCTTAGCATGGACATTTCAAGCCATCATTTAGCAAGTACTTAACTACGTGTGTTGATATCACAATTATATTTGAATGGGTCTTTTTTCCAGCATCTGGTGAGGGCTTGTGTGTCCATTCTAAGATGGGTTAGTCTAGAGGATCATAGAACATTTGACGTTTAATGCATTTTACAGACTATCTATCTTGCCCAGTGATTTTTGGACTTTTGTTTTAGTAACAAACCTTTTTTCCAAAGGGAATAAGTCAAATTCAACATGTAAAAGAGGTGAAAACCCCCTAATGGCCCCCAGACATGCCAGCAGCAGATACTCCCCAGTAGTGGGCCCCTGAGCACCCCCCTTCAGCAGTTTGGAGCACAGCGTACAAACCAGATATCTAATTGAGCAGTCTGATTTTACACAAGAGGAAATAAGGCTCAGAGAGGTTGAGTAAATTCACCAAAAGCACGCAGCTGGCAAGCTGCACAGTGAGAACATAACCATTGCCCTCCCCTTTTCTTTTAGTTCCAAATCAAGGAATCCCAGGTAAGACATGGTAAACATAATACACTAAGAAGATTAACACAAAAACTGATATGAAGAGAAAACTTCAAAGATAATAAAGTGAACAAATTAAATGCAAATTTAGGAATCCTTGTCTGGAGATCAGTTGAGAAAAGGCATATACTTAAGGCCATTCTCTGTCTGCGTGTCTTATGGATAGATGTAGCTGTTCTTTCTTTTTATTGCACCATCTCTGGAGGCACTAGGGCTTTTGTAGCAATTTTTCATATTTGATTAGTTATTTAATGAGTTGCTTTTGAAACAAGGAAAAAATGAGGATATAACAAATGTTTTTCTCCTGATTTTTAAAAGTAAGCAACAATTAATAAATTCTGTGTGCTTTGGAAGTATGCAATAGGTAATTTCCAATCTCCTCTTACACTTGAATAACTTCAAAAGTAATAGTTATACAACAGGTGTGGGAAGACAGCTGTGAAAGGGAGAGGAAGCTCAGCACATCACGTGTACAGACTGGGGCCTCAGCCCACAGGAGGTCAGATGTTGAGACATCTGGAAATTGTATGAGCTCATATGCTGAACCAACAATGCATTGATCATTACCCACAGATTATAGATCCCTTTGGAGGATCTGATGAAAGCCAGGACCTGCTCGCCAAAGCCCCATAACCTCTTGGTTACAGAAGGCTCACAGACGCAGGCACATCCATCTGTAAATCTATCAGTGTCACCTTCTGGCAAGCTAACACAGTCGTGAGACACAGCAGTAGAATATGCTCACTGCTGAAACCTCATACAGATATAACTAAGTAGCTATCACCTATGGGTACTGTACTAGGTACCATAGAGGCACTGTACACAGGAAAGAATGGCGATGGGGTTGGGGACGAGTGGTCAGGAGGAAATGGGTCTGATACCCCGACAGTGGTGGAGAAGGGAGCGGTGAACCATGTTGAGCCGTGACAGTTTAAAGAATGCAGTTGTCTAGCTGGAGAAATAAAGTGTGTCTTTAATGTTCAAGAAACTGTTAAATATTATTAGAAGAGATGATGGGATTTTGGTTTTTGATTTCCTGGATTACTCTTAAAGGCAAAAGACTAGGGATCGGTAGGTTTAAGTGCCTAGACAGCAGCTTTAGCTTGGTGCCCCTACATGTTCTTCAAGCCAGAAGTCTCTGCCACCAGCATGACCCCAGGACATGCACAAGGACCATCAGCCCGGGCTCTTTCCCTAAAAGGGCAGGTTTGACTAAGGGCCCTTCTACTTGATGTCAAACCTTTAATACCTTCCCTGTCACACAACCATGAGCCTCTGACAGACACAAACCACGTCCTGCTGCTTCTGTAGCTCCAATGCCAAGCGGAGTACTGGCCCCATCAATCCTTTTGCACAATGAGTCCATGAAGACATGAATTGCCTCCTCCTCTGTCAGCCTCCTCCCATGAATGACCCACAAAGTTAAAGAGTCTGTGGCTTCATTCATTCCACAAATGAACCAGGTTTCTGGAGCCCTAGAGGAGAATAGGACCCAACTCCTTGAGTGGCCAACCCACCTTGCCTTCCCTGCCTCTTGGGACATCATTGCCCATTTCCTTTCCCCAAATTCTGCCCACACCTGTTTTACCTGAAACCCTTCCTCCACCACAGAATCATCAGCCACGTGCCATGGTCCATGTGGCAGTGTTCAGTCCTCCTATTCTTAGCAAATATCCAACCAGGTGGGTAAACAAGCAAAGCAGCCATTCTGCACCTCCAACGCCCTCTCCCTGTTGCCAAGGCAGATGCACCATGTCTTCTTCTTCCACTGAGCGCTAGGATGGGCCCTCTAAAATGTAGGAGAGACATGCTTTGAGGGAAGAAGAAACAAAGTAAATCAAGATGAACAAGATGGAAAGATCTGGAACACTGGCTCCATTTGCCCTCTCTTGAGTCTGGATTGGTCACTTTTGTTGAACTTTCTTGTGAGGCAGGATAGGTTCAAGGGTGACTTTTGGGGTAACAGGATGAAGTGCTTTCCTAAGGAGAAAGAACCTGTGAAGCTGTGGCTTCCATAGCAGGGGCCCTGCGGGTGCAGTGTGGGAGGAGGAGGACTGGCTCTGGGTTTAGGCAGTCTGGGTTTAAACCCCAGCTTGGGCGCTGACCAGTTGGGCAGCATCGGGCTATCTGGGTAACCTTAATTCCATATTGTGCAAGAGCTGACTGGCAGCTCCAGATGTCATGGGTTGCTAGTTCTGGTTTCATACCTCGGGCAGAGGAGGAGGCATGATGATGTGCTATGAGCCAGGTCAGCAATTCCACTGTCTACCCCCACAGGGTGGCTACAGGAGAGACATTGCCAAAGGGATGTGAAGATTTACGTCATGGAAGGTGTGCTTTTTCCCAACAGCTGCTGTGCTTGAAATTGCATAGATAATAAGCCACACTTGAAGCAGTGAGTCTGCAGCTTTTGACTATTAAATTCACTTAGGCGTGGAGCCAAAAAGTTGTGCTAAGGTACTTGAAGCTTGGTTGTGGATGATGAGTTGTCAGAAATGTTCGTATTTGCGACTTAGATGGTTATATAACTTAGTTCAGTAGTGATACTGAGTGAACCCGGAGTAGTCAAGCGCCTTGTGCATGCAGCTTCGCATGGGAAGCAGACTTTGTGCCCATAAGTTTATTAAAATTTTAACAGTGTGGCCAAGTTTTAAGATTACCGAATTTGGTTTCTGAAGGATTATGGTCCTTGTAATGAATGGATATATTAATAGAATTTTTTATTAGTTTGTGTCCATGCGGTAATATGTCTTTTGAAAATTTCATGTTTATGTAATTGTGTTTTCATTGCTCAAATGAGGAAATTGTACTTAAAGTAACAGACACTAATTGAATCCAAGGAACACACTAAAGAAAATAAAGATCCTTGTGCCCTGGAGAAGATGGCTTTGCACCTTTTGTGACGGTCATGGTAGCTTGCAGAAAATGCAGTCATCACATGAGTACCAAGGAAAAGAAATACTAATCTCATGTATAGTTTTCACTCAGATCTTCATTCCATGAAAGAAATTCAAAGTATCTTTTAATTCTGTAGTAGCATCTGAGCTGATTCAATGTCTTGAATTTTAAGAATAGAGAATTTAGAAAAAACATCAGATTTTAAATTTTCAAACAGTAAAATTTTAGGACCTTTCCCTGTAGGAGAATCCTCATGTCTAGCCTCAAATCACCTATTAGTTGTCATTGAAATTACTCACAGAGATTGTGTGTTACACAGTTGTGTTTAGAAACGTGTGTGAGTTTTTACTACTGTAGGACTCAGTATCTGTCCCTCTTGGACTCACTCTTTCCATGCTTAAGAATGTCGATTAGGGGGATCCCTGGGTGGCGCAGCGGTTTGGCGCTTGTCTTTGGCCCAGGGCGCGATCCTGGAGACCCGGGATCGAATCCCACATCGGGCTCCCGGTGCATGGAGCCTGCTTCTCCCTCTGCCTGTGTCTCTGCCTCTCTCTCTCTCTCTCTGTGACTATCATAAATAAATAAAAATTAAAAAAAAAAAAAAGAATGTCGATTAGGTTTGTTTGTTTTACATTACATGGCAAACAGGTGTAATGATCTTAATAAGACCAATATTGGGGGAAACGTTCACAGTCAAGCCACAGATCAGTTACACCACATCGTCGACCACGCTATCCCCTGTGTTCTCCACGTCTTCCAACCCCCAACTACCAGACCAGAAATCTAGGCAGATTTCTTTAAAAATGATTTGTACACCAATGGAATTTTATGGAAAGATAAACCCCTTGGCTGAGTTTTGTTGGGCAGCGTCAAGACTCCCTACTGCAGCAGAATTGGAAATCACTAATAGACACAGGTTACGCCAACAAGGTGGGGATGGAGGGATGTGTTTCTGCCCCTTTGTACATCAGGATGTATTATTTTATTTCTTCCTGGATTCAGTGGGTGAAGTGTAGTAACGATGCAATATTATTTGTCCCCAGTCACCTGCATGAGAATATATATTTGAGAAAAAGAAATGGCTTTCGTGTAATTGACCATTTCAGAGTTACATCATCTCTTAGCTTCTTTGTTGGCAGTTGAGTCCATGATGTGGAGGATGTGTGCGTACACGTGCACATCTACCCTTCCCAACACCCTGTGCTCCCCATCCCTCCTGTTCAGAAGGACGTCACTTTGGTGCTGCATCCTGCTCTTCATTTGGTTCCCTAGGCTTGCAGCTAGGGAAGGAGGCTGTCATGTTGGAGGAAAGTAATGAAGTATAAACACCCAAGTATTGCCTAAATGCGGTCTCTCTATAGCAGTTGTCATCATGAATTTCCTCAACAGTCCTACTGATGTTTTTAAAAGCAAAAATTACACCTGATGATTATCTATTTCATGTAAAAATACAAAGACTGCTTTGATGTTAGGATGGAAATAAAGCAATCATGTTCTGTTTCCGTTTTTTTTCACTCTCAATTTTTTTTTTTGCTCTAATGCAGGTGAAACTTTTACTTCCAAAGACAAGGATAAAACTCCTAATATTTCCCTGTATAATTTTAGTATCTAGAAAAGGGTAATAATACTATTTCAATTTGTGTAACACTCAACAGCACTGTAATAAAAACGTAACATAAGCAACATATTCTATTTTAATTTTTTCAGTGGCCACATTAAAATTCAAAAGAGATATGTGGAATTAACAATAATAAATTTATTTAACCCAGTATATCCAAAATCTTATCATTCCAACATGAAACCAATATAAAAAAGTACTAATGTGATCTTGTGCATTCTTCTTGTCCATACTGTGTCTTTGCAGTTAGATGTGTATCTTATCCCCACAGCACACCTCAGTTCAGACTCCCTCCCTCTTATTTTTTATTCCTTTTTTATAGAGTTTATTTATTTTTTAATGAGAGACACACACACAGAGACAGAGACACAGGCACAGGGAGAGGCTAATGCAGGACTCAATTCCAGAATGCTGGGATCATGACCTGAGCCAAAGGCAGAGGCTCACCCAGTGAGCCTCCCAGGTGCCCCTCCCTCCCTTTTAAATGCTGGATCTCTATATGTGTCTCATGTCTAGCATTTGGACATGAGTAGCAGCTCTCTACTGCACTTGGTTGTCACACAAATTGCCTCATGTCCTCTAATATCTTCAGGTCTACAATGAAATGATGGATTCATCCCCTGAGGTAAGAGGAGCTGTGTCTGAGTCTATGTTATGAAGGTAAACATTTACCATTTGTGCCTCTATTTGAATTTACATTGGCAAAAGTAGTAATTTCCTCAAGTTTCAGAAAAGGTAGTATTTTTTCATACAGATAATGAGAACTAACTGAGAAAAAGGTGGTTTCCATTCAATATAAATATTTATTGAGTGCCTACTAGGTGTTAAACACACTTTTGAGCCCAAGGATCCAGAGGAAGTACAAGAATATTAAATTTAGCAAATTTTGATTATGTGCTAGGCATTGTTTTTTGCATTGATGCAATTCCCACTGGTAGCCTGGATTAGTTTTTGCCAAAGAAAATATGATGTGATTTTGCAAAGCCTTTTTTCCTCGTATCCTTTTCTACTCTCTTGAGCTGAATACTAGCTCTTTAATGGGTAGCAACCTCTATAATTATTCTCCCCTTCCCTGCAGATATTGGCACTTTGTTTGAAAGATGTTGGGGTCGATGGTAGGTGGTATGGAATTGTAGAGGGCTGAGAGATCCAGCCTCAGGGAGGACTGCAATCTTCTTCCATAGGCCCTCTTTTTCTTCCTGTGGAGAAGCCAGCTGCCAGCAGCAGCTTCCACATCCATACCCCCTAGCTCGGTCCCTGCCATCTGTAGCCAGGAAAAGCCCATAAAGGACTCTGCCTGGCCTGCCTAAGTCACAAGTCCATCTGTAGACCAGTCACCTGATTTGGGGTGGTACTATAAGTCCACATTCTGAATTATAAAACATAACCAGTAGGGCTTCAGCTGTTCATCCTGTGTTATGATGCTATGCATGTTTGTGATTATAGAAGGTAAAGCTTTTGAATGAGGAGAAGCAGAATAGCTTGGCTTCCCCCTCACTGCCTTGGGCATCATAAGCACAATCTAAGTCTTCATTTCTAACCTCATCATGCTTTGACACTTTAGCAGGCAAACTATATGAGCAGAAGAGTCGACAACAGAAGCAAGACAGTTTTCATTTGATCTGAAACTTTGTGCCTGGTGATATTCTGTGCCATGAAGAGAACCATGCTTAATAATTCATTTCTCAGCTATGTTAACACAACAATGAGGATGCCAGGCAGTATGCAGCCACTACTTTCAGGGCCTAAGTAGGGGAATTAGAGCAGATCCATGAAACTAGAATAGTCCAGATTAGATCAGAAAATTTCCTAACTCTAACAAACTTCTTAATTCCAGGCATACTTGGGAAGATAGTGGCATTTATTGGATTTCACCATGAAGAGAAAAGCATCAAATCCTGAGACGGGTTTTGTAGGCAGTAAACAGTATAGCTCTAGTCTTTAAGATGTTAGAAACATAAAGCACGCTTGCATTAGCTAGTGGTGCCTACTTCCAATGCGTATACTGGCGACACACGACTGTGAAGTTACCCACCTGGTTTCAAAAGTGATGCCAAAAATCAAAACCGATGATGTGTGCAAAATTTCATTATAAACTCTAGTACAGTAGCAACTGAGATGGTAGTACTGTGATCCCTCCTGGTTTATAGTTCACTGTGGAAGCTGGCCTGCTTGCAGAGAAAAATGGGCCCATTAGCCCTGTTTGGGAAAAATGAAGAAATTCAAAACCAAATAAAATGCCATTCTGTACACATCTTGAAAAAGTTTATAAAGTAGTTGAAGTATAAAGGACTATTATAAGTCTGGCAATAAACTGTAAGAATATTGTTTCCTTTCCAACATTCACTTTTCCAAGATGGCCCTAACGTCAAAGTCTGTTCCAGCATTTAGGTGTAGTTCTTAAAAGTGGCGCAGTTGGCCTAAAGCTAAAATTCTGTAGTTTGTATTAAAAAGGAAAGAAAGGAAGGAAGCTATTTTGGCACCAAAGGCTGTAGGAAATGAAGGCTGCACATAAAGGGCGTTTGCTTGGTTGATTGCACGTGTACGGCATCCAGCTGCCATTTGGCATTTGGCCCGTGTTTGGGGCAGGCTCTGATCTTGGTGACGGATGATTTTGTCAAGCTCTACACAGAAGGTACATGTCTATTTTCATCATCAACTAACTTCTATCGAGCACTTGCTGCTTTTGGTCCCCCAACCGTGAAGTTTTATTGACCCATTTGCCATCTCTCGTATAAGTGGATGGAATCATCTTTCTTGACGGGAGAACTCCAAGAATATTACACTTGTCTCTGAACAGTTTGAGCTTGCCATGTTTACAGATTGCCGTGTTAGCTCTGCTCTTTTCCTGTGAGTGGTAGGCCATTGGGAGGAGGGTTGGGCATGCTGACATTAATTCCAGGATAATTTCCATAGTCATTGTAAGTCTCCTTTTCAGGTGACACCCATGAGTTTGTAATAGTTTGATTGCAGCTTGTTAAAGTATTTAATAGATGAAAGCAATTTGATTTAATTACACCAAAGATCTACAGGGTTGGGTATGAGTGATAGTTGAGAGGTAAAAATGAGATAATTATAGGTGAAAACTTTACAAAAACCTGTAGTATGACAAGTACACAAACATATATATTCATATTTTCCATTTAGTTAGGAGGATTGAGGACACAAACTAAGTACAATGTGCCATTTCTGCAGTTGGGACAGAGCTTTAAAGGAGGATCAAGTGGGTGGGGTTCCATGGGAGAAATGAAATATACTCTTTTATATTTGGAGATATCCTACAGATTAATTAAATTACACTTACTATAGTAACTCTTGCTTAATATTTCACATTCATCATTACCTTCCACTTATATAGCAAGTTTCCTGGGAATATATCTATTCCTGGCCTTAATGATCCAATTCCTCATTGCTTGGTTTAACTATGTTTCAAATAACTTCTGAAAGTTGGGTTGGCTAATGAATTGTTTTTTTCTTTTTCATTTCTTTAGTATAAACACAGCTTAATAATGGCTGTATTTCTGTTTGCCTTTTTGCTTTACTTCTCATTGGTCTGTATCAAAACTAAGCTTGAGATAGCCCAGTGTATGATCTTCTCTTACCGGTCCTACCAAACATAACCCCTTCATCTCCCTTGTATTCAGTCACATTCACATCTAAGTACCCCAGGCTGCCATACTCCGTGTCAGCTTTGTGAGTATTATCTGGCCAAATGGGTATTATTTCCATGCAGGCATGGGGTTGTGTCTTTTATGGATGTTCTTAATTTTAACAGGTTGTAGAGACATCATGCTAACTAATATTGCATGAAACTTTATGGGTAGTCTCACAGACAGGCATTTATTTGGTCCTCTAAACTCTGGGGGTGGGATTTCTCATTTTCATTTTCCGATGAAGAAATGGAAGCTCAGTAGTGGAATGTGCACCGGGACCACCAAGCTGGCAAGTTGGCAGAGTCAGGGCTCAGATGTGGTCTCCTTGCCCCGTGGCCACTGCATCACCAGCCGTTTTGCTTAGGAGGGACCTAGAGCCTCTATAGTACATAATGTTTATCAGGGAACCTCTTTATGACAAAAAAAAATATTTTTCTCCCCAGAAGATTCATGCTTGGTCTTGATAGTCTTGAGCCCCCACTGCCCAACATTCCCTCTAGGATTTGCTTTATAACTTTATTTCTGATACAAACATGGTTCTCATTATTCATGGTTTCAGATGATCTCTTTATACACTGCCCTAGGAATCACTTTCAAAATCAACAGGAGGGTAGCTAGATGGAAATTTCTTCTGTGATGGAAATTTCATTTCCAAAGAGAGAGAGCAATATTTCTTAATTAGGCATTTACTCTAATGATCCAGAAAGAGCGTTGGTTGGTCCTGTTTGCTCTATTTTCATTTATAAACTAAAGATTGGAATGGTGTTTTCATGATTCGTTGAGAACTGCACCAAGACTGTCATTATTCAACAAATATTATTAATAATCAGAAGAAAGACACTTAAATTTTCTGTCATACACACGTCCCTAAATGTTTGAGCCAAGGGCATACTTTTCATGGATTGGAATAACAAATATAAATTCTCTCTCTCTCTGTTACCTGAATATCTTACCTATGTGGAGCTTTTATTGTCAGGAACTGCCAAATAACCAGCATGCATCATTTTAATTGAACCTTAAACCTGACACGTTTATTGAAAAAAACGGATTTCAAGTTATTTTTCATACATAAAGGCTGCTAAGCCTATGCTTCATTGGTGAAGGCTATCTCAGATATGGATGACCTTACCTCCATGCTTCAAGGAAAAATAAAACCTCACTATCTCATATCCTTGAGATCAGGCAAAAATTGATCAATTAACTCTCCAAATATATGTAATGAAGTAACTGTAGGGAATAAAACAAACTGAATGGTACCCCGTGCAGCTCATCACAATGTGTGTGACCCTGTGCCACAGGCATCTGGGCATTCATGCCTTGGGCTCGGTCCACGGTGATGCCACATTTGTGTGGCCTTAGTCCCTATCCAGAAACATGATGTGGTCATATCTTTGGTGGCTCCTAATTCATGTGAGACACCCTTTCATATTCTGACATGATGCCTGAAGGATAAACGTCAGAGCTCAAAATCTATATTTTGATGAAGCTAGGATGGAGGTATGATTATGATGAACTTGAACCTATGACCCCAAAAACATGATGTAAAAGATTGAGAACTCTGCCTAATACCAGTGGATTAATTGGGATCTCTTATCATTATTAGAGACTTCATCCAGAATCAAAAAGCCTCACAATTGCTCCGTGTTACATATTTATAAAGAATGTATAATTCTGACATATTTTATTGTTGACTTTGACCTGTAAATGTAGAAACACTTTATAGCATTTGTCAGCTACTATAATCATCTTCGTATAATGTGTGCAGATGTTGCATAGAAGTAATACCACTTTGTTTTCCCATCACAATTTTCTTTACACTTAGCTGTTCAGCACTCATTCATTTATTTTTCTACAAGATATATGACCAACAAAATACTCCCTTGATTTCCACAAGGAAGGAATGAAGAAAGAGATGCATTTGGTCCCTTTGCTCTGCACATGGTATCCAGTGAGCCCCAGGAGGGGAGGCATAGCTAAGGATGCAGAAAAGCACGTGTGTCAGAGTTCCTGTTCCCAAGACATTCATGGTACTTTTAGAGAGAGAAGAAATACAGGGATCTGGGCTTCTTTGGTTCCATCCTAATGTTTTGCCTGGGGTCTGTTTACTGAAGATCATCGTTGGATCTGTATGAAGATAGATGCTTCTGAGGAAGAAAGTTTTAGGCATCTGGGCAGCAGAGAGAATTAAGAGCAGAAATTTGGAATGAGTTTCAGGAGAAAATAGAAAAATGAATTAGTTTTGAATTAGGAGGATAAAAAGCAGCTTCTAGGCTTTTTTTTAAAAAGTGCTTTATAGGTAAGACAACTGTATATCCCAAATTGCTTAAGATGGACTGTCCTGCTTCCTGCTGATCGCCCTCACTTCAGCTTTAATAGCACTTCCTTTTACTCTCAACAGTGTCCTGGTTTGGGCAATAAACTGTAGGGTCAACACATGCATTGATGATGAATTAGCGTCTTAAAATAGCAAGAGACTATGAATGAAGATTTGGGTAAAATTAACTTCAAGCTTCCCTTTTCCTGAAAACCACAATCTCATATCTGTGTCAATATCTGTTTTTATTTGAGGGGTGGTGTCTGGCCTTATTTCTTGGAGGAAAAAGAACTAAACATTGCTCAGGTGTTATGAAGTTTTATTTCCAAGGCAAAACTGGAATTCAGAACTCAAATACATTGTTGCCTGTGCTAACATCTAGCCTGTATGAGGGGGACAGAAAAAGGGAGAGAAATAATAGGGCACGAACTGTATGCATCTCTTTCTTCTGTGATGAGTGTGTCTCCTAACTATGGCCAGTTACGCTGGATACGTGATTTGGTTTGCCAGGACAACAAAGAAGGAACATAAATGATAGGCCTCATGATAATTTGTAAAAGAAATCTCATTTGTCAAGACTATTCCATTTCTGTTCTGCCTTCAGTGGAGGTATGTGTTACTGTGAGTAATACCTGATGCTCTAATACTTTGAAAGCAGAAGTTCTGTTTGGGTTTGTTCCCTGGGATCCCTCTGATGGAGGTGGTTATTATTCATGTTGGCTGGAATAGTCTTGACTAGGCCCATGAACTGGGGAGGTGGGGGTGGTCATGGTCTCAGAACTGTAGAGCACCAATCGCCGGAGATTAAAAGGAAGGGACACATTATGCTCCTCTGCTGTGCTCCTCTGCTCTCCCTCAGAGTGTGATGTGCAGTCAGGGTTGGAAGGCGATCTGTGGGAGAGGGCGCCGCTA
Source organism: Vulpes vulpes (assembly GCF_048418805.1). Classification (NCBI taxonomy): domain Eukaryota; kingdom Metazoa; phylum Chordata; class Mammalia; order Carnivora; family Canidae; genus Vulpes; species Vulpes vulpes. The sequence goes on from NC_132786.1 coordinate 22,097,846, forward strand.
ATGGGGCATGTGAGACAGTCCCTGAGGGCCATGGAGTCCAGATGAGGGCATGAGAGACAGGAACAGCACGATAGAAGAGCTCATAAGAGCAGGGCCTTGGCATCATCATCGTGTTACATCCTAGAACAGGAGAAGTAAACATTCATGGCAGTGGAGGGCACAGAGGAGATTTCTGCTCTATTGGTGGAGCACTCACAGCAGTGGTTTTTGAAAATGAATGCAATGGATGATGTGCATGTAAAGTGAAGTGGAATGAGGGAAGAAGCAGGGAAAGAAACAATGACGGCATGGATTGTGGCCTTGCAGGTGCTCCTTATGGGTCTGCCTGAATGGTCTAACATAGCAAGGGAAGCCTTGGTAATCCTACTGACTTCCAGTTAGTATCAAGTGTTAAGTAGAAGGAAGCCTTAGTAATCATTAAGTTCATTTGAAATGGGAAAAGTCAAGCCCATAGAAATAAAAGGTTGAGGGGGGCCTGGATGGCTCAGTGGTTGAGCATTTGCCTTTGGCTTGGGGTGTGATCCCGGGGTCCTGGGATTGAATCCTGCAGCGGGCTCCCTACAGAGAGCCTGCTTCTCCCCCTCTGCCTATGTCTCTTCCTTTCTCTCTGTGTCTCTCATGAATAAATAAGTAAAATCTTTTTTAAAAATTAAAAAATAAAGAAATAAAAGGTTTACTTCACTCCTAAGTATGTATGCTAATTAGTGGTAGGAACTTGATTTTTCACACACCCACTGTCTCCCTGACGCCAACTGTGTTTCCTAGAGGGCCAAAGAGAACCCTGTTGTCACAGTGTGGCAGAGACCCAAAGTGGACCCAAAGTGGACCAGGCCTTATCCAAAATCTCAGGTAGGAGGCTGTCACATTGTGAACCTTGATAAGGTCTGGAATCATCCGTTAGATTATTTCTTCCTGGCAGCCCTGGTGGCGCAGTGGTTTAGCGCCGCCTGCAGCCCAGGTTGTGATCCTGGAGACCCAGGATCGAATCCCACGTTGGGCTCCCTGCGTGGAGCCTGCTTCTCCCTCTGCCTCTCTCTCTCTCTCTCTGAGTAAATAAATAAAACCGTTTAAAAAAGATTATTTCTTCCTAATTCTAATCAAGAAGTTTATCTAACTTTGTGTGGTAGCACAGCCAGCATTGCACAGGGTTAGAAACACTGAAAAAAGTATTTTTCCATGTGTACAACCCTGCACATAAGCTCTTGCTTCTCTCTGACACTTGTTATAATTTTTTCCCTATAATAATTTTGAAGAAGAAGTCTAAACCACTGGTTTTAATTTTAGGTATGTCTTAGAGAAGTCTAGATGGTAGGACAGGGATGCTTTGTATCTGAGTTTGCGAAAATGTTCTCCATTAAAGCTTTGGTATAGATATTTGTTTTATTCCTGATTTCAGCACATCTGCACTGTGCATCAATTGTAGTATTTTCTAGATCAGCATGGTCCAATGGAACTTAGCGCGATGGTAAAATTATTCTGTACCTGCGGTGCTCAGTGCAGTAGCTACAGGTGCATGTTGCTGTGGGTTCTTCAATGTGGCTACTGTGACTGAGAAATAGAATTTTTAATTTTATGTAGTTCTCCTTAATTGAAATAGTCCTTTATAACTCATGGCTGTGGTACTGTGTGGTACGGTTCTAGACAGTGATATCGGGTGGGGGGAAAAAAAGATGAATTAACAACTGCCAGGCCCTCACAGCCTAGAGTGATAGGGAATGGCAAGGGGTGGGTAAACACATCATGCCATCAGAGAGGGATTCATGTTACAAGTCAGAACAAGGTCCTTCAGGAGCACAGACAAAAGAGCATGACTTCCCCGTGGGGTGGGGAGCATCGGGGAAATTTTGACAAAGAACCGATATCTGAATCTTGATGAATGAGCTGAGTCAATTCCACATATCAGAAATTAGCAGAAATAAGGAAGGAATTTTTAGCAATGGTGAAATGTGTACAAATTCATAGTGCTGTGAGAAAGCAGAAAGCTCTGGATTCTCTGAAATTTTAGGAGACACGTATATAGGGAAATACCACTATAATGTAGATGTGTACACATGTATACGTGTATATGCTTTCCATCCACGGGGAGGTGAGCTAGCAGATGGCTTAAGTAAAAAGCTACCCCACACCGTTCACCTGTTAGCTGTTGTTCTGCCTTAATGTGCTGCGTGACCTTGGACAAATCAATCTACCATTTAGGCCATCAATCTCCTCCTTGAAAATGAGAATCATGACCTGAAGCGTGAGGCAGGGCTGGGAGAGCTCTATGAGTCCCTCCCTGTTGTAGCCTCAGTAATTATTAGCTTCGGTCCACTTGGTGCCTTCTGCGTTCACTGTCGTAGCCTTCTTTAAAGACCATGAAAACATTCTTGGCGATGTCTTTGGCAGTGAGTAGTTTTTAACTAAGAATTCTTGGAGATCCCCAAGAAGTTGAGCAGATTGCCTTAATGCTAATGGTGGCCCATCTCGTCCAGCTCACATAACAATCTTATACTCTGAGTGCCTGCATTGTAGCTGCATTATTCCCTTCCCTTTCAGGAATCTTAGGCCCCAAAGATAAATGGCTTTCTGTGAAGCCTGTATAAAGACTGAATAGTATTAGGAGCTGGCAGGCAGAGGTATGATTTTGGAGATTCATTCATCTATCATTACCTCAATTGGAAGTGCTCGACACATAGGGGCTGTGTGAATCTTTGTGAGAAGAATACAAGATTTATTTTTTTCCAGGACCTACCTGCTGGCAAGCTACAAAAGGTCTCTGCCAAGCCCTGAAGGATCCCACTTGAGCTCTACTAATAATAGGCAGATGGATAACTGGTAGACCAGGAGAAGAAAGATGTGTGCGTGTGTGTGTGTGTGTGTGTGTGTGTGTGTAGAAAGAAAGAAAGAACTCACCTTTGTAAATGAACCTCTCTGGCCCTTCAATTCTCTGTTCATCCAGGATGGTCACACTAATCTGTAGGGAAGCTAATTCTATAAGAAACAAAACCAGAGGGAGTTGCCATTGGATGGGAAGGATCCAGCTTTGGAGATATCCCCAGTGGGGAATGGCCATCAATATGCCACTCTCATGAGCTCTGCCAATCATAGCCCATCTAGAATGTTTTGTTCCTCTCATTTCTCAAGATGGACAGAGTATCACACACGGTATGATTGTTAACTCAGCAGGCACGGTTAAATATAGAGATCTACGGCGAAATTAATAGCCCACTGAAGAGTAGAGCCACTTTTTCTGAAGGTCCATAAAAGCATACTCTCTGAGATTTCCCAAATAGGGTTATTATACATGTGCCCAGCAAAATCCAGGATTTTTTTGTTGTTGTGGTGTACATATTAAATACCCGTGCTTGCACATATGTTTATTTGGGAATGGGCTAAACATATTCTACCTTTCATATTTCCACATTTGTATGACGGGGTCTGTTTTCAAGGATCATGAAAAGTAAGTGATGAAGGGATCAAACGTGTTCTTAAAAGGCTGATGGGCATTAAGGGCACTTGTTGTGATGAGCCCTGGGTGTTACATGTAAGTGATGAATCACTGGATTCTACTCCTAACAGTAATACTACACTACATGGTAACTCATTTGAATTTAAATAAAATCGTAGAGAAAAGTAATAATCAAGTAAGTATGTTCTTTGTTAGGCCTTAACCTAGTGCTCTTCAAAGTTTGTAAGTGTGTATGAATCACCTGGTGGGTTTTGTCAAAATGTAGACTCTGACTCAGTGGGTCCTGAGATTCTGCATTGCTGACACGCTCCCCTGTGCTGGCCCACAGATGACCCTTTACATGTGTGCACACACATTGTGTGCTCTCTGGGTATGTTGTCCACATTCAGATAGGAGCCTTGGAGGGTTTGAAGCTGTAGGACCAGCCAAATCTGAAAAATCTAGAGGTGCAGGTGTTTTACTCACAGATGCACGCTGAGGGAGCATGCAGACATTTTGGGATTCTGTTTTTTCCAGAGAGAAGCAAAATGAAGTCTTCCACTGTCAAGTCCTCTGTATAATTGGTTTCTCTCAAACACATTCTCAGGTTGTGTGTTTGGCCCTTTCCCACTCACAGTGCTCTCCCAGTATCTGTGGCAGCGTGTTGGCAGCTCCATAATGGGAAACAGTGGCCACTCTGGCCTTGGCAGTGAGATGCTTATCTGGTCTCGGGCACTGGAGACCCGCAGTGGTGGCCAGTGGCTGGAGGCTGGTGGCGCATCCCAGGAACAGCTGGCCTGATTCTGCAGGAGGAGACGCCTGACTCCAGAAAGCTGATGATGGATGCAGCTGCAGCCAAGCCCTGTCTCATTAGAGAGGAGAGCGCCATGCCCCCACGTAATGATTGCACATGTTCCCCTTTGGCTGTTTTAATAGTTCTGCTTGAAGCCTATTTGCTTTTCTTTATTTTTCTAGTGTCTTTGAGGGAAATCTATCTTATGCGATGTAATCCAGTTTGGAGAGAGAGATGACATGTCTGACTCTGTGAAGAAATATACATATTTCTCAGTTGTTTTTTTTTTCTCAGTTGAGTGGTGTTGGACTTCAATGTTTGATTTCTAGGCAGTCTTTAATGTGAGAGACAAACACGTTTATTTTCTATCAATTCCTGGAAAATGCTCTCAACTTTAAAGACCTCTAGACTGGTCTTGTCAGTATGAGCAACGTAGTGACAGTTTCCCTTCTAAAATCTGAGTGCTTAAATCATGAGCAGCTGGTAGTATAGATTAATGCTTTATATAGTCTGAAAGCTGAAGTCCCATGCTGCATTTAGATGGTGTAGAGCATTGATTTTTATCTCTCTGACAACTCTTAAGATACTGGCTGCCCCCCAATGGGAGAAAGTTGGTTCATCTCTACAGCACATATGTTGCCTGCTATAGAGAATATTGGTGAAACGGGTAGGTTTTTCTTGATTATAACACGCACCACAGATACGAGGAATGTTTTAGATCATTGTGAAAATTGGATTCAGTGAGACAAAGCTTCCTCGTTAAACTCAAAAATTTGGGATCAGAAACAACACTCAATCTGCCATTTGGCCATTTACTCAACATCTGACTTTATGTTGTTGTAATTGTTAAGGTCAATCATCGGATCTACATCATATTTTGTAACGATTTCTACAAAGCCTTTTTTTTTTATAAATACGCTCACTCTTGTGGACAAACTGTTGCAAAACAGAAGAGGATGTAACTAAATACTTCAGCATCCTCTGTTGTAGTTAGAAATCCAATTTTTGTAGACTGTTTCCATAATACGTTCCCAAATTGTTTTTCTAATGTAACAGGAGAAATACAAAGTAGTTTCAGCAAGGTGGAGCAATTTTCAGCTTTGCCTATCTATTATGTGCTGTGTTAGTTTAAAATATTCTGGTCATGGGACTATTACCAACACCTCATCTTGAGAGAGGGTCTTCAATATGGACCAACTGAGTTTGCATAGACTTTGTGTTTTATTACTTGTTTCAAAAGGGAGTAACTGAAAGAGAGGAAGCCTTTATCAAAGATTCTCTTTTGAGCCATCACTTTCCCTGAACCCTAGAAATTCTCCTGCATCTTCCAGGGATGTTCCCCCGTGCCATACCCTCTAGGATGGGAAGTTCCAAGAGGGGGGGAGTGGGAAGCAGACATAATAGGATAGTGATGTCAGTGCCCATAATAGTACCTGTTACCTGTTCCTATCGTTGTGACGCTGGAGCAGACACGCCTGAGTCCAGATGGCAGCATCACACGTGAGGAAAGTGGGGCATACTGAGTTTAAGTGGACGTGGGGTTTAGGTGAGTCACTGAGAGACAGACTTGGGTTAAAGGTGAATAGCCCGCCTAAGAGTCTTAACTCTTAACTCTAAGAAACACACTAAGGGTCACTGGAGGAGAAGGGTGAGGGGATGAGGTGACTGGGTGATGGGCATGAAGGGAGGGCCCGTGATGGGATGAGCACTGGGTGTTATATGCAGCTGATGAATTACTCAACTCTACATCTGAAACTAATGATATACTGTATGTTGGTTAATTGAATTTAAATTTTTTTAAAAAGATGAATGGAAAATGGAGAAATGCCTATTAAAGTCATTTACATATAATTCAGAATACTGTCAAAATAAGCCCAGATGCAAATCCAGATCTGTGTTACTTCACAACAGCAACGAAGATTGTATCCATGCTATTTCACTTGGTCTTTTCCCCCATCATTTGGAAGCCCCCAAAGAATGTTAAATGGTTGTGTTTGGTTCTCTCATTCTGAGCTTTATGTTCAGGGGCCCTGTCATTTCATTTCTGCAGTTGCTAATTAGCTAACCTACCTTCTTGGAGCCTGGAGTGAAATATTCCTCACCTGAGACGTAGCCTCTGTACGCCTGTGGCAGCACATGCTCTAGAACGTTAGCAGTGGGCTTTGTGGAGGGGACTCCGTACCTTCAAAGAAGCCCAATAACATCGATAGGGAGCCAGTGATGCACAAATAGATTTCTTATGGACGAGGTGAACATTGAGATGCCATTGACCAGAATTCCATTTCTAGTTACCTTAAGCTTAAGAAATAATCACACATGTGCCAGAAGTTTCACCATCACGTCATTTCTATGTGGAAAGAACATAAGGAAAGGGGTGGCATTGTGCCATACGTTTGAGGGCAGCAGGCGCATATGGCTGAAGGGATCCTGGGGATATGGAACACTCAGCCAGCAGTGACCCTGGCAAACTAAGGAAATAACAAAGTGTATTGGACCACACTCAGGTGTTCGGCAGCTTCATTTTAAATCTTAGCAGGGTGCCTGGGTGGCTCAGTCAGTGAAGCATCTGCCTTCAGCTCAGGTCATGATCCCAGGTCCCTGGGATCGAGTCCCACATTGGGCTCCCTGCTCAACAAGGAGTTTGCTTCTCCCTCTGCCCCACCCCCCTACTTTTGCTTGTGCTCTCTCTCCTTCTCTCTTGCTCTCTCTCAAATAAACAAAATCTTTTTTTTATTTTTTCAATTAAATCTTAGATGAGAAGATGGCCTCATCCAATGTTCAGGTAGCTGAAGCCACATGACACACAGCACATAGAAAAAAGGCTGGAGAGAGAGATCTGTTTTTACCAGTCTTTGTCTCTAAGAGGTAATATAAATGGTTTTTCTCAGTTTCTCCCGTGGTGTCTTTCACACCTTTGCAGATGCTGTACAGAAACTCATATTAGTTTTGAAATGGGGGAGGGGACAGTGACGCCCACATTTATTTCACAAAGTCGCAGAGACTTTTTACTGGATGCTTTGCCTTTTTCCAAAGACTGCTCCTGTTTCTGGGATTATAAACCTGGATAGGACATTTGCAGATAGGATTTTACAACCTGCCAACGTGCACTCTGCCCCACGGCACACTCAGACCAAGATTGGCCTTCTGCACGATTCTGTGGGATACGTGGAGCAGTGGAAAATAGGGAAGAGGCAGGCAGGGGTTGTTCGGACATTCCTCGGATGTTTTTTCTGGGTTCTCACTAGAGCCTGGGATGGATCGGGTCGCACGCCCTCATACTTTTTAACTGCTGTCAAATGAAGATAGAATTGCTCGTTGGGGGAATAGAATAACTCCAAGGCCATTTTGCAAAGCAGACTAGGGCAGATATTTTCCTCATTTTGAAGACTGAAGATCTAAGGAAGTAAGTTGATATCTTGAGGAAAAAAAGAAAAAGAATTTGCTACTGGCTATGTGGGTGGAGGACATGATCCATCAGAATCCGTCTCCAGTACTGTTGAAGATGTGTCTGAACTCAATGCCTGTGGACCCTCCCCAGAGACTGACTCTGCTCTCCTCGAGCCCCAGGGAGCACCCATGGAGCTGCCCCAGTGCTCCCAGCCCCACACCCTCCCACCTGCACCTGTTCTGCAGTTGGCTCACCAGGCTGACTGCCCTGCCGGCCCCTGAGTGCAGTGAGGGGCAGCTCATCCAGCTCGCCCAGGAGCATGGGAAGTCGTCCAGAAGAAAGCGAGTCAGGGCATGTGGGAGGAGGAAGGAATGAAGTTTCATTAAGTTAAATAATTAGGTAAAAACCTGGGGAACAGGTGTGTGCATTATGGGGCGCAGGAGAGAGAAGGAGCCTCATGGAGACAGGTGTGGGTCATTCTCTGCCCCTTGACCAGAAAATGCTGGGGGAGGGTGAGATTTAGGGGCTCGTGCAAAGGTCCATTGGACATGGTGGTGCCCCAGGGTCCCACACTGAAATCTTGTATCTGCTGTCTGAAGTATAGAACTCTCATCCACGCCTGCAATGGAAAAGTTAGAGGCTTTGGGTTCTGTCCACACCTGCAGCCCCAGCTCAGACACTGGCTAGAGTCTGGTTGGGAAGGTGGCAGGGGCTCAGGGAGTGTCCACTGGGACAGCTCCTACGGCTAGCCATGTTCTGCGGAAGCACAGATGTAATTATACAGTCTTTCCCTCCTGCCCAAGCTTTTTTCTGCCTCAAAGTGTTTCCTTAAACTTGTATTTGTTACTTCAGGTTTCATACACCAGCACATCCTGTTCTTGAGATTGAAGTGATTACTTCCTTGTTTTCAATGCTTAACCACAGAAAGTGTGCACGAATCCACGATGCATAAAGGAAGGCAGAGAAACCACCTGAAGGAGTTGCTGGTGGAGATAAGCAGACATTTCCTGCACTGGCTATTTGAAATCGCCACATTAATTGCATTAGTAAAAAGCAGGGAGGTGGGACAGTGTTCATTATAAGGCTTCTGTTACGGTTTTTCCCAGTAAATGCAGGATGTGAGACCCACGCTTCTTTTACTTCGTACACTACTGATTCAGCCTAACAAGTGAAAATGTTTCTTTAAAAAAAAATCTCCAATGCCACACACCTGAATTGTGAGTACTTATCATATCACCGAACAAATATCAATACGTTGCCAGTTACGGGTTGTATAAATGGCCATTATGATGATTTGTTGGACACACATACATTATTAACCTATAAACAATGTGTAGATACAGGCCGTAAACTATGACACTCACAATCCAAGTGGTGCCCATGGTGGGAAATGTTCCACATCTTAATAAACAATTACTGTAGTAGACCAAGAATACAAAATCAATCCAAGAGGCTAATAAAATGAAGTTAGATACCGTAATCTGAGTGCGGTGTACTAGTGCTGCAACCATCAGCGTGCTGTTTGCCACACTGCATTTCAGAGATTGTGGGCTGTCCCTGAATGCAGGGGACATTTTTTCTTGAAAGCCCTTCATGTTTTGTGTTCTAAATTGGAATTCTACAGGTATTGGTGGGAAAGTACCAATCAATATGTTAATAACTTGTGTGTAGTTTGCAGTGTTGATGGATTTCAGTGAGGTACTCCGTGGGATATAAGAAAACGTAATATGCTTGTTTTTTTGTTTTTGTTTTGTTTTTCTAGTCCGAACTGATTTAGTTTGGTAGGCATCCATACCAGTGTGCTCATACAACAGGGAGCTAGCATTATATACCTCTCCAGCAGAACAGGTTTAGAGATCTAGAAGGAATTCAAAGTGATGTGCAACCCGGCCCTTTTGCTTGATTCGGCAAGCAAAGTGGAATTGCATTTGGATGATGGGAATTGTCTTTTTTTTTTTTTTTAGATTTTATTTATTTACACACACACACACACACACAGAGGCAGAGACACAGGCAGAGGGAGAAGCAGGCTCCCTGTGGGGAGCCCGATGTGGGACTCGATCCCAGGACCCCAGGATCATGCCCTGAGCCAAAGGCAGATGCTCAACTGCTGAGCCACCCAGGTGCTCTGGGAAGTGCTGTGTCTAAAATTACAAAATGCCTTTTCAATTCTGCCTGGAGGGCTCTTAGCCATGTTGCTTCCGTGACAAATGTGATGTGAGCGGGAAACTAGCAGGTGCCACAGCTATGCTGGAGGAGGGAGCGGCCAAAGCTGCTGCTGCTCTGGGCTGCAGGGAACCCTGCCCCGTCCTCTAACATGGGCTGTGGGGGTGACCAGCGTCTTTGAGAGCCATTGACCATCTCGTCCCACTCTATACTTTGGAGTACGATTCAAGATGGAGTGTAGAGTTACCTCCAGAGTGTTTATGATTCAAACTAAATGCCAGGATCCCTCGGAGTTGTGGGGAAGACCCTGTGGGCCCGATGACTCAGGGAGGCGTGGAGGATGGCATATATGGACTAGAGGCTTGGAAAGCAGCAGGTGGGGAGGCGGGCAGGTGCAGGCCTGCCCTGCAGAGGGCCCACGCTCTGCCCACTCCAACTGACGGGCCCTACGAAGGTGGCTCTGTGGCTTCCTCCACCAGGGAAACCACTGGCGGCAAGTGGTGTCAGAAGGCAGGGAGGACGATCACTGGGGGGTGTCCAGTGCTATTAACTGCAGAGTGGGTCCAGGGGGCGGGGTCAGGTTAAATGCCAGAGCGCCTCAGATCTCCTTCCGGAATATCCCAGGCATAGAAAGGCGAATCACTCCTACTACTTGATTCATCAGTTCTCCTCATTTCAAAAGTGAACCTGAACTTAACTTCTGCAAGGGGCAGGGGAGGGAAAATTGGCTGTGAGCAGTGTCAGGCCCTGCGGCCAAGTCAGTGGTTCTTCTGTCTCCTGCCATAGGACCCCGGTTTGCACAGATGGCCCAGGCCGGGACCCTGTATTCATGCGCATCTGCACAGCACCTCTTTGGTCCTCTCCCTGGCTGGTCCTATTCTTTTTGTAAACATAAAGGTAAAATAAACCCAGGTGGAGGTTTGAATTGCAAGCTACCGAGTAGTTTTCAGTATTGCAACCAAGAAAAGGAAAGAAGAAAGAAAGAAAGAAAGAAAGAAAGAAAGAAAGAAAGAAGAAAGAAAGAAAGAAAGAAAGAAAGAAAGAAAGAAAGAAAAAAAAGAAGCCAGTCAGATGCCCAGGATTTGAGGATTTAGAACCATTTCCTAAAAGCTAGCCATGGGCATGGTGCTGTGCTCATGGCAGACACAGGCCACCAGGCTCCATAACTAGTTGTGAAGTAGGTCCGGTTGGTTCCGCAGCAACCCAGCATTTCTGAATCCGGATAGCTCTCAGGGGCACGCGTCACACACTACCTCGCCCAGGCAGGTCTCACCAAGCCCCACACTCAGCAAAGGATCTCATGAAACCTACCCACAAAGCGTAAAGGTCGGGGGTGTCACCCACTTTGGCAATGTTTGCATTTCAGTGGAGACAAAGCCTGATGTCCAGAGAGGAAGCAGAGACTATAGAATTTTAAGCGCCAGCTGGATGGTGAGTGTGTTTGTTGCCCTGAAGGATCCCTGAAGGACTGGGGACCCTAGTTGGGTGCCCCTGAGATGGTGCCACCTGTCCTGCCCTCGCCCCACAGTGTCAGCCTGGCCAGGGCAGGTGCATCTGGATGGCTCTGCCACGGCCTCTGTGTCTTACTAAGCACATATTCGTCCTGCCTTCTGGCAGATATTTTCCATATGGCCTTGTGCTTATTTTTATCCTGGATCCAAATTGTTTCCTTCAGAAGATGACATTCCTTGCCAAGATGTCACAAACAAAGGTGGATGATAAATTTGAAGTTGCTTTACATTTTTTGAAGCGCTCTAGAAGCATAGTTTTATTTTAACAACCGTCATTCCACATTCAGGTCCCCACCGGGCCTGAGAGGCCGCCCTCTGGGAGTCTTGCTGTCCCCAGGCCACCACACTCCCGCCCACCATATGATCTGCAAGGGTCCTCTCCAGCATGTGAGAAGTGCATTCGTCTGAGGGCCTTCTCCCTGTTGTGAAGGCAGATATCTATTGGATAATGAAGCTTAGTGAAGCCTCGAGAAGAAAGAAATGATCTCAGAGAAACCTAGGAGTCACCCATGATTCAGAGAAATTTAAAAATCCAAGTGTACACTATGAAGTGAAAGTGGCAGATGTAGGACCTAAATGATTCAAGCCCAGAGAAGAAAAGAAAAGGAGCAAGAAGAAGAGGCAATGAACTTGTCAGAGTCTGGTTAGCTCAGGCAGGGCTAGCGCGAATGTCTGTGCCTGTCTTGGCGGATATCCCTTTGGGCGGGGGTGCTCAGGTTCATCCTGTCATTTCTTCCTTTGCCATCAGAAAGTAGGACTACGGTCCTCCCTCGCCATCAACCTCCCTGCAATGTCCAGGCCCTTTGACGAACAGACCCCCCATTGAACCTCACGAGACAGCCACGCCACCCACACAATGTCCCCTTTAACACTTATTCAGCACCGCTGCCTCTCCCCCTTCTCAAACTTGCCTTGTTTTTCCTCCTGAACATGATCTGAAAGCAAACATTTGGGGACTCTTTTGCAGCAGTGGCGCTGCCCTGCTTCTTCCATCGTGGCATTCATCCATCGTTCTTTCTTCCCCAGCCCAGCCTCACTGTTCTAGCTGAGGACCAGTGCCAACCTGTCTCCCCGGGGCTAGTAAGCGTCCGAAGTTGCTATTTAAATTCCACATTTCTAAACTTGCACCAGACTGGGTGTGAACAGCCAGATTATTTGTTTCCTTGTAAATAAAAGTGCTTGATTGTTGGGCTGTGTGGGGTCGGTCCTTGGTGGTCACTGCCAGCAGGATGAACATGCATAGGCTGTACAAAAATGTGGTTTAATAAAACATTCTGCTGCTTTTTCTTCTTTGAGATGTTATTCAGCAGCACGTGTTATGCATTGGAAATGCCACTAATTCAGAATCTCCGGAGAAAGGAAGGAGGGTGTGGGGACAGTCGGCAGGATGGGGCAGCAGAGCAGGGGTGCAGCCTGCTTTATTTGCAATACAGTAGTTTGGCTGGTAGGGATGTGGAGTGGGGGAGAGGGGATGGCTGGTGGCCTGTCCCCGGGGGGAGGGGACTTCGCAGCCCTCTCAGCAGAACTGGTGGCTACCAAGTGGCCTTTATAAATTATAGGGCCCACAGGATAGGAAAACCTCACTTCCCGCAAGTTCCCGCTGTCAACAGACATGTTCTGCATTAACAGTCGGTTGGAACGCAGCAGTAATTTGCCCAACAAGCGATACGAGTAGATCCTCTCAACTCCAGTCCTCATTTGACATGTGTTTTCTCTGACCCAAGAGCTCCTATTTGTTTTCATCATGGTAGATTAGGAACCTTACATTTGATGAGTTGAAACAGAAGCAGCCAGCCTCTTTGTGCCGACGGCGTAATGCTGTAACTTCCTGGGAATGCACCTGTTACGCTCGCCCTATGCTATGTGGTCAGCGGCTGACCGTTCTGAGCACCACTTCAGATCCTCTTTGGAGCCATCTTCGTTGATCAAGATTGATATGCGAAGATCACAGGCTGGATTTGGCGGTTTAGGAGGACGTACTGTAGATTTTAATTTATTTTAGATAGAGAGCTGCAACAAAGTCCTAATGCCTTTAATGGGACAGAAATTAGCACTCTGTAACCGCTATTATGTATCTTCTGTGAACTATTGCGATGTGTGAACCACTTAGCGATGAAATGAATCAGGAATCCCCAGACCCTTGCCAGTCAGCTTGGCCTCCAAAGGCCCATCTGGATCTGTTCAGTCCTGATCCTATTCCAGCTTTTGACGTGCTGCCATCAGCCGTCCTGCAGAAATGTCTTTAATTTTCTTGACCTTCACTCAAGTTGCCTGTTCACCAGCTGTGGTGAGTAATTTCTCCCTCTGGTTTTCAGGTGGTGTATTTCCTTGTCCTTTGAACACCTAAAGACCCAAACTGCTGTCATGTGGTCTCTTGGTATAAAGCCGTCTTTTAAATAATACTTCCCTTTATTTTCGAGGTATTGAATGGAGAGGTTGGGTGATGTTGCTGACATGTATTTATCACATAGGAGGAGCCAGTTCATTTGCCAAGCATTTTAGACGCAGTATCCTAATTAACACAACAGACATCTCTATTCCTGTTAGTACACCCACCGTGCCACCAAGGGATGTGAAGGTCGGGTGGTGAGCTGTCTTGCTTGTGGTCTCTCTTGCTAGGACATGCGGGCATGAGCCTGAAATCCAGCGTACAGCCCATCTCCACTGCAGAAAGGGGGCTTCTGCTTCTGGGGGCCGAGGGTACGTGCTAACGATTGTTCAAACAGCACTTTCCTTCCCTTATGATATTTGGACTTCTTTCCATTTCTCGTTATGGAAGCATATGGATGGCATTCTCTAATGAATGAATTCATGGCTGTGAGCAGAGACACTGTTTTTAAGCTCTTTATTACTAGTAATAAATCACACTTAAATATAATTCCATTTTAAATTCTAATGAATGCCACTAGCCCCCTTTCAAGTAGTTAGAAAACACCAAAAATATGTTAAATTGCTTTTTTGAAATAACGGGGTTAGACAGTGAAGGTGTTACAGGGTAGATGTGAACCTTTTCTCCATGTGTTTTGCTCTGCATCAGGATGCCAGCATCTGCTGGGGAAGGTTCTCGGGCTCTGTCCTCCTCTCCGGGTTTGGTGGCTGGTCCAGATGGAGAAGGAGACTCAGGGCATTGAATCACTGTGAGGACTCTGTTCACTCAGGTTGTAGAAATGAAACCCTCAGTTGTAGGTGCCTTTCGAAAACTCTCTCTCCAGAGATCTGATGAAAAAAGCCAGAGGAAGGTAGTATGGAAAGACATCCTTGACCCCAGGACACAGTATACTTCTTATCTTCTCAGCTCCTGCCAAAGCGCACACGTGACACCTTCCCTGTTTTCCTGGAAGCAGCTGCGTCACTTCAAAGTAGGAAAACTGTCCTGTTTCCTACTCAGTTTCTTGTTCCTCTGTTTAGTCTTGAGGTGTGTGTGTTTAACGTTTTCCCCGTCATGACATTTAATCGCATTAATTTCCAAATTCCAGGCATCGCAGATCTTGCCAAAGTGACCAGCTATTCCTGGTGCCTTCTTCTAGAATATAAATACTCGAGAACGGTTGTTGAGTCAGAAAGGAAATCACTTTGGGAGTTAAGGGGAACATTTCAGTGTCTGGTGTGGCGTTCACTAGGGTTCAGGTGGGGATGATGTGGGCTCCAGCCCTGGGTGCTGTCTTTGGGAGCCACAAGCGGGAGGATCTTTGGGAGCCACAAGCGGAATCATTACTTTCGAGATTCACTTCCTGAAGGTGAACCAGTATATCTGAGAGTTGACAGGGCAGTCAATGTTTCTTATCCAGAAATTGATGTGAACACTCAGTAACTTCTGTACCTTTCAATCCTTTGACAACTGCATGGTGAATGTTTTGATTAAAGGAACCATAAAGGAATTGAACCAGGTCTTTCCTTCCAAGAGTGAGGTGCCACATGACAGCGTAATCACCATCTGCTTCTTGTAAGTCGAGGGTAGCACCACTGCCATGATGATGCTGGTGCCGAGATGGCAAACAGTTCACCGTCTGGTCTTAGGGTAAAACAGACGTCGGGGAGGGCACGTACTTATCATAGGATAGCTAGAAATCCACTTAGTAAAGAAACTAACGTGGGCTAGAGGCCATCAGGTGGCCAGCATTGATGTGTTTTCACTTGGAGCAAGCTGTTCAAACTTCACCTTGCTATCATCTGACACATGACCGGGTCATTCAACTTTGCTGAAAACAACCACGGTGCATTTCATCAGAGCAAAGGGAACGTAAATGGCTAAAATGAAATAGGTTTGTATGCCCTTAAGAGTGGGAGGGCACTACAGCTTCCGATTGCCTGAATGCAAGACCTGGTGTGTCACCTGGCGTGGTCATTACAGTGCCACATGCTTGGCGGCGAGTGGTGGTACTGGTGAGAAGACCTGGGCTCGGGCAGAGAATACCAGTTCCTCAGGAGGCACATAGCTAATAAATAGTAGGTCCAGCTTCCAAGCAGCTGTCTCCAGGCACATACGCCTCATCGGAGAGCACGTTCAGAAGCACACAGGCTGCTTCATGGCCCGGCACCGCAACAGTGCAGCCTCAGCCCGCCTTGGAGGCACCCTGGGTCTGTGTGGGGTTGTCTCTCTCGTGTCAGTGGATGTGTCCCCTGCAGGGAGCGGTTTCATAAATAAATGGCTCTGCTTCCCCTTCTAATGTCTATTAAAAGAATCAGACCTCCCTAGAGAAAAGAAGATCAATGGAAGGTCAGGAGGAGGGACGATGCCTGGTGCTTGGTCCCATCTTCCCTTCTTCCCGAACCCCAGGCATTTGCATGAAGGTGACTCCCTGCGCCCCTGACTGCCCGTTCCCTGGCTCGCCTGCGTGCAGTGTTCTTCCTCCCACCTGTTAGCCCCCTTCTCTCAATGGTACACGGAATTTGTAAATGCCTTCAGTTAATTTCCTGTGAATGGAAGGTTTTAAAATGAGTCCTGCTCCCAGCTGTCCGGACGTGGTATAAGGTAAAGGACTCAGGCCGGACCCCGGCTTCGAGGCACAGGAGATGCCCGACCTTGCGTGGATTGCTTGGCACCTCTATAATCTCCTTTTTCTCGTTTGTAAAAGATGAATAACAACTTCAAAGGGTTATTGCAGGGATTAAATCATAGAGCATGTGTCAAGTGCTTAATTTTTGGCACCTAAAGAAACATAAAGGAGAAATCGTCCAGAGCAGCCACTTGTTGGACACCCTGTTGTGTTTTGGATGATGACACTTGAGCTGTGCCGGTAGAGGTGGGCCTGGGTCTTCCAGACGTGTTCTTAGTCCTGAGCGGTGTTGCCACGTTTCCCAAACTGCTGGGCTTTTTGCTGTTCCTTCTTCTGCCACACAGACCCAGCTGTGCTTTCCCTCCCCGTGGACTCCACAGTGTGTGTCCACGGAGCTAGCTGAGCCCCTCGATGAGCCCCTTCCAGTGGGTCCTGAGTCAGGGGGTCCAAGTGTCCTACATCAGGGGATCCAAGTGTCTGGGGTGAGTGTCCTGAGTCAGGGGGTGAGTGTCCTGAGTCAGGGGGTCCGTGTCCTGAGTCAGAGGGTCCAAGTGTCCTATGTCAGAGGATCTAAGTGTCCTCAGTCAGGGGGTCCAAGTTTCCTGCATCAGGGGGTCCCAGTGTCCTAGGTCAGGGGGTCCATGTGTGCTAAGTCAGGATATCCATATCCTAAGTCAGGGGGTCTCAGTATCCTAAGTCAGGGTGTCCATGTGTCCTAAATCAGGTCAATGTCCTAAGTCAAGGGGTCCCAGTGTCCTAGGTCAGGGGATCCATGTGTCCTAAGTTGAGGGTCCCAGTGTCCTAAGTCAGGGGGTCCCAGTGTCCTAAGTCAGGGGATCTGTGTCCTAAGTCAGGGGATCCATGTATCCTAAGTCAGAGGGTCCCAGTGTCCTAGGTCAGGGGGTCAGTGTGTGCTAAGTCAGGGTGTCCCAGTGTCCTAAGTCAGGGTGTCCCAGTGTCCTAGGTCAGGGGATCTGAGTGTCCTCAGTCAGGGGGTCTGAGTGCCCCGTCACATGCTTCTCCTGCTATTCCTGACTGCTGCAGGAAGAAACACATTCTGATTGCTTAGAGCAGGTCCACACTGACTTTACATCATTTCTGTTCAAGCAAAATACCTTCTCAGTGTCGTAAGAAATTTCCAAGAGTTGAAAGAGACATAGTTTTTAATTGAAACAGAAATACTTTAATCTGGGAGTGGGGAGGGCTGCTTCTCTCCACCAGGAGAGACCTCTGTCACCAGCTCTTCTTCTCAGAGAGGTAAAAAACCTTCCTCCCCTCTTCCCCACACGGTGGTAAATTCACCGCAGATGAGAATCAGAATTCCATATGCATTTCGTGTTTACCAACTGCTCTGCGCTTCCTCGTGGTGAAATTAAATGCAAATAAAGTGTGTCTTCCTCTTCCCCCAGCAAGAGCGGCTCAGATTCCCAAGGATAAAGGGAAGACCACTTGGGTCTTCATACACGGAGTGGAAACAAAACACAGGACTTCCCAGCATCTCGTACCCCATGCACACTTCCAAGGGGAGATGTCCTATGTCTTGAGGGACCCCAAGAGGCATGACACCAAGCTGCCGTGCTGTTAATCATACCACTCAGAGCACGGAGCTCATGCCCAGCTCTGCGGGAGAGTCACTCTGAAGGCTCTAAATGCTTCACCGTGCCTCATGGGTCATTTATTTTAATGCAAAACAACAAATGTCTCTTGGGGATGGCCCCTTAAATGTCAACTCTGAGATTTCGAGTAACTGAAAGTCGTTTGTCCCCACCACCCAAACTATCCTGGTAGTGTTGATCCGAGTCATATTGTTGCCTTTGCCCAAACCCAGTGAATTTGCATCGTTTCTCCTGATTAAGCCCGAGTCCAGGGGACATGCTCTGAGGCTGGCGTGGACCTTTCCGTCTTGGCTGGGGTTGGGTAAGCATTCACAGGCTATAATCTTGATCTGGGGTTTTAAAAGTCTGAATGGTTGTGTATTAAATGAAAAGTATCTGACAGATAATCCCTAGCCTTGGATAAAACTGTTTGTTTAAAGAGTGCTGTTTTAGGCAGAAATTAGTTTTCAGAACATTAAAAGATTTCAGTGCTAGTATTTACAAATCCTTTCATATGCATGAAAAATTAGCAACTAAATCTGGCCATTAAAGCATAATCTTTATTTGACCAAAGCATCATATAAAAATGGAATAAACTGTAATTTATCTTAGCTGACAGCTAATTACCTGAAAGTCTGATTAAAGGGAAAACCAAGTTTACTTAATTAGTGTTTTGTTGTTTAGTCTGTAGACACATAAATATGCCCATCTCTTCTTCATGAGCATTGCTAGAAATAAATTACCATTTTTATTTTGTCCCATTCAAATGTTGCCAAACTGAGAGCAACATTCGAAGAATGGGTATTTCCGAACAATGGTAACAGGTGTTCGTGGACTATGAGCCCGAGAGGAGGGAGCCCGATAACACAAGGATGGGGTGTGTTCATGACTAAGTGGATTCTTTTTCCCTGGGGGCATCTTTCTGTCATCGGCGAGATGAGCCAACTTGCTCAGTGAGCCACCCCGCCAATCATCCTGGCACCCTCATGGAGACCCAGGCATCCTCACTAAGCCCCCTGGGGCAGATGGGCTGGGGGGGACCCTGAGCCCCTTTGGGAAGCCTCTCGGTGGCTCGCTGTTGCTTGGGCCCGGTTTCGGTGGTGGTGCCTTTTTAGGGTTTGGAGACCTGGCCGTGAACGCGGTGGAAGGCAGGGGAGGGTCTAGCACACCCCATCCCTCCGTCCTCACCCACACATGCTGACGCCTCCGCCTTCTCCTGGCAGGTGCCATTTACACGGGAGGCATCCACGACACTCAAGTAGCATAATGAAATCATCTCCCCTTGCGAGGTGCCGGAAGTAAAAAGAAGCCTATGTTAAGTGATCTGAAAGGTGTAGGATGCTCTTCTTGAGACAGGGAAGATTTCCTTCCTTAGGATGGCAGACCTGCCAATAGCCCAGCGATATGGACACATATAATTGGACTAAAATACTGTTTTTAAAAAGCATTGCAGGTTTCAATCAAAATCTGTAAAGAAATGAAAGTCTTAATTAAATCTGAGACTCCACTTCCCAGGCCTGGGGTTTCAATATAATTTTTCATTCTCACTGAACACCCTACATGATTAAAGTAGAACGTAAGCCGTGAAATAGTCAATTATTTAAAGGAAGGTATCATTGGTAGGAACCCAAAGCAAATTAAAAAAAAAAAAACACATCATTTTAGACTCACAGGAGGCGGCAGATGAAAGAGACACACAGGGCAGGTTGATCTCCCGAAGACTCGGGTGCCAGATCGCCACGTTTCGTGGTCCTCCCTCTTCTCTGCAGAGTTGTCTGGCGCAATTGGAAGTTCTCCAGAAGAACAACTCCTGGCAATACTACTAAAAATTGCAGAGCTGGAGATGTTAAGGGACAACATTCTTGATGAGTTAAAGCTTCTGGAGCAGCTTCTGGAAGCAATCCTTTGCCCCCTCCTCTGCTGCACCTCTCCTCCAGCCCTTGGCGTGCTTGTGTTCTGCACCCTGCTTCCTGTTTATTCCACCCCGTGGCCGGATGGCGCTATGGTTACACGAGTAATGGGGTGGTGATGAGTTAACTAATGGGGCCCGTTCTTTGGATGCCAGTGACCATACAGGCCACCTGCTCTCTGCCATATTTTTCCAGCGCTGTAGGAGAATGTCATTGTCCAGTAAGTGACAGTGAGGCAATGGTGTGAGGAGTGTCCTCCTCCTCTCAGGACAGAGAGTACACCTCATTAATACCATCTTCTAAGCTGGCGGAGGATGGGAGCACACAGTGTCCAGCAGACAGTGGACATGACTTGGGAAACATGCCCTGAGACCGAAGCCAACCAGGAGGAAGACAACGCTGGGCGGGGGAGGGGGGGTGGTTTATCTTTGTTCCTCTCTGATGTCAGGTAGAGAGATGTTGGTCTCCAGTGCAGCCCACAAGTACTCGATTTACAGGCACGATTGCCTTAATATGGGCTTGGTATGCTAAGCTGTGAGTTGTCAGAGCCATAGTAAAATTGGAATTGTGTTTATGCGCTGTCTCCAGAAGATTGATGTGGAAGATACGGTTTTTAGAAAATAATAAACTTCTCATAATGTGCTCAGCATGTGTGACTTACAGCTGTATCCCTCAGAGTCAGTGCGCTCCTCTGAATGATGCCTTATATGGCGTTGACACTTCAAAGGCCCTCTGCAAAGCTTCCTCCCTCTCAGAGCACAAGAGCTGAAAACATGTGTATTGGTAAAGGTCAGAAGTAGAGTTCTGGCTATTTATTCTGTAAGGAGAATTAAAAACAAAAACAGTTTTAGGGCTTATTTATGGACCTTTTACACGGACAGCTCTTTGAGTCAGGAAGCTGGCAACAGCTGCGTCCAGGTTCCCTTGGCAAGCGGGTCTTGATACTTAACTGTAAATACAAGGTGGTTCTGGGGTTGCTGGGGTGAGTGAGACACCACCTCTGCCCTGGGGAGGACAGGCGGATGCAGCAGGGGACTCAGGGAGATGAGCCCTATGACAGCAACAGCCATGGCCCCAGGCTCCAGACCACACGAGGTGACTTCCCCTAGGGAATATGAAGCAGGTGCCCCGTGGGGTGGGGTCACTGCTCTGCGGCTTGAAGGTCCAGGCCTGAGCAGTGCACCCTGCTAACCCTTCGGAGCTGAGGCCTGGAAGAAGGATGGACCCTGCTCGGCCTAGCCACACCTCCCTTCCTTCACCTCTACCACCATCTCATTCTCACTCCCAGGACTAGGGATGTCTGCTCCAGGCTCTGACCCCACACTTCAGGATGGAGAATTAAAGTTCTTAGCTATTAACGTTATTAGTTATTTCACAGAGAAGTGGGGCTCATTGGCAACCTCCTTGGGTCTGAGGGGTCTGGCCTTCAGCTCAGAGCTGACCACCAGAGCCCTGCTGATGGCAGGATTGAAATCAGAAGGGGGGCCTGTCCACACAGATGTTAAGTGGTAGCCTCCAGGATCTGAACCCAGGTGTGACTGCAGCATCTGTGTTTGCTCACCCACTGGGTCTACACTCTTTGCGATGGCTGAGCCCCATGTGTCTCAAGAATGGAGGGTGCTGGGCGGTGTCTCACCTGGGCCCTGGTGGGTGCCCTGGTGTGGGGCGCTTCAGGCCGTGCCAGCTGGATGTGGGGTTAGGAGTGATGGCACCGGCCCACAGCCTGCTGACCCCACCTGCTCTCTGGGCGCCCCTGTCCACAGCTCTGGCCTCTGTTCCCACAGAACCACCCCGACCCAAGTGGGGAAATCAGTCAGAGAGGAAGGCTGCCATCTGCCTCCATTTGTTCTTTAAAATTTGGATGTCTGTGGGCTAATTTAGGGGGTTAACAGGAAGAGATACTTTTGTTTTTTTGTTTTCATTTCAAGAACCAGAGGGCTGAACAGCATCCTTCTTGCCTCCACTAATTTTTTCTTTAAATGTAAAATCTACCAACAACGTCAGGAATGTGAGTCCCCAGAGAGATGCTCAGACGTGTGCCCTGCAGCCCTGTCCCCTGGCCAGTGGCACCAGCATCACCACATGCTTCAAACCTGCAGCATCTCAGCCGCCCACCCCCACCCAGCTTACTGAGCCAGGATCCTCGGGTGATCTGGTTCCACGTAAAGGTAGAGGAGTAGTGTTAAACGCAACAGGCTGGGATCTGCCGCATAGTATATTCAGCAAAGCTTTTAGGACAGTTTCTTTTTTTTTCCCTCCTCAGTTAAAAGTGCAGTTATTTCCTTGTAACAAGAGTTGGACTGCATGTACGCCGAATTTTTTGATTGAAGTAGAAGGAAAGCTACACCTGCCTTCAAGTGGATGTGCCCAGTATATCAAGAGCCAGAATAATGACCCTGTGGGACACGGAAGGGCATCGGAGAGGATGAGCACACTGCGTTTATCTCTGGCATCAAGGAGCCAGCCCATTATTCTAATCTGATCAGGGAATTCTCCGTGAGAACCGAGTGATTGGGGTGGGGTGGGGGGGCGCCTTTTACATTTTTTTCTGTGTGTTTCTTCTGGCAAATGGACAGGCCTTTTGATCGGGCCCAGGTCTGATTACAGGGTCTTTAATGTAGAAGACAAAACCCACCAGCCATCTAACCTGTTCAAATTGAACTCCAGCCAAAGGAAAGATGATTCTGTGCCGCACACGCACAATAGGCCTCCCGCACAGAACAGACGACTCTGACACTAACGCTGATTTAGGGGCAGGAAGCCTGCAGTTAAAATTAAGCTGGAGGACTGCGAGCTTTATATGAAAATGACAGGCAAATCTCTCGCTCCCAGAACACAGGTAATATGCTATTGTTGCAAGGCCTCTGCAAAGAAAATCCCTTTTTTTAGAAAAGAAGTTTCATTGTTGCGTTTCCTCGCTCATTCTGTTGCACCTTCGGTGTCCACGGGGGATTTTCCAATGAAGTCCGTGGGGGAGAGAGGGATTATTCCACTTGCCGCCGTGTATTTATTAAGCCCCAGCCATGTGTGGAGCGCTGTGGGAAGCACCGGGGATTCAAAGCAATAAGTAAGCCAGTCTGTGTCTCTGCACACCAGTCCTGGCTCCTTGCGATCAATAAAGTGGGATGGAATCAGCCGTGCCACGTTCACTCCTGTGCAGGTACCTTCCCAGGCACGCTGGCGGGCAGCCACCTGAACCCTGCTCCTGCACCTCCTTCCCTAACCGGGTGCTGAGAACACTGGCGTGTCCAGCAGAGCGGCTTCCCGCTTCCGTTCCTGGTCATCTCCACCGTTCCCAGTCCAGTAATCGTATCAGCCAGCATTTCTTGCATGTGTCACAAGACAGGCACTGCTAGGTGTTTGGGGTACGTTTTGCCATTTATTGCCAAGCCCTGTGAGCTGGGCGCTGTCCTCACCCCCAGACCCCCGGTCCAGCTGCCCCTGGTCTGGCCCCGCTGCCGCAACAGCTCCAGAGCTTTCCTGCCTGCTTCCCTGACCCCTTCCAGCCGCCCTCTGCATATTCCTAGCCAGGATTTCACTAAAGTCACTTCTCCCAAAGGCAGTTGGCACTCTGACCTCTTTCGCCATCCATTTGTTTTTGCTCGCTTTTGAGTTTGCTATAAATGCAGTTGTGAAATACCTATTCTTTGTGTCAAATTTACTTGGCTCAAAATCACGACTGAGAGAGTCCTTTCCCAGGTACCAGGAGTCCACTCACATTTCTGCGAAGCGTGTCAGCGTATGAACGCAGCACTGTTTGTTCCTCCTTCTGTCGCAGACATCCTGTTGGCAGACGTTCCTGTTGTTTCCAAACTTGTTTCTTCTGTACCATGCCATGAACGTCATTGCACAATATGTCGGTGCACAAACATATGCATTTCTATGGAGATTTGCAAGCTCTGGGTATGAAGTTGCCAGGGATTTTTCCTAAGTCCTCCTGCCAGTTTGCACTCCCAGCAGCAGGAACACATTTTGTCACATCCTCTCCTGGTCAGTGCTTGCGGTGGTTCAGGTTGGATTGTGGTTGTGGTTGTCTTTGACATTCTGGTGGGTGTGTAATGGGACTGTAATGTCATTTCAGTTTCCGTTTCTCTCATGGCTAATATGCCCCAGCACCTTTTCAAATATCTGTAGTCTATTTTGGATACCGTCCTTCCTCAAGTACCTGTGCACATTTGTTGACCATTTTTGTTGCATTGGGCTGTCTAACACTCTCACCCCACCTGCTGATTTGTAGAAACTCTTTATATGCTCACGTCATTAGTCGTGTGATTACAGATACCCTGCCTTCCCACACAGTGTTTCTCATGAGTGTCTTTTGAAGAACAGAATTTTAAAATTTTGATGAAGTCTGATTTGTTAAACTTTGCTTTTTGTGGGGTGTTTTCTTTCTGTTATTGTTTAATGAAATACTTGCCTTATTCAAGGTCATGAAACTATTTCCTATGATTATTGTCTAGGAGATTGATTATGTATGTTCAACACAGAGGTCTGTGAGGGACCAAGGGTGTGATGTGAGGTAGAAGTCATGGTTCCTGATATTCCCACGTGGGTGCTGAGTTACTCCAGCATCATGACGTGGCAACACCATCATTTCCCCCACAACAGCACCGTGACGCCCTTATTAAAGTTTAGGAGACACGAGGCTGTTTCTGAGCTTTCAGTTCCACTGGTTTATGTGTTTATTCTCAGGCTGAAGTTACACTGTTTAGATTCCTACACCTTTAAAATAAATCTTAGTAACTAATGGTTTAAGTGCTTCAGAAACCATCCTCAAGACTGTATTTACTATTCTTCACTCTTTACATTCTCATAAAAATTTTAGAATGAACGTGTTGAACTTCACACGTTGTGCAGGCATGCGCATACACGTCATTGGGACTTAGGGTTGAGATTATGTTCTATCTGTAGTAGATGAAACTGATGAGAATTTACACGTTTACAGTATAAAAACTTCTAATCCATGAATGTGATATACTTCTTCATTTATTTATATCTTTAATTTCTCTGAATAACACTTTATTTTTTTTAATAACACTTTAAAGTTCTCTGTGTAGAGAACCTGCACATTTTTATGAAGTTGATTCCTAAGCACTTAGGGGTTGTGATGTTAATATACTCGCTTCTTCTATTCTTTTTTTTTTTTTTTTGGTTTTCTATCTTTTTCCATTTCATTTCTCTTTCTGTTCACCTTCTATTTGTTTATATTACTGAAATGGAAATACAATTGAGACTGATTTTGTATTGACTTTGCATTTTCTTTGTCTGAACTTAAAACGTAATGTTTCATGTGGCTTGTGATCTTATTTTTCCTTATGGTAAGAGGAAATTTGGATTTGCCTTCTTATCCTTATGGTTTATCCTTATGGTTTATCCTTATCCTTATCCTTATGTCACCACATAGTGACAAACTAAATGCTTAACTAGTTGATTTGATGGCTGATGTTTTTTGTAAGGGACTTCTGTCTTTTCTGGTTACTTTAAAAACTAGAACTTATTAGGCCACTTCTTTCAATGGTCAGACCATGCCAGCTAAATCTAAGACATTAAATGTAACCGAATCCCAGAGACTTCATCATTTTGTAAATTATAGCTTTTGAAACAAAAAGATAGTCTTCTCTTGATAATGTATGCACATATTCCTGCAGATGTTTTTGCACCACATCACATCTTGCTGAGGGTCATTTTGGTTGAATTAATGTAAGACTCAAGGTGCATAAAATAAAAAATAATAATTAAAAATCAGAAAGAATATAAACAGTGGAAGTTGCTTAGCAAATTTTGTTGAAATTTTTTGCTACTACATTAGCACCTTGTATTGTGGGAGCTAAAAAAATAAAGTTTATTGAGCTAAAGTTTCACTCAGACGTATTATTTAGTGGAAAAATCATTGTTAAAATGAAAGCATTCTAATGCTGCATTTTATCATCCTCACTGTATATTTTAAATGAACAATGAACAGTGAATGTCAGACCTTAATATGTAAAACAGGAGGTTAAAGCAAAAGAAAAAATTCATCTAAAATTAAAATTTAAAAGCCACATTAGCTCTCCTTGATCTTATACCAAACATGTACAGTGCCTCTTTCATTAATGCGTTATCTTTAGAAAGTAGTCCGGGTTTGTCGGAATTGAAGTAAGATTCATTTAATCAGCTATCGTAGTTCATCTGTTAAATTACAGCACTTTGCTCTCCATTTGTAAAATAATTTTCAAACTAATGAAGTAAGGTCAATTGCATGCAGTTTTATTCCAGCCAAATTGCTGTTAATTGCATCAAAAGCTTTGGTGAGGTCAATAAATGTTGCCTTTTATATCCTCTCTTGAAAATGGCAGAAAATAAACTTCTTTTCTCTGTAATGCATTCAGGCTTGGGGCAACTCATAGCAGGTGGACTATTAGATTTTCATTACCTGATTTGAAAGTGTTCCATTTCTGAGGAACGGTAGGAGGGATGGGAAGTCACCAGAGCAGCTTTAGAACATTCATTGCAAGTTGTCTTTGTTATTCTTCACTAATGGTGGTGTTGTCTCTCGGACAGAGACAGGTTCTACTGAGCACCTCAATAATGGTTGTGGGCTTTGACTGTTTTGAAGTTAATGGTAATTGCTCTGGACTCTGACACCCCTTGTCCTTTAACTTTCTTCACCACAAACAGTAAGTGTTTGTAGGTCAGCTCATCTCTATTGATAGCGTGAGGTGTGCAGGTTGGCTGACTTGGTGGGTCCAACATCCTGGACCAGGGCAATGAAGGGCAAGGTACCCCATGGGCGATCAGGATCTTACAGTGGCCTCATGAATTCTGCAGATCCATTCTTAAGACTTGATCAAGTTTTCATAACTTTTATCCTTTGATCCTTTGATGTGTGTATTTTTCTAACCATCTCAGTTTGTGAACTGTTAACACCATGTGTGCGTGTGTGCATGTGCATGTGCATATGCACTTGAATATTATTTCTCTTGAAGCTCTACCTACCGAGCTGTGCCCTCCTCTTCCTCCCTCAACTCTAGGACCTCTATTCCTCTATTCCTCCTTCTCACTCTTTAGAGCACTCACTGGCTCCAACTGACATTGGAGTCTGTCTCCACTGTCTCTGCTCACTGGCCCACCAGCTCCTAGAGGGCTGGTTTTGTCTTTCGCTGTCCCTTTGTTCCACTGAGCTATTCCAAGCACCTGGAGCAACACCTGGCATAGTAAGCTTTCCAGATTATTTGTTGAGGGAATGAATGAGTTCATGAATAAATAAGTACATGAACCATTAATATATAGGTAAGAACAGAACTCTGTGGGATAAAGTACGGGAGGCACTTCCCCCGACACGGGTTGTTAGAGGTGGGCTGGATAAATTCAAAGAAAGTTTACTGAGAATGGTGGTGCCAAATAATCGTTTTGTACTTGGAATCATAAACACAGTATGAATTATACCTTTTCCTGTGTGGAATTCATTACCAAGGACATTAATTACCTGCCTATTTACATCCCACATTCTTACAGCCATGGAATATTTCTTGAGATCAGCAAAAAAAGTTTCACGTATATACTCTATAATTAGGTTATTGATCGTAAAAATGGCAGGTAACATTTACTGAGCACCTATTTTTAGAGACTGTTTTATGAAAGGGTAAACCCAGAGATATTAACCAGTAACTAGTAAGTTGGTAGAGCCTGGATATGACCCGAGGAAATCTAACTCCAGGGCCAGCATTCCCAACCCTGACAGGTGAAAACAGTAAAGCTCAGATAAGTAGGTACTAAAGCTCCTGTGGCAGCTAAATATGGAAGGCTTCTCAAGAACATAAATGCTGGCCTTAAACCTAGAATGTCCCAAAACTGCAAGAAGGTGCAGAAAGTAGGAATGTCTTCCTTGGGCATGTGGAGATGACATAACAACTGCCTACAGAAGGGCTCTGTGCAGGGAAAACTGTTTTCTGAATGTGGCTTGGCTTCAAGATGTAAGACTTAGACATTGGACACTTCCTGGCTCATTGTGCCAATAATGATCCTCTCTTTCCTACTTCTTTGGGAATTGAAGCTGGCATGGATCTACTTGCAGGCTGCCATTCAGCAGTTGGAACAGTGTAGTACGTTTGCTTTACTTATCACTGAAATATTACTGGGGTGCCCTAGATCATGCTCTGCATGGGGAGCTTTCAGGGGGCTCTTGTCCATGGCATTTGTGGGGAAGTGGGGCCACCTACAGACCCCCAATTCCAAGCCCCGTTCATCTCTCACATCTCTATACTTTGATCCAAAATCTTAAATGACTTCCTTTAGTTTCTTCATTTTACAGTGCCAAATTCAGGCCCAGGTACATCCCTGTTTCTGAGTCCAGCTTGCTCCAAACCAGGACAAGATGATCTTTTAGAAACAGAGATTCGTAAGAACTGAGAACCAATCCAGGATGGACCTGAATAGAATAGGTCACACGATGTGTCGACACCTCCGAAAACACCTTGGTTTGGTGTTTTCCAGCCGGTCTTCACATGCCATGCCAGGTGGTGCAGCTCTATATTCAGAAGCTGAAAGCCCTGTAGACAATTCTTGCCCTGTTTATAAATAGCAAGACCTAATAGTGAGTTGTTTTCTTAGCAACCAGCATGTGTGATTTATGACTGTATTCCAGAAAAATTAAATCATATAACATAAACAAGTAGAGTTAGAATGAGGCTTGAAAATCACAGTAAGGAAGTAAGTAAGCAGTATAATTATCATCGGCTCCTGCCAGGAATCCAGCACTGATGGTCTGGGCTGGATCTGCCTTTGCCATGCATGGAAATTTTCCTGCGTGAGATAGAAGACTCCCCATGTATGAGATGCTGGGTGCCGTGGGCAGTGGCATATTGAGACCCTTTGGTTGTGCCTCTTGTACAGAGTTATGTGATGGGATGCCAGGTGCCAGGGTGGGACCTAATACTTGTGTTTGATCATGATAACCAGCCAAGTAATGAGACGCTGCCATGCCATCTGCTTTAAGACACCAAATGAAGCGTATTTATTCTTCATGGTTTCTGGAATGGCTCTATCAGAAGGTGAGGGTGAGGTGCAAGTACCTTCCAGGGTTCTTCCTGCCTGTCTTTGTGAGGACATGTAAAGTCCTATAAAGGACCTATAAAGTCGTGTTGCATTGTTTGCATTATGACACGCATGTGGGATGGATATCAAATTCAACCAGGTAAAAATTCACCAAGGATAAATTAATCTTTCATGTAGATTTTAAAAAGAAAGCAATTTGAAAAACACCTGAGCAGAGAGACCTTGAGAGAGCCTGCTCACAAAACAAACAGGAAGATGTGGAATCTTAGCTGACCTCATGCTTCAAATGGGCCAATCTTGAGACATAACTTCAGAAACTGCAATAAATAGGTGTTTTTACTTAATTACCTCAAATTAATTAATATTAGTTAATATTTGCATGGTTATCTATTTTTAAATTTCTGCTGATTTATTCACCGTGATGTGGCAGGTCCTTGGACATATACTCACCTGCATGAACTCATTTAATCCACACACATTTCTACAAACCAGGTGCTATTATTAACCTGATTAATAGATGAGTAAAAGAGGTGGCTCAGGCAACTTGCCCCATCATAGAGGGTGCCAGGCGTGGTGCTGGATTCTGAACCTACTCAGTTCCTCTCCAGGGCTCCTAACCTTTGCACCATGGTTTCCTGCCTTGATGCATGCTGCAGTGATTGTCTCACACCTGGAGGGCTGTGTTTGGTGGGGAGCCTTGGCAATCCAGAAGCCACTGGTCCCTGGGAGATGAACGCTAGATCTGGGATGGGTGAGGAGCAGCTGAAGGGTGAAGAGAAGAGTCACAGGATGTGGTGTGATAGTTTTTCAGAAGCATGTGAACTAACTCAGCGTTATCCTTGCTTGGTGTTTTGACCTCAGTAGCAGTCCCAGACAGACTGGCATCAATCTGAGAGCCATGAGCTGCAGAGACCTCAAGACAGTGTCTGAGGCTTAGTTTAGGAAGAAGCCAGACAGCATCTCTCAGGAACCCTGAGGATGGGCTCCCTGCACTGGGACTTGAGCCAGGGGAACACAGGATCGATTTCCATATTATTTGCTCTTATTGTTTGGTATTTGATGCAAAGAAGACATATGCCTCCCTACTCGCCAAAGGAAAGAACAGAGGTGCCTTGAGCCAGCTTCACTCTCCTCTGCACCAGGGGCTGTTCTGGTGAGACGGCTGGTCAAAGGTGCCCCAGTTGGATACTCACAGCGTGATCTACTGACCAGCAGCAAGAGCATCAGTTGGAACTCCTCTGTAGTGCAGACCGGAGACCCGGCCCCCAGCCCTGACCACCCATCAGCACTGCATGTTGGTGGGATATACAGGGTGGTTCCTGTGTACGTGATCTTTGGGGTCCCTGATCCAAGGCCATGGTGATCCATCTCGGCTGCACATCAGCGTCACCAGAGAAGCTTCCAGAAGATTGAGGGCTGAGTCCTCCCTGCTCCCATACTATTCTGGAGGGAGTCCGACACATCAAGGATTTCCTGAGCTCTGCAGGTGGTTCTGGTGTGCAGCCAAGGTTGAGAAGCTGGCCACAGGAGCTTCTTGAGAGCTGGCTGTGAACTGATGCTCTGGGCTGTTTAGCCTTTTGAATGTATTTGAGATTAAGAAGAACTATGTTTGTTACGAAACTACTCAGTATTAAATGGGAGCTGTGGGTTTCTGGATTAGGAGGGTTTTTTTTGTGTGTGGGTTTTTTTTTTTATTGTTTTTGTTGTTGTTGTTGTTGTTGTTGTTTTACGGCAATTTCATTCCGGTGGATGCTGAATTCTCCAAGGGAGGGTGGGGTGTTGCTTTTCGTGTTTAGGGAAATTGCTGAAGGAAACAGCTGAATGACTGAACTGTTCACTTATAAGGAGGTAGAAAAACAAATGTTGGGGTTGGGGGAGCCTTCAAGTTGAGGACTTCGGGTCCTCTAAGTGGTAGGTTTGCATGTCTTGAGGGAGAAGATGGGGGAGCAGTCCTTGCCCATGGCTCCCTACATTGATCATTTCCCGTCTGGGCCTGTACCTGTGACCATGGAGTCTGTGTGACTGTGGGGTCTATCTGTTGGTTTGCTTATTTGTTTTTAAAATAACTCTGTTTTTTAAAACTGCATGTTAGCTAGATTTACTGAGTGCTTCCATTTTAACTGTTGAGCGTATTTGTTTAGCTAACATGTTTTCCTACCATTGAGTTACTACAAATTATTATACCTTATTTAGTCTGTTTATTACACATTTTAAATTGTAGCTATCTTGTGCCTTCTTGTAACCATTTTTTCCCTGCTTGATTTTAATATTTTTAAATGTTATTAATTCCGTGGTTGTGTACTTGGTTTAAAAATACAACTCTTCTTTAACAAGCTGGCAAGCAGGGAGTTTGGGCAGACAGGGTGCTGCTGTATCTCCTGAGCCCTGTGCTTGGGAAGTGAGCAATCTGTGGATTCCCTGTGCACCTGGTCCTTCTTCGAAGTCACTTCCTCACCTTAAAGACTGATCAGGAAATAGCAATATAACTAATAAATACAAACAAATCAGACTAATCATAGGTGTAAACTTTGAGCAAAGTTTATTGTCTTCAGCCTTAAGAAAAATAAATGATCCAGAGCATAATTTGAAGTTCCCCATACTCACATGGATCATGCTTCCATCTCCACCTTCAGCCTCTGTTGGTCTCTTAGGGACAGGTGCACATGCGCAGAGACACACTCAGGATGCAGGACACACATACTTAACCTGAGAAACCGTGGTTCAGCCCAAGTCATTTGGATAGTGACCTGTGAGCCCAGTATCATCTTACTAGTCCTTGAATTACCCAACTTATTTATGAGCACAAGAGGAACCAGATCTGAGATTCATGGTCTGTACTCTGTAAACCTGAGGACACTCACCAGGCTGTGCCAACAAACCAAAGAAAAGCAGGATGGGAGTGGAGTGTCCTCCATGGAGCTGCTTCCCTCTTCCCTGAGCCTGGTCACAGTAGAAGGTCAGCTGTGTGTCCCCCACTCTGACAGGATGAAGGACGTCACAGGACAGGCTTCTCTCAATTATGTCTTCACCCCAGCGTGGTGTTCTCAATCAGAGGCCACTCGATGAGTCTACCTGTGTGAGCAAATAGAAACAGGAATGTTCTGTCTATGAATTACTCTGGCTTTGAACAACCAAATAATTAGTTGAACTGGACTATACGAGTGGCCTGTCATTTGGCACAGAGTCAGGCTGAGAGAAAGCAACTGGACTTATGTTGTTTCAGGAAACAGGTTAATTCAGGGATTAGTTATGCCGTAGATTCGGGTGAAACCACATGAAATTTTAAAGGGCATGCCCGATACCAGAGCATGGCATGCTCTGCAATGCCATGGCATGCCGGGGGTTTGCCAGGCTACATGGCCAGGCTCCCCCCAAAAGGAAAAAAGGAACAAAACCAAAGTAAACTATAGTACCTGCACCAAAGAACAGAAGATGGCTCACGGATCTAGCAGAGCCTATAAAATCCATAGGGCAAGGAGTGGTCTACACATACCTTTGGTCGAAGCAAAGAAACAAAGAACCCCAGAGAGACCACTCTATTGTGTCATACTTTCTGGGGAGAGATAAATCACTTTTCATGTGCAACGAGATCTAATAAAATGAAAACATGTCACACAGCTAACATCACATCAAAATTGGAACAGAGCATGGCCCATAAATGCTCAGAGTTCACTGATTGCACAGAATTCACAGCTTGGATTCCCTAATTGCTCCAGCAGCCTCGCTGTTCACATTCACTGCCATGAATGTGGGGAAGTGGGGAAAGGCAGTATTTCTCTGTCCCCTGGGGTAAGCGTGTGTGCTCCTGTGTTCCTGGTGGGACTCAGAGACTCTCGTCCAGTACCCAGGGCTGCCGTCCTGTCCTGGCTTATCAGCTGGACCAGAGCCTGGCTCTGAGCAAAATGGTCATGCAGCTCAGGCCATGAGTGTGTGTGCACTGAGGGAAATGCACACCCTGTTAGGCCGTGAATCAGGAAAAGGACAGTGTGCAAGGAACTAGGGGCTGTGGCAAACGTTCCAGGACCAGGGGATGCCGGGAGAGAGTCCCTGCTGCTCCTACCACGTACCTCTCCCGTGGCTTCCCTAATGGGAGGAATCTTTCCCCAGCTCCACGCTGATTCTGTGCCTTAGCCTCTTTGTAGAATTGTATTACATCCAGTGACAACAGGTTGCATCGCCCACAGGACATGGTTCTCAACTTTGGATGCACAGTAAAATTATGGAGAGAACTTTTGAAAATGCAGGTGCTGGTTCCCCTCCACAGACAGCCTTATTTCATTGGTCTGGGGCAGGATTCATGCACTGCTCATTTGAAAAGCTGCCCCCGGACCCAGGTAATCCTGATGTGTGGCTCAGGTGGCAATCATGCCTCAGGATGAATGACCTCATTAAGATTGTTTAGATCAGTAGGTTTCTTGAATGGGAGGTTGAGGAACTGGGGAATTGGATGGAGAAGAACCTACTGAAATAGTCACAGGGAGGGGAAAAAAAGAAAGTTGGGAGAATGGAAAGCAGCTGTGACTTCCCAGTCATCAAGATAACTCAGTTTT
This sequence comes from Vulpes vulpes, assembly GCF_048418805.1. Classification (NCBI taxonomy): domain Eukaryota; kingdom Metazoa; phylum Chordata; class Mammalia; order Carnivora; family Canidae; genus Vulpes; species Vulpes vulpes. The sequence goes on from NC_132786.1 coordinate 22,131,216, forward strand.
ACTTGAGTCTCAATATAACTCACTCCCTGTGCAGCCTTAAAAGTGTCCCAGAATTGTCTTTAGGAACCGAGTTGTATGATGAGATTGTCAGATCAATTTACAGGAAGTCTGAATGTGCGTGGAAAGCTTTCTGATTTTGTAATTTTGCCTGAGCTGCTCTTCTGTGTGATAGACCCTCTTCTATGTCCTGTTCCAAGAGGACTCTTCTTTCCTCAGGGAGCACACAGCACCTCAAAGAAGGAGGTTTCCCAGAGGTCCATGGAAGGGATGGAGAGCCAGGAACTGCCTCACATGGTGGATCCTGTTAGTGGTTTCCCAGGGTTAGCCCAGGTGACAGGTGGTGACAGACATGGACAGGGACCTGGAGGCTCCTCTCTGAAAGGGACACCAGCATCAGCCACAGCACCACTAGTTTTCTGTCTTTATTGACCCTGAGCCACGTTGTGATAAAAAGAAAAATATGTTGTGCCCATGTCCACAGTTTGTGTGATTTTGGACTGCATCATTTACCAAGTTCGAGAAGTTTTTTTCTTTTATTTTAAGCCTACAAGCTGGGCTCTCCCAAAGACTCTGACAAATTATTTCTGTATTCACATTTCTGGCATTTCTAATTTGATTGCCTCTAACAATTTGAAAAGCACGAATTTGTAAAAATAAATAAATAAATAAACAGTTGTTGCAGGCTTCAGTATTAATTTCTTTTGAATCCCAAAGCCAAAAGTCTGGTTTTTTTTATAGTAAACTTTTGTTTTCTTGACTTTCTCCCGAAAATACTGCTAGAGTTTCATTCAAAAGGAGGTCAAAGAGGAGTGCCATTGAATAGAAGAGGAAAAAAAATTTAAAGTATCAGTGTACATAGCAGGTGTACGAATAGATCCTGCCTCCTGAAACCCTGATTCTAATTGTGCAGGTATTTACTTAGGTTGTTACGTAAAGTTTACTGTATATTGTGGAACGTGAGCAGGTATTTGAAAGCTATGGCATGGTGGTGTTGGTTAACGTAATCTCACTGCCAACCTGTAAGTGTAAGTCAGTATGTGATGTCATATTCCCTGAGAAATACAGGAATCGGGAGGAATGAAAAGCCACTAGACTTGCTCATCTCATCACTCAATGCTGAGCAGCTAAGCGGTGGTCCTCAAAGTGCGGTCCTCGGCACCACTTGGGAACTTGTTGGAAAAGTAGATTCACAGGGGTCCTATCCCAAATCCACTGAATTAGAAACTCTGGGTGTGAGTCTCAGCAAACTGTGTTCTAACAAGCTGTCCAGGTGGTTCTTTCTTTCTGTGTGGCCGCAGAGGGATATCTGGCCCGCATGTCCGGGCCCAAGTGCCCACAGAGGGATATCTGGCCACAAAGGGATATCTGTGCAGAGGGTCCTTAACCCCGTACGGAAGGCCCCTATGTACACGATGTCAGTAAGCGCCAGGGTAAGGTTTAAGTCTACAAGTTAATCTGTCAGTGGAGTGTTTGGGGTTTTCCTTCTTTTCACTTCTGTAGCTAAAATTTGTCACTGGTTTTGTGTCAGTTGTTGAATCAGCTCTTGATGACATCTGGAGGTTATGAACTGCTGTGGCAACCCTGCCCTCCCCGGTCTGAGGTGGTCTCCCTGCCCTCAGCCCAGCTCTGAGCCATAAGTCCTGCCTTTTGGAGACACTCCACCTGACTTTTTTTTTTTTTTTTTTAAATTCATGAGAGACACAGAGAGAGAGGCAGAGACATAGGCAGAGGAAGAAGCAGGCTCCCTGCGGGGGGCCCGAGTGCAGGACTCAATCCCAGGACTCCGGGATCATGCCCTGAGCCAAAGGCAAACACTCAACCACTGAGCCACCCAGGTGTCCCCTGTCCTGACTTTTGTGGCCTGATTTCACAGTCGTAGCTCCTCTGAGTGCGGCCAGCATGGATTCACCGGGGGCCGGGCTGTTCCAATCCAGTGCATACACCGCTGGTCAGGTACTAATGATGTAGCAGATGTATGTTGCTCAAGCATCTTGAAGGGAAAGGCCTCTAGGAGGGATTGGAGTTTTTAGAGGATGGGGAGCTGGATAGGGGTGCAGAATGGTCTCGTGCTGTCACACCGACACAGGGAGATACTTGCTTTCTCTGTGCCGCCATCTCAGGTTGGGTCAGATTTTGTGACAAAGTAGAACCAGCAGTCGACTCTCGGGTGGTTGACAAATGGCATTCTTTTTTTTTCGCTGATTTCAAACTTTGTCCATCTAAATTTGTCCTCTATCTTGTTTCCATATCCCTCATCTCTTTTGAGAAATGTTAGTTCAGCAACTTTAGCTGATTAATTAAAATCGGGTGATGGCCCACAAAAAAAGCATTTGACCTTTTTAATGTGACTCACTTAGAGCTTTTCTGTTTCTTTCTGGAAGTATTAGGTATAAATTCTTTCAAATACTCTATACTTTAGAACTACATAAAATACTAGAAGAATTTTTCTGCCAGTGTTTCATCCATGCTTATGTCGGTAAACACACTCCACTAGGAGTTGTTCTTTACGATACTGAGTGCAGAAATCTGATTAATTCAGCACAACTAGTTTCTTATCCCACCCAGTGCTGAAATGTTTTTCAAACCTGAATAATGAAGTAGCTTGCATGTGCTCACCTGAGTATGCTGCCATTCTCCTAAAGCACTTCTAGAATTCTCTGCATGTCTGTGCCCAAGTGCTGCTGCTGATTCAGGAGAGATTTCAGCTGTTTGCCAAAAGAAATCCTCTGCCAACTTTGCATGAAATGCTGAAAGGATAAAGGATCCCAATGTGCTGGTGTCAGAACAGTATCCCAGTCCGTTCTAAAGAGGCTCAAGCCTCTGAAGGGACAGAAAGTGGGAACAGATGAGCATTTTGTGGTGCTCACCTGTGCTAGCCCTGGGGCCAGGTGTCCTGATTGGCAGGCCTGTGGGTCAGAGGAGGCCATGGAGACAGATTCCCTCCAGGGTCCCTGAGATGGAGGCCAGGGAGTAGGATTGAGAGACAGATTGCTATTCCTGATATAAAGGAGGAACAGCAGAAGAGATAATCAGTGTGTACCTGGGCAGATACCTCCACAGAAGAACAAAGGAGCCAACAAAGAATCTGCAAAATCAAGACCTCTCCCACTGCCCAGCTGAGATGCTGCTGACTGCAGGTACCCCGTTTGCTGTGTAACACAGTGGTTCAGGGAGAACCTGCATCCCTCCCTGAAGCCAGAGGCGCTAGGCCCTCCAGGTCGTGCAGCCGTATGGAACTATACATATGACTCCAGGCCTCAAGTGGACATTGTGTGTGTGGGGAGGAGGGGGGCAGAATGATAAGCACATCCCAAAGTGAGGGACGCCTCCCCCAGGGGCTAACGAGGCCTGCAGAGAGACTTTGGGATGGGCCAGCCTCAAAGCCATTTGCTTGAGATCCGCTAGGGGCCAGCCCACGCGGAGGCTGCTGTTGGCTTTTGAGTTGCCGGGTTGCACTGGCCAAACAGGAATCACTCCGGGTGTCCTGGACTTTGAAGGCCACCGCTCTCCAATCACAGCCGAGCCATGTGAGACATCCTCCTCTGGTGACTCTAAGGGCACCTAGGCTGCCTAATCGGCAGTGAAATGATCATAGAGCGGAGGCTCTCTGAAAGGCAAGGCAGGGCGGGGGGCCTTGGTCGGCACTCGCTGCTCCTGCCACAGGCCACTTTGTGGCATCACCTAATAACCTGGAGGTGGTCGTACATCCTGTGTTCCTGGAGGCCTTGGGGGGCAGATGTAGCATTGACCCTGTTGGGTTCCCTAATGGGACATTGAACAGAGATGCCACAGGTGTTCAAAGGTGCTTTTTAATTAACTGCTTCCTGAGGAAGAAAAGGGAGATGCCGTGACTGCATTCGGTGAAGTGGTCGAGGCTGAATTTACAGACAAAAGCCGAAGGAAGTGGCTTAGTCTAGAATGGGAGTGGTTGGGAGGGGAAGAGAGAGGCCCTGGACAGGTGATGGTTGTGGAGCTGGCTCTGTTATTGGGAGTGTTGCTAGATGACCAGGTGACCGCGTAAGTCAGGCACCAGTGAGGCCAGGCCCCCACCGGGGAACACGCCATTCATAGATGTGTTCCCTAGACGGTGATGGCCCACCCAGCCCGCAGAAGTCAGATTTGGCGGGACCCAGCATGGGGCACCCTGGCCGCCTCCGTGCTGGTCACCCCCAGGACCCCCCAAACCCCGCATCCTTTCCCTGTCCCTGTCTATTCTGTCAACTGTACATACTCCCAGGATGGGCACAGAGTGACTTCAGGTGAGCAGTGAAGTTAAGGACAGTATTCGCCTCCAGCTTACGGGCATGGGACTTGGGAAATGAGGAGCCAGAACCAAGGGTCGCCAGTCTGTACTCCTCCCCCGATCATTCCCTTTCAGGGCCAGCCTTGGGAGAAACTTAAAAATAACTCTTTACTTTGACTTTATTGTTTTTATTTTATAGATGACTACTGGTGTAGATCCCCATGTCTTCATAGAAAGAGGAGGCATCAGGCTCCCCACAGGGAGCCTGCTTCTCCCTCTGCCTGTCTGCCTCTCTCTCTGTGTCTCATGAATAAATAATTAAAATCTTTAAAAATAAAAAGTATTGTGATAAAACATAGATAATACAAGGCTTACCATCTGGCCAAGTTTAAGTGTACAGTTCAGCAGCATTAAGGACAGTCTCCTTGTACGACCATCACCACCATCCCTCTACAGAACTTTTGCATCTTCCCAAACTGAAACTGTGCCCCTGTGAAACACTCATCTGCGTCCCTCCCCTAGCACCTCGTGCCCACTCTTCTCCTTTCTGTGTCTCTGAATTTGATTGTTCTGAGCGCCTTGTGAGTGGAATGACTGGATTCCATGAGGAGAATCATGCAGTATTGACCCATTTCATGACTGGCTTGTCTCAATGTAAGGTCAGCAAGGTTCCTCCATGTAGTGTGTATTAAAATTTCTTTCCTTTTTAAGGCTGTTACATGTTGGTTTTTAACTGAATGACCTAAAGACAAAATTCCTGGAAGCTAGCCTACGTTCATGCAGGACATTGCCTGTGCTTCCAGAAATGTGAGTCGATCAGTCATGATCCTGATGGGGGGCACATGAAGAGCCCATAGGTCTTGGAGTCAGACAGACTGTACTTGGTATCCAGGCCCCACAACTACCAGCGGCATGACCTTGAAGAAGTTGTTTTATACCTTTAGTGTCGTGTTTGTAAAATTAGGATAAAAGTAAACACCTTGTCATGCTGTCAAGCCGACTGTATGAGCTAAGGTTTGTAGAGCACCAAGTAGGCAGGTGACAGAGGTTGGCTTACTGAGGACCCGCTCTCCTGGTGATGTGCTCGTATGTTTGCCAGGATTGCTCCTGAGCCACTTTTAGGAAGAGGCTTCTCTATAATGTTCCCTACGGCAGACGCCCTATGAATGCTCAAGCACGTACAGACCACACGGGAGCTTCCTGCTCTCACTGGGGTGAACGAACCCTGTGTCTTCCTCACTTTGAGAGAAGGGGCCCACATAATAGTTTGGATTCACTCTTTCAACAAAGTACTTCCTGCATGACAGAGACGTCGAAGGCCCTGTGGGCCCAGCAGTGAGCTTTAGGGACCTGGCGCTAGGGGAAGGTAGGAAGCAGATATCCTTGCACGGAACAAAGCTATCTTCTGGGAGCAGCAAGTGCTGTGAAGAAACCTAAAGCAGAGTAGCCGAATTGGGAAGAAGAGAGGGAGAGATTGGATGTGTGTGCAGGAAATACTGCTGCTAGGAGGTGATGTTTGAGCAAAGACTGCCATGAAACAGGGGAGCAGATCATGAAGAGGGCAAGAAAGCATTCTGAGCAGAGGTCAGAGCAACTCCGGAAGCCCAGCCAGTGGCGTGAGCACAGCCCAAGGGCAGGAGATGGACCACAGGGCAGGGGACAGAGCTCTGGGCAGAGTGTAGGGAGTGAAGCAGCAGGTAGGACACAGGAAGGCTGTAGGAGCCACTGGTCTCTATCAGTTCGCCTTTGTTCACTGCACTTTTAGTACCAGCCTTGCTATGGACTGAATATTTGTGTCTCCCCCAAAATTCATGTGGAAGCTCTAACCCTCAGTGGGACAGTGTTAGGACACATACCCTTTGGGAGATGAATAGCAATAGAGGAAGTTGTGAAGATGGGCCCCACGATGGAATCCATGTCCTTACAGAGAGAGGAGGAGAGACCAGAGCTGTCCCTCTGCAGGAGCCATCTGCAACCCAAGAGGAACCAAGTAGGCCAGGGCTTTGACCTTGGACTCCCACCCTCCCAGACTGGGAGAAATAACTGTCTGTTGGCTAAGCCTCAGTCTATGGTATCTGTTCATGGTAGCTGAGCTGACTGAGACAAGGCTCTTGTCTCCAGGTAATGCAGATCACTTCCCAAGGCATCCATCTTTTCCCAGGACTCCCACCAACTTCATAAACAAATACCTGCCTTTCGATATACAAGCGCCCCACTGGAGTGAGAGGCTCAGATCCCCTCCTGCCCATAGACAGGTGCAGTCACCTGCCTGCTCAACTTGAAGGGTCCAGCCATGTCAGCCCAGCTATGTGTGGCCCATTCTCTTGCCCTGACCAGAGCCATGTCAGCCCCACCAGCTTTCTCAGAACCCACGTGCATTCACACTCAACCATAGAGTACATGTTGGACAGCCTTTTTGTTCATATGGTGCTTTGGGGACTCTGCCAGCATCAGGCTATTTGCTAGGCATGTGGAGATTGTGATGTGTGGTGAAGGGCTGGCAGGCCATGGACTTGAACAGATGGTGGTCATGGCTGGTGCCAACATGTGACCAGCTGTAACCATGCTGGAAGGCTGGGGCTGTTGATGGCGGTTCTGTACTTTGTCCCTACTTATGAAATTATTTTAGTGGGAAATAAATGTATGAGGGAGGCAGTACCAGCATGTGACATATCAGACTGTCAATAAATGCTATCTTACCACCCCTGTGTTTTAACAAGTATTTTTAATATTTAGAATTACATAATCTCTCATTAATCATCACGTGGTTGCAAGTGAGATGGGTTCTTTTCCTTGATGCATCAATACCAAGCATTATGGAATTAAAAACCTTGCAGCTTTACTAAAATGAATATGTGAAGCACGCAGGAAATACATTTGTGTCCTATGGAGGAGACTTCAATTCAACTCTCTGTGCATACAATGACCTCTTGTGGCTAATTGACTTGGAATTGGTGGTTTCAGATATCCACTCAGTAGCCCTGTGCTGGAGCTGGTCTCCCTGCCCATCAGCCCATAACGCTAATCTCTCCGGTTAATAACTTGCGGCATGGGCCTCATTAATTCTAAGAACTTATGCCCATACAGTAGGCTGTAATCCTCTGTATTAGTATGTTGCAATTTGGCTCCTAATTGGAGGATTTTCTCCTCTTATTGTGTGGTCCATTGGAATAGGGTGCTTTTCCAGCAATTTGCTTTTTGAGAAAGTCAGTAATTCTCTACCTCACCCTGGGAGGGACTCCACAATTATTATAAGAGTCTTACTTTATCTTATGTTAAACACCTTTGGGGACAGAATCATCAGATTAGTAATAACAGTTGTAATCACCATCAAAACAAAACAACGAATAGTTACCAACTATGTAATATGTGCTAAGAAGAATTATAAGGAGTTTTATTATATTAACTGACAATTCTCATAACAATCCTACGAGGTAGGTATTCTTATCCACATTTTGCTTATGAAGAACTGGTTATATTTCATTCAGTTAGTGACTGAGCTGGGACCAAAATCCAACCAGTTGATTTCAAGTCCAAATTCTTAATCATTATTCCATACCACTTCTAGAACATACATTTGAATGAACTCCTTGTAGACCAGACCACTTGAGCCACCTGGGCACCTGCATTGCTTTGCCAGGTGAGCCAGAGTAGCTTTGCCCCCATATTCACCCCATTATTGCCTGTTGTGGAAAGGAGAACTTCATCTTAACTCCAGATTGGAAACTTAGTAACTGTATCTCCTGGACACAATAGAAATGTCTTTTAATTTTAAATAACCTTCTTCATATATAGAAATAGAGAATGGTAAGGTCTTTTAGGGGGTTGAAGCTATATCTTCTTTACTGTGTCGTCCCAAGGAGCCAGCAAAAGGATGAAGCCTCTCAAATATTTTTGAATGAGTGCTAGCCATTTTTTTCAAAGCTGCAAAATTTTATACATAATTTTCTACCTATTGCCAGACATTTTCTCTCTATATATGTTATTCAGCATGTGAAAGGAGCCAAATGGAATAAACTGTTGCATCATTTTATTATTTATGTATTTATTTATTGGAGTTTGATTTGCCAACATATAGTATAACACCCAGTGCTCATCCCGTCAAGTGCCCCCCTCAGTGATTTTAAAGGAAAAGAATTTCAGGTAGTTTTGTGAAAATAGATGATCAAACTGCCAGCAAAAAGTAGATAGATTTAAGGCCCTCTTGAAAAAATGTATTGATTCAAGAAGTGCCCTGTCAAAGGTCATGGAGACCCCAAACAAAGACCTGCCTGGGTTGCAACAGTTAATTTGTAGATCCCAAATTTTGCTTTAGGATTTACCTAAAAAATACACATGGAAAATATGGAAAATACACATGGAAAGTTCTCTGTTTCATAAGAATGCTTCCTAACAAATATAGAAAGCATATGGCTGTAGAAAATTATGATTTTTCATTTCCCAGTATTTTTCATTGGCAGAAGTCACCAATGAATACTAAAATCATTGGGACAGGTTAGTGGGGATCAAGATTTCCCCAAAATCTTGAAGTATCATCCCACAAGAGAACAAAAAGAACAGCAGTTTTTTAAAAAATATTTTATTTATTTATTTATTTATTTATTTATTTGAGAGAGAGAGTGAGAGAGCACAAGCAGGGGGCAGAGGCAGAAGAGAGAGAGAGAGAGAGAGATGCAGGCTCCTGGCTGTGCAGGGAGCCCAACATGGGGCTTGATCCCAAGACCCTGGGATCATGACCTGAGCTTGAAGGCAAATGCTTCACCGACTGAGCCACCCAGGTGCCCCCCCTGGGTTCTTATTAATTAAAAATTTAAAAAGTGAAATAAAATTACTTTTCTAACAAGGGAGATCTAATCAATACTGCCTAACCCAGTGGCCAAACTCAGTACTGCCAATGTTGGAACAAAATACCTGCTTCTTCATGTGATACAATAAGCAACTCTTAGCATTCTTTATGTAATATTCTTGCCAAAAATGTTAAAATGAATCTAATCAGATGAGTCCAGATTATGGGGTTTCCCAGAAGACTAGTGGCCATTTTTTTTATAATAAATTTATTTTTTATTGGTGTTCAATTTGCCAACATACAGAATAACACCCAGTGCTCATCCCATCAAGTGCCCCCCTCAGTGCCCATCACCCATTTACCCCCACCCCCCGCCTCCTCCCCTTCCACCTCCCCTACTTTGTTTCCCAGAGTTAGGAGTCTTCATGTTCTGTCTCCCTTTCTGATATTTCCTACCCATTTCTTCTCCCTTCCCTTCTATTCCCTTTCAATATTATTTATATTCCCCAAATGAATGAGACCATATAATGTTTGTCCTTCTCCGATTGACTCATTTCACTCAGCATAATACCCTCCAGTTCCATCCACGTTGAAACAAATGGTGGGTATTTGTCATTTCTAATGGCTGAGTAATATTCCATTGTATATAGAGACCACATCTTCTTTATCCATTCATCTTTCGATGGACACCAAGGCTCCTTCCACAGTTTGGCTATTGTGGACATTGCTGCTAGAAACATCAGGGTGCAGGTGTCCCGGCGTTTCATTACATCTGTATCTTTGGGGTAAATCTCCAGCAATGCAATTGCTGGGTCGTAGGGCAGGTCTATTTTGAACTCTTTGAGGAACCTCCACACAGTTTTCCAGAGTGGCTGCACCAGTTCACATTCCCACCAACAGTGTAAGAGGGTTCGCTTTTCTCCGCATCCTCTCCAACATTTGTGGTTTCCTGCCTTGTTAATTTTCCCCATTCTCACTGGTGTGAGGTGGTATCTCATTGTGGTTTTGATTTGTATTTCCCTGATGGCAAATGATGCAGAGCATTTTCTCATGTGCGTGTTGGCCATGTCTATGTCTTCCTCTGTGAGATTTCTGTTCATGTCTTTTGCCCATTTCATGATTGGATTGTTTGTTTCTTTGCTGTTGAGTTTAATAAGTTCTTTATAGATCTTGGAAACTAGCCCTTTATCTGATACGTCATTTGCAAATATCTTCTCCCATTCTGTAGGTTGTCTTTGAGTTTTGTTGACTGTATCCTTTGCTGTGCAAAACCTTCTTATCTTGATGAAGTCCCAATAGTTCATTTTTGCTTTTGTTTCTTTTGCCTTCATGGATGTATCTTGTAAGAAGTTACTGTGGCCAAGTTCAAAAAGGGTGTTGCCTGTGTTCTCCTCTAGGATTTTGAGGGAATCTTGTCTCACATTTAATCTTTCATCCATTTTGAGTTTATCTTTGTGTATGGTGCAAGAGAGTGGTCTAGTTTCGTTCTTCTGCATGTGGATGTCCAATTTTCCCAGCACCATTTATTGAAGAGACTGTCTTTCTTCCAGTGGATAGTCTTTCCTCCTTTATCGAATATTAGTTGACCATAAAGTTGAGGGTCCACTTCTGGATTCTCTATTCTGTTCCATTGATCTATGTGTCTGTTTTTGTGCCGGTACCACACTGTCTTGATGACCACAGCTTTGTAGTACAACCTGAAATCTGGCATTGTGATGCCCCCAGCTATGGTTTTCTTTTTTAAAATTCCCCTGGCTATTCGGGGTCTTTTCTGATTCCACACAAATCTTAAAATAATTTGTTCCAACTCTCTGAAGAAAGTTCATGGTATGTTGATAGGGATTGCATTAAACGTGTAAATTGCCCTGGGTAACAGTGACATTTTCACAATATTAATTCTTCCAATCCATGAGCATGGAATATTTCTCCATTTCTTTGTGTCTTCCTCAATTTCTTTCAGAAGTGTTCTATAGTTTTTAGGGTATAGATCCTTTACCTCTTTGGTTAGGTTTATTCCTAGGTATCTTATGCTTTTGGGTGCAATTGTCAATGGGATTGACTCCTTAATTTCTCTTTCTTCAGTCTCATTGTTAGTGTATAGAAATGTCACTGACTTCTGGGCATTGATTTTGTATCCTGCCACGCTGCCAAATTGCTGTATGAGTTCTAGCAATCTTGGGGTGGAGGCTTTGGGGTTTTCTATGTAGAGTATCATGTCATCGGCGAAGAGGGAGAGTTTGAGGGAGAGTTTGACTTCTTCTTTGCCAATTTGAATGCCTTTAATGTCTTTTTGTTGTCTGATTGCTGAGGCTAGGACTTCCAGTACTATGTTGAATAGCAGTGGTGAGAGTGGACATCCCTGTGTTGTTCCTGATCTTAGGGGAAAGGCTCCCAGTGCTTCCCCATTGAGAATTATATTTGCTGTGGGCTTTTCGTAGATGGCTTTTAAGATGTCCAGGAATGTTCCCTCTATCCCTACACTCTGAAGAGTTTTGATCAGGAATGGATGCTGTATTTTGTCAAATGCTTTTTCTGCATCTAATGAGAGAATCATATGGCTCTTGGTTTTTTTCTTGCGGATATGATGAATCACATTGATTGTTTTACGAGTGTTGAACCAGCCTTGTGTCCCAGGAATAAATCCTACTTGGTCATGGTGAATAATTTTTTTATTGTACTGTTGGATCCTATTGGCTAGTATCTTGTTGAGAATTTTTGCATTCATGTTCATCAGGGATATTGGTCTATAATTCTCCATTTTGGTGGGGTCTTTGTCTGGTTTTGGAATTAAGGTGATGCTGGCCTCATAGAACGAAGCTGGAAGTACTCCATCTCTTTCTATCTTTCCAAACAGCTTTAGTAGAATAGGTATGGTTTCTTCTTTAAACGTTTGATAGAATTCCCCTGGGAAGCCATCTGGCCCTGGACTTTGTGTCTTGGGAGGTTGTTGATGACTGCTTCAGTTTCCTCCCTGGTTATTGGCCTGTTCAGGTTTTCTATTTCTTCCAGTTCCAGTTTTGGTAGTTTGTGGTTTTCCAGAAATGAGTCCATTTCTTCTAGATTGCCTAATAGTGGCCTATTTTATAAACATAGATAAAACAAAAAAAAAAAGCAATGTCTGTGTGAAAAATGAGACAGTCTGAAAGACAGAAAGATAGAGGGGGAGGATATATTAAATTAAAAGAGAGAAAATAGAAATAACAGCAATTACAAAACATTAACCCTGATTGGTGCCTTGATAAAAAGAAAGAAATGTAAAAGACATTTGGGGAAAATTAAGGAATTTCAATGGGGCTCTATACTCCTGTTAAATATTTTAAGTATTGTAATGTAGGAGAGATGGTACAGGTTGTGGCAGTTTGGGAAAATGTCCTTACTAGGAAATGTGTGCTGAGGAATTTAGAGTGTTTTTTGCAAGTGACTTTCAAACAGTGTAACAAAAACAAGTGTGTGTGCATGTATGTACACAATATGTACAAATACATGTACATATATATAGAGAGAATACAAGGGCATAAATGCAGTGAAGTTGTCAGCAGTTGGTGACGTCTACATGAAGCATATGCAGGCGTTCGGTGTTATCTGCTGCTGTCTATTCAGCTTTTCCTGAGCTTTGTAATTCTTCAAAATAAGAAGTGTTGGAGCAGGTGGGAGGAGACCATATCTGTGAAGCCGCTGGTGGGAAATGTCAGGCTGGGTCCTGGTAACATCACCGTCTCCTCTCAAACACCCTTTTCTTTTTTGATATATGTTTTATTGCTTTTGGGGGGTGCACAGGGAGCATCCATTCATGATTTTTCCTTTGTGCAGTAAATCTCCAGTTGTCAGAGGAGGGTGTCTGTGGGGATTGGCAGGCTCTACCTGTCGCTCCTTTGTGAGCTGTGTCCTGTGCTGGATGCCTGCATGGGTCAGTCCCATAGTCAGTACCTGCCTGGTGCCAGCATCTGCAACTTCTGGGCATGTGTGGCCTTGGGTTTTCTAAAAAGGGGGTTTTATCCTAGCTTCCTCCCTGGGCTGGGTGGGCATTGTGTACATCACCTAGCAGAGATGGAAGTGGGCAGAGGATAAAGGCCCCAGACATACCACCACCACCCAGAGTCTACAGCAGTGTCCTCTGCACCCATTCTCCTCAGTGTCCATGCATGTGGAAATACCCGGATGGGGAGGGTGGAGCTACTATGCCCGTGAGGAGCAAAGAGAGGGGATTCCGGTCCTGGGGCTATGAACACAAGTGATGTGTTCAAGGTGGCCTCAGGGTTCCAAATCCCAAACAGTAATGATTCTGGTGGGATGGCCTCTTACACTCATACTCCCAGACTCTTGGCCTTTAGTACCACTAAGCCAGGCCGAGAACCCTGCCACTGAAGGCCTTCCTGCGGACTTCTCCTCCCTGTGTCTTTTCTGTCTTTGAGTGTATAAGTATTCTGAAGGGAAGGAGGGAGCTAGAAGTGTTTTGGTCTCAAAATTTTGACAATGACCTGTAATGACAAATGTGTTTGTACAGTAATTTATATTATATATATATATATATATATATAAAATACATATATACAATTAATATATATTATATTCAATATATATTCAATATATATACAATACATATATACAATTAATATATATATTATATTCTATATATATATTCATTCTACAAAACCTGTGGGTGAAGCTGTCGTTGGTGCCTAAGCTCCTGCTTTATTTCTCCAGATAGGGAATACAATTCCTCAGACACCCCTCATGCATCACCTAAGACGCAGTGGCTGGATGATGAGCCAGGAAGGGAATCTGGAGGAAATTACAAGCAAACCAGGTTTTTATGTCAACGTGAGGGGCTTTTTTCTTTTGGGAGCCTGCTTTTTCATGCACCAATCTTCGCTGAAACAGCAGTGGAACGTCCACATTTAACGTGTGCCGGGACCGCAGACTAGCTCACAGGTGACTCCCTGCCCTTGAAGCTATTTGCAGAGGCAGAGTGCAAGGTGGTCTGTGGCCAGAGTGCTGGTGTCAGCAGGTGCACTCCGGACCAGGGGCGTGGTGCTCACGAGCGTCCTGCAGCCAAAGATGGTTTCCCTGTGTTGCACGTTTCTCACTTTTGAAATGAGGGTAAACGACTGTGGTGGGCTGAGTCCAGCCTGTTGCTATCAAACTAGCAACCTAATGTAGACCTAACTAGCTGTTGAGCCCACTGAGCAGATATGCCTGTTTTTTTTTTAAAGATTTATTTATTTATTTATGAGAGAGAGAGAGAGAGAGAGAATGGCAGAGACACAGGAGGGAGAAGCAGGCTCCATGCAGGGAGCCGGATGCGGGACTCGATCCCAGGACTCCAGGACCGCGCCCTGGGCCAAAGGCAGGCGCCAAACTGCTGAACCACTCAGGGATCCCCAGATATGTCTATTTTGTGGGCATTTTCATTCTCCGGGTTCAAAGATGTGTCCGGCATCTCTTTCTAATCAGTAGGATGGCGGTAATCACGGTGCTGATGGTGCTGATGCTGAGGACAGCTAGCACATCCTCGCTGTGAGCCATTGGTGCTCAGTGCTCTTTGCACGTTGTCCCTTTATTCATTAATAGGGAGCAGAGTCAGTAAGCACCTGCTTTCCTCACATTCTCCCTTCCTTTCCCACATGTGGTTGGTGGCATCTATTTCTATATTCCTCTTGAAAATCTCAAACCTGCCAAACCATAAGGAGGGAGAATTATTAGCTCATCAGATTCAGTATATTCAAATGAACTTGGTGACAAAGTGGAACATAATTCACAGACTACAACTGTTATTAACATGTGACTATTTCTGGCAAGGCCCAGAGTGAACAATCAGAAAACTATTAATCCATTCTCAGGCTGAGGTTGAGAAGGTAAATGAGCAAATACTTGGAATTTTTATGTTATTGCCTTGAACTGTTGCCTTGCCTTTCTGAACTGAATACTTAGAGTCATAAAATACCCTAATCTCCTGTCCCTCACTGTGCTTCCTTTGGATCTTCCAATTAATGGAAGCACTTACATTTTAGTTTGTGTCTATTTTTAAAACATCATTGGATACTAAAGTGTTTCCGTGGATTGCTTCATAGGGCATGCCCATCATTCTTATGTGTCAGATATAATGACTTCTAGTCAGTTTTACTATACAAAACTTATGTGCACTGTATGAGAAGATACAATGGCACTTTCTTGTCTCCAAATGATTTATGACTCAGCAGTTTAAAAAATGTTAATGGATTATTTAATATAATACCCATTTTTTTACACCCAAGTTCCCTAATGAAAGCCTGCCCCCCTGCCACAGCATTGCTAGGTGAGGAGTCTCCAGTCATAATCCAGCAACAGGCATTAAGCAACTGTTTCACACCAGATGCTCAGCTCGGGACTTTATCCATGTATCTCATTTTATCTTTATGTGTATTGAGTAATTGTCTTCATGTTACAGTTCTGGCCACAGTGCTGAACTAGAACATTGCTATGTGATGCTAGGACTTAAGTTCAGATCTCGGTAAGGGCAAAGACCGTGCCCTCTAATGACAGAGATTGTGGCATCCCCTGTCCTTTGGGAAGATCATACTTTATGTTGGGAGACAAGGCATAAGGACGTGAACGGTCGAGGAGAGCTTAAAGCTTTATAACGTCAAATGGCACAGGTGGCAAATTTGTGACTCTTGGAGGAGGAGATCACTGGGATCTGGGAGCTTTCAGATAACAGATGCCAGAAGAGACTGGCCTTGGGCAGACTCCTGGGTGCTGGGACGGCTCTGGAAGGAGCCGGCTGGGAGATATGGAGAAAGGAGGGATGGTGTCCAGAGGAGGCAGTAAGACCAGCCCAAAGGGGTGTTGAGAACAAGATGAAAGGTCTGCTCAGACTCTATCACAGCAGCTCACTCTCCTACTCTGATTTGTCATCCACTTTTAAGAAAAACCAGTTAGAACAGATGAGCACATGTATTCAATTTTATTTCCGAGCATTGGAAAACCATGCTGACATTCTGAGTTATCATAATGGCTCATGCCCAAGTTGTTACTTTTTTAAGTAGGCACTGTCCATCACACATGTCGCTTGACACCTTCTACTCCGAAGACCTACCGCCACAGGAGATGTGTGCTTTGGTGTCATGCTCATAGCCCATCAGCGTTCATTATCCTGCAGGGGAAGGAGCCGAAGCTGATGGGTGTGGATCTGAGTCCCAGGTAGGATGGTGCCACCAAGTTGCTGTGGGTTTCAGAAGGTTGTTCAGTCTCTGGGACAGAAGCTCTCATCTGCCCATTGCAATGCTCCACACTCATATGTGAAGTTTAGATGGGATCCTGGCTGGCACAGGTCATGACACGCCCAACATTATCATCTGCCCAACTGGGATTAGTTGGTAGAGTTTAGCTCCCTATTGACAGCACCTGTGTATAGATGTGCTTGCTGGACCAGTAACAAAATCTTACCTAGAAAGTGCTATCAAAAAAAAAAAAAAAAAAGAAAAGAAAGTGCTATCAGTGAGCAATGTATAGAGAAAGTAAAAAAAAAAAAAAAGTGGTGTTTGATTACCCAGTAACCAGGGCCCTGAGGGGTAGGCAGGTGGAAGCCCGGGTCTCTCCAGCCTTTGAGTACCAGCAGCTTTGATGAGAAGAATGGATGCTTTCAAGTAGAAAGCAGGAGGCACCACAGAACCACATTTAAAATATATATATATATATTTCCCTTGACCATGGGCTGGTCTTCATGGAATGATTCTTCCAGAAAGGCAATTTTTTATTGCAGAGTAATGAAGTACATTCATGAAAAACATTGCTAGTTCCAAATTCCCTGTTCGGTTTCTGTGGTGCTCTGAGGTATTTTTTAAATTAATGGGCTGGGTTGGCTCACAGAGTCTTGATTATTCTGTTGACACCTCTGTTTTGTCCTCCTTGATGTGACAACCAGGATCACATTACTTAATTCTAAACTGGGTAGTGTGTGTGTGTGTGTGTCTGTGTGTGTCTGTGTGTGTGTGTGTGTGTGTGTGTGTATAGCTTTTCTTTCATTGCAATAATTTGTGATCCCCTGGTGCTTCTAATGCCCCATATTGACCAGAAATATCATCACGCAGTAAGTTCATGCTGTATATGCTTCCCCATCATTTCTGTCTCTGCCTGTGTTCCCTGTGGAAACACTTGCCCATTGACCCCAACAGATCTTGATCTCACTGGACTTTGTGGCATGGTGACCTTACTTCAGGATTCATAGATGATTATGGAAGTTACATGAACCTTCCATACCAATAGGCAACTTTTCTAAAATCCCAGATTTTCACCAGATGATTGTTTCATGCACAAGGTAGGTTAAGTCAGGATAAAAAATGTCATCAAATTAGAGAAAGCATTGGAGAATCAAAGTGGTGTTGGCTGAAAATATGTGCCCTTTGTTGAAGCATCCATGGAGCTCCTGCAGTACTGATTGAAGCCATCCCTTCCAGAAGAGCAACAGCCCCTTCTCTGTGAGTGGGCCTTGGATATGACAGTGCAGAGAGGCAAGCAGAGGGCTATGGAAAGAGCAGGTGACCAAATACAGGAAGACCTAAGAATGGGAGTTAGAGCAAGGTGGGGAGGCATGCAGGATGAAGAAACCATCATGGTGAGGAATAGTCTTGTTAGGTAAGAGGCAGACAGAGCCTCTTAGAGCTCTTAGAGAGAGAGCAAAGCAGAGGGTGGGATGTGGACCTGGAAGAGAACACAGGAGGGTGAAATAATGGGGGAGAAAAGAGAAAATGAACCTAGGAGACTTGGAATCCAGTATCATAACTCTAGATCTGGGTCATTATTGTCTTTGAAGCCCAGAAAAATTTTGAAAGTAACCTACATCATTTAGGAAGAGGCAGAAGAAGGCTTAGAATGTGCTGGGGCTCCTGCCAACTTCAGGAACACAGTGTTACACATACTCCTGGTCCTCAAGATACTGAAAAACTAAAATGAAGGAAAATTTAACACATCACAAGATTATTGCTACAAGATGAGGGTGGAGTACTTCTAGAGGAGGCTTTCAAACCCCATCTTTAGGGAGCTAGAGACCACTCCATAGAAGTGTAAACATCTAAGCCAAAGTTTAGAAGAGGACTAGCTAGTCAAGTGGGTAGGTCAGGGCCCAAGGTGACTCTCCTTGGCTGGTTCCACGTGCCCATGGAAGCAGCATCTATGTGGCCAAACCAACATGCAGTTCTTACAGCTTACCTTTAACAAATAGGGCTCTATCATTTATTTTGTCATATGAGCAAGGACAGCTCTCTTGTCAGCCCCCACATTATCATGGCAGAAGGGAAGAGTGTGCTTCTTCTAGTCTTTTCCCTTCGCTCCCAGCCTAGCACTCACAGAAACTACTGCTTGTGGTACTGCCTTTGGTATTGGCACATTTAGGGCTCCAGCAGTGACCACAGGAGTTCATAACTAACAACATGTGGACATTTTGTGCATCATACATTTCCCGTCTCTCTTTGGTGCTCATTTTTTACATCACCCTTACCACCACCTGATGCTGGTAGGTAAGCTCTGTGTGGGCAGGAGTTGCCTACTTTTCCCCAACTCTTATATGCTCAGTACCTGGAAGAGTGCAGGGCTGGTAGCAGGTACTCAAAAAATATTTGTGGCATGGATAAATTATAATGCTAGATTTCCTAACCCCTGTCCTGCCATCCATACATTCTCAGAACAGTTCTTTTGAAACACTGAAGACAATAATAATCTTCATATCCAATGGTTTCCAAATTAGATGGTCATCAAAATTACTTGGAGCACTTAAAGTGTCTGGGTCTCCCCCAAGATGCTTGAAGTCATTGCTTCTAGAAGTGGGGCCTGGGGGTATTATTTTTTTCCTCAGATGATCATCCAGACTTGGAAACCACAGATCTAGTCCATCTTCCACTTTTTTCAAGGGAGAGAATAGCCCCAGAGACAGAAAACATGTCTTGTTATCCCTGCAGGAAGACTTATCCCTCACACCAGAGCCTGTGAACTCTGCTTCCTCGCTCATGTCTAATAGGACCTTGGAGCAAGTGGTCCCCTTGGTGGGTGGCTTGGGGTGGAGTTTTCAATAAGCTCTTAAGGCAAATGTAGCTTATCACTGGTAATGGGAAGTTGATTCCAGGTGAAGAAAACATATATCTGTTGCCATTTAAGTAAACTTAAGATCATAGGACCCAGATAATTTAATATAGTTTTCCATTTGTCAAAATCTTACATATTATTTCTTGGTGATTTGTTTCCTCCTCAAACATATTCTCTACTACAAGTGATATTTCAAGAGCCCATTTCAGTTCCCAGAGCTCTTGGATTATTTCCGGGCAGGAGGCCCGTAGTGTCATTAAGCTGGTTTGGAAAACTGTCGTTCACCCTGATGGATGGTCATCCCCATGGTGAGCACTCAGCCTCTACAGGGTTCACAACACCCTCACCTTAAGGATATAATTTATGTAGAAATTCAGTAAATTATGTAGGAGGGCATTGTTGCTGATTTCAGCAACTCCAGAGCAACAGCAGGAAACAGGGAGGAGTGTGAAAGTCATGGGCGACATTGGCTACTCTACGTAATTTCCCGGGGACCTCACCCAACCGTGAGGCAGGGAAGTCAGGTGGATGGTGTTACCTTCTTGCAGGTGATGATCATGCCTCGAAATTTTATCTTTTTATTTCAGGGTGAAAACAGTAAGTTAGAAATCAGTAAAATTGGGGCTCCCGGGTGGCTCAGTTAAGTGGCTGACTCTTGGTTTCAGCTCAGGTCATAATCTCAAGGTTGTGGGATCAAGTCCCACATTGGGCTCTGTGATCATCAGGGAGTCTGCTCGACATTCTCTCTCTCCCCTTCCCTCATCTCCTCCCTCTGTACTCATGTTCTCACTCTCTCTATATAATATTAATAAATACATCTTTAAAGAACTTAATAAAATTGAGATGATCTCATCTACATAAGATGTGTTATGACTTCTAGAAAATTTTAGTTAAATTCTCATTCACTGCAGAGATCAGTGTTCTAGTAATTTTATGAAGTAGCCTTTGGTTATTTAATTCTGTTTGCACATGAAAATTAACCCTTTGTGTCTCCTATCAAACAATAACATATTTTACAGGATTTGTATGATGATTCATTTCAGTGTCTAAACATTTAGGAAACTAAGAGAATGCGGGATTTTCTTATTTTCAAAATTATGAGCAAGGTAATATCTTGACTATGTACAACATAATACATTGATTTTCCTTGCTTTCTGGCATTTCCCAAAATATAACTGGCAAGTTTATTCTTAGACAAAATCCATTTAATCAAAATTCTCATGGTAACTTTCTCATTGCTACATGTGAATGTTTCCTGAAAGGATTACATATCTAAGCTTTGAAGTGGATGAGTGATTATTACAAAAGCCAGATTAATAGAAGTTGACTTAATCTCTAAATACTGACATTATAAGAACCTTGTAAGAATAGCTATTATTGCAGATATATATGTTGACAGTGCATGATTCTAAGATAGTCTGATTTTTTTTCACTACATACCAGAGAGTATACATTCAATTGCATGCCCTTCATGAGAGCTTTTTCTTTTTTAAAGATTTATCTATTTATTAGAGAGAGAGAGAGATAGCACATGTGCATGTGCATAGGGAAGGAGTGGCAGAGGGAGAGAGAAGGTATGCTTTTGTTTCATACACAATGTCACGTATATTGGTTCTGCTCCATCATAGAATCCCCAGGAGATGGAACCATGTCTTAGAATTTCCTGTTTCAACTAGTGCATCAAGCAGTGTGGGCCCTCGGTTTCCACTGGCTGGTCCACTGACTGGTCCACCAATTGTGTACTGGTCATGTCCACCATGGCCCCTCTAGTTAGCATAGCTTTGGGCATCACCTTAAGGCCCATGCATTCCAAATGTATGCTCCAGTTCCAGCCCATACTGGGCGTTTCTCACTATCTGCAGACACTTCTCTGGATGTGTGTCCTGCTAGACTCACATCCTTTTTTTTTTTTTTAAGACTCACATCCTCTTAATGTTGATTTTTCCCAAAATTCCTAATTCAGGGAACATGGCCTCCATCGATCTGTGGGCAGGTGAGAACCTTCTGTAATTCACCCTGGCCCTCATACTTCAGTATCTCCTGGCTGGAAAAATTCACCAGCACCCTGACCAAGCTCCTGTCTCTGTGCACTCACCAGGCCCACTCACACATCTCAGCCAGACCATATTTATAAACAAAAATGTTTATCCTTAAAAACAGTGAGGGAAAGTGTGGGTGGTGCTGAAGGCAGGGTGGTGACCAGAAACACAAGACTTAACCTTGCCCTCCCGCATGGAGGCTGCCCTGATGTGCCGAGGTCTCAGGGACCAGGCTTCCAGGTGAGCCATTGCTGTCTCCGCCTGACAGCAGTCCTATTGCTACAATTATACTAACAGAAGAGAGCAGACTGGCCATTTGTTAAAGAACTTGATATTCCACATCAGAAAATCTACTTTTTCGTAACTATTCAACTAAGGAGTTGATGTGTGGGAATAATTTAACCGGGACCAGGCTGAGCAAAACCCTCCATTGATCAACCTTTTCCTTTGATTAACCACACTTCTAAAGAAAGCGAGTGACAATAAAGCAGCCTCCATGAGCGACTTCACGTGATGGGGGCGGGAGCGGTTCTTGACCTTTCCCACACACTCTGTGGTTGGACTTGAGTCCAGAGGGAAGCAGTCTGGGGCCTCCAGTTGGTGAGATCTTTGGTCATCGAGGACGGGCCTTGTTTTATTGACTTTATTCTAAGGGAAACATTGGACCCATTCAGAGTAAGAAGATTTTTGATAGAGGGTTGAAACTAAACAGTGTTTTTTGTTAGTCCTCAGTTAATTAGAAAATTAAATTAACCACAGCACTTGTTCCCAGAGCTTTCTGGTTAATTGATGTTTTACTGTATTTGGATTAGAGAAGACCCAGGAGGCACAGGTCATAATTGTGCAGAATTAGAGAATCGAGGGAAGAAATTGCAGACGAGTCACAGAAGTCCTGTGGCAAAGCCATTGTGTGCGGGAGTACAGCCGGTTGGGGCCTCTGGAGACCACGACTGTGGGTCGGGAGCAGTGCACAGATGATGCAGGAAATCAAAGCATCGTCTACCACTCTTCCTCCCAAGAAAGTAAATCTAAGGGTTAAACCCTACAATCAGAGTCATTGAAATGCTTTTAATTCGCATCTAAAACTAAAATCTGGGCACCTGGGTTGCTCAGTGGTTGAGCGTCTGCCTTCAGTTCAGGTCATGATCCCAGGGTCCTGGGATCAAGTCCTGCATCCAGCTCCCTGCAGGGAGCCTGCTTCTTCCTTTGCCTGTGTCTCTGCCTCTCTCTGTGTATCTGTCATGAATAAATGAATAAAATCTTTATTAACAAAAAAAAAGAAAGAAAGAAAAAGTAAAACCAAAATGTTTTTCTTCCCTCATTTTCTGTGGTCCTCAGTATGTGGACTGGATGTGATTACAAGTGTGCAGAGCGTAGGACAGGCTAACCTCCTGAGAAGCCAAAAGCCATCACTGCTGATGGATTTAGACGGGGCATTTTCAGTGTTAAGATAAAGCTTGAACTGTCCCAAATGTAGAGAGTCCGCCGGGAAGAGCATTACAGTCGGAACACTCCATGTCATAGCACCTAGTGTGTCAGTGGAACCTGTGCAATTCTTATAATTGCACTTGTCGTGGAAGGTTCTCAGGCCAACTCAGGCCAGTGTGTGGACCAAGCCATGTTTACGACTCCGTAAAAACACAGGTCACCCATGGGGAGGGTGTAGCAACGAAGGAGCTCCCAATTGTCATCCAGACTCTTGTTCATCCTGTCCGTGGACCTGGGGCTTTGGGGGAGGACGCAGGCGTGGGACAGTTTGGCACTGGTTCTTGCACAGGAAAACGTTCCAACTGTTATTTCTCTGTTAGGACCTAGAAACTTTAGGCTTTACCTAAAGATAAAAATCAGGTTTTTACCCTGATTTCTTTTTAAAAAGTCCTTCCAACTTTTGGGTGAGACTATACTTTGCTGAACTGATTGATTTTTTTTTTTACAGATTAATAAGATTTTTAATAACATTCATTCCTTCATAAAATGAAGAAAGTTGTAAAAAATATAAAAAATGAAGAAAGTTGTAAAAACAAAATTTATGGAAGGAGTTATTGGTGTGGAAATCTTGTTGATATAGTTCTTCCCCAATAACAGAAACAAAACTTAGCACAAAGAAAAACACACACTCACAAAAACCAGATAAGTGTTAGAGGCAGCATTTTATACTGAAAATGGTAATTTCGGTTTTGTTTTTGTGTTTTTTGTTTTTCTTTTAAATTTTTTATTGGAGTTCAATTTGCCAACATATAGATAACACCCAGTGCTCATCCCGCTAGGTGCCCCTCTCAGTGCCGATCACCCAGTCACCCCAATCCCCTGCCCACCTCCCCTTCCACTACCCCTTGTTCGTTTCCTAGAGTTAGGTGTCTCTCATGTTTTGTCACCCTCACTGATATTTTCATTCATTTTCTCTCCTTCCCTTTATTCCCTTTCACTAATTTTTATATTCCCCAAATGAATGAGTGAACTGATTTTTTTGAGTTGACTTGATCAACAATAATAATATCAGCAATAATAATAGTACAGATCCAATCAAACAAGGGGATAAAGTAATAATGGCTTTGATGGCCTGTGTGTCTTATATGCATGGCATTCTGCTAAACCATTCATGTGCATTATATTCTTAAGACTCAGAACAGTTCCTGGGGAGGAGCTGTGAGGACCCCTGCTCTGCAGGAGGGTAGTGAATCTCTGGGAGCTTTAGCGACATGCTCACAGTAGCAAGCCAGCAAGCAGCCCAACTGGGATTCAGCCTCTACCCGTCTAACCCTAACCCTGCACTTGTGACCATGTCATTACAGTGTGGAAAAGACCCTTATTCGGGCCACTTGGGGCACTTCGCTTCTGTGAGAGGGAGAGAGGGAGGAAAGGAAAGAAAACCTTCTCCTTAGCCTGGACTTTAGGGAGAAAGCTTAACGAGCCAGCACTTTGCCGGTGCGCAGAGAAATGCTGTGTGAGGCTCATATTCACACAGAGATAAAAATTCAGCCCTTTGTGGATTGCAGTGGCAACGAAAGGACATAGTGTAGACCAAAGAGCCTGAGCAGAGCCTTGCTTTCCTGGATGTTCCATGACCCATGGTTTCCATTTGCTAATAGAGCACATACAAAAAAATATTCATTTGTGCAGAGACAGGACATTATAATAAACCCAGTAAATGTTCAGGAAGCAAGAATGAATGAGGATCCACCTTTAGAATCATCTACTTATTTTAGAACAAAAATGAAGCCACTTCATAGTTTTTTCCCTGTGTCTCTAGCGGCAAACATCCACTGAACGCTGGCAGTAGTGGCTCCCTGGAAGGACGGGAATTTGCATGATGTTACATTCTAGCCTGCATCTTATGAAAATGGAGGGGATGATCTGCTGAGAAAGAAATAAAAGAATCACATTTCGGTTTTAATTCCTCATCCATAAGTAGCATTAGAAAAAGAGAGAGAATTCTAGAATCATCACATGGTTGGAAAATGATGTTTCCCTCCCCCAAAGAAAGGTAATATCTTTGTGATGAAGTAGTACCTGCATTATTAAGTAAAATATTACCCATGTTGTGTGCAATATGATTTCAGTGGAAGAAATTATAAGGGAATGACCCATAATAAATCATATGCTGCCACCACCGCATGCTGCTAATACCAAGATTAATTCTCCTCTGATGCGGAAGCTGCTCAAATTCTGATGGAAATGTTGGTGTTTCTGGGTTTTGAATGAGTTCTCATGTATTTGTTTATTTTTAAGTACCCGTGAGACGCAGATGAAAAGCTGGCCAGCAGGTGCAACCCACACATTTATTTGCTTTGTGCTGTCTGTTGGGGAGCAGAGTGGCAGGGACATCTTCTCTAGTAAACAACCCTCTTTCCTCTCCTGTCTGATCTCCAGATATTTCTGGGTCTCAGTGCCTCTGGGCATTGTAGCCAGTCTTTGAGATAGAACGGTGTCAGGGGGGACCATTTATTTCAACTTAGTCTTTCCCTGAATGTACGTTTCTAGATATATCCAACAGTTGTGATGCGATAAAACATATGGTAATTCTGAACCAAAAAAAAAAAGAATGTGAGTAAAAATTATTGCAGTCACCCTGGATTTGTGTGGTGTGTCAGGTGTGACCCTGAGGGTGATAATGAGAATGTATTGAGATAGTGTGTTGAACACCAAACACTTTGCATGTGTGAGCTGTCAGTCTTCCCAGCGATGCCATGACATATTCATTATTGCCCTCATCTTTTTTTAATTTTAATTTCAGTATCATTAACATGCAGTGTTATATTCATTTCAGGTGTACAATATAATGATTCAGAGGTTCTATACATTACTCAGTGCTCGTCACGATAGGTGTGCTCTTAATCCCCGTCCCCCCACCAACCTCCCCGCTGGTAACCACTGTGGTCTCTGTAGTTAAGTCTATACCTGTGCACTCTTGGTTTCTCCTGCGCTCTTTTTTTTTCCCTTTGTTCATTTGTTTTGTTTCTTAAATCCCACCTAGGAGCGAAGGCACATGGTATTGGTCTTTCTCTGACTCACTTATTTCACTTAGAATGATACTCTCTCACTCCATCCGTGTTGTAAATGGCAAGATTTCATTCTTTTTTACGACTGAGTACTAATCCATTGTATATGCATTACCACATCTTCTCTCCTCGTTCGTCGGTTGATGGATGCCTGGGCTACTTCCCTACCTTGGCTATTGTTGATAATGCTGCTGTAAACATAAAGGTGCCTGTATCCTTTTGAATTCATGTTTTTTTCATTTTAACCTCATCTTAGAAGGTGAGGAAACTGAGGTGCGAATCATTTAACAGCTTGCCTAAGATCTTTCAACTTGCTAGTGGTGTAGCCTGACTCAGTCCCAGATAAAGCTGACTCCCAGACAGGCACGCTGCCCCCTCCACACGGAGTCAGTCTTGTAGATGCTTTGGTAAGTTGATGCAATGATACCATCCCCTTTTTTCATTTGCACTTCAAAGACTTCATGACCTATCTGAACACCCTCATATAATGGCATCAAAGTGATCATAGGAAGAAAACCATTATCTGTCATCATCCTATTTCTTTTTCTTTCTATTTCAAGTAAATGGGCAGCCTTCGTTTCTCTCATTCTCCTCCTCTTCTGGTTACGCTATTTTCATTTTGCAATGAAATATCCACAATAAGGAGCAAATTCGGTACATCAGTGCCTCCATATGTCACTCCCGGGGTATCAAATTCTGGTCTCACAGAGGCATAACTCTCTTGGGGAGAAAATTGTATTTTGCAGACCCTGTTCATTTATCACTTCTGTCTTGTAAGTTCTTTTCTTAAAGCCAGCAAGATTCGGGAGCACTGCAGGTCATTTTTATACGGCACACTTGATTGCTTAGGAGAACAAATTTTAAAAGCGTTTCTTTAGAAGGAAGGATACTGTTATCCAGGGTGAAATATTTCAACCAAATACTAGAGAGTTCTTGTCTCTGAACCACCTGCCTTGGTGGGAGCTGCTCTAACAGGGCTTTGTTAATTGAATAGTATCTGCTCTAATATTTAACAGGGAATAGAATATTTAAAACTTCAACCCAGTATCAGTCCTTTGTGATCAGTCTTTTAGGTGAGTGAGGGCAAAGCAACCATCAGAACAAATCTTTGGATTCTGGAAATTCAGGAGAAACTTTCCTATTTATTATTTATCTATTTGTAGAGTCACTATCTTTCTTTTCTGAAAGAAGAGGAGGGATTCCAAGGAAAGTTTACCTTTCAGGCAGTCATGCCCATTGTGGCTATCCTGGTGTCACTGATTTAGTTGAAATGTGTCTGTTGTGTGCAGGTGCAACCATGTGACAGAGTGGTTCCAGAATTCAGGCATTATGATTATTTCTCTAATACTTTCTATAATTCTTTTATAGTTATACTGAATAAATCACATAATTTTGCAAAGACTTCATTACCACTTACGTAAAATGGAGATAATTCTATCTTCTGTATTAACTTCACAAATTGTCAGAAGGATTAAAAGAAGCACTAACCATATTAGAGACACCCAAGTACGAGAGCCAGTGTTACCTTGTTTATAGTTCTGCTGCATTCAACAAATACTGAGTAATTAAGCGTTTCTGTTCGGGGCTTTGTCTGGGCAAGGAACTATGTTTATCTTGTCATAGAATTGTTTGCTCCCAAACCACCTGGTAGGATTTTGGGTGCTGCGGGGGTTTGACACTGTTGGAGGCCCAGGGGGCAGCAGGAAGAAAGCCCTTAGGTGCTGAATGCCTTCTGTTCCACCAGGCTCTGGAGTATGTGCTTTAAATGGCTAGAGGAACAAAATCCCTCTTTCCAAGTGGAAGGTGGGGGTGCTTCATGGAGAAGATTGAATTTTAACTTAGCCGTGAATGGTAGATATAATTTAATAAGTTATATAAGATATATATTATGTATAATGATATATATCTTGAAAAGCCCTTCAGGGAAGAGAGAAGGCCAAGGGCAATCATTCAGCGAAGCGTGGGCATGTTTGGAGGAGGCTGAGTGGTTCAGCTTGGAGGGTGTGCAGGGCATGTGTATGGGAGCAATGTCAAATCTTGCTAGAAAAAGCCATCCGGGGGTGCTTGCTGAGGGCTGTGAATGCTGTCGAAACTTAAAATAATGGGAGGAAAAGGAGGCCAGGGAGTGGCATGATGTACAGGGAGCTGCTCAGGGCATGCTATACATGCCCTGAAAAAAATAAAAGCCCAGGCAACCCTCTTTGGGGTAAATGCCACTCGGATCCCCCTGGCCAAGGCAGAGAGTGGTAGGTTTGAGGAAGAGAGGTATCAGAGACACTGCTCTGATCACTCAGTCTTCCTGGAGGTGAAGTGAAAACCCCTTGAAAGAAGGCTTGACCCAGTGTTTTAAGCCTAGGTGAGGCAACTATGTAGAGGGGAGGCTGGAGAGTAAATTCAAGCTTTTGGAAATGTGTTTGGAATGAATGTGGAGTATATCTGAACCAAAGATTTCTGTTATGTCATCAGTGAAATTATGAGCGCAAATGAGATCAGATAGGAAAAGAATTTTGAAAGAGAAGAAGGATGAAAACAGATGATAGTGCCAACAGAGGAGGAGGAAAAGGCAACTCATTCTTGGGGCAGGGAGGGGACTCTTTCCACCAGGAGAGGTGGTCAGGGTAAGAAGGGAAAAGCCTCCTTGGATTTCACACATCAGAGGTTTGGGCTTCTGTTTGACGGAGATGAATTTGCAATGAGGTGATGCTCCGGATTTTAGGTGCAATTTTGATCCCTTCATTTTATTGAGTTTGATTTATATCCTCCTCTACACTTCTGAGCATTTCTTCCTTGCATCTGAACTCACTGCTCCTACATATTGATAGAATTCTGCTGGAAATAGATGTTTTCTGAGTGGAGTCAATGAGGCCTGGGGCCTCCTGCTGGAGAATAGAGGGAGGGGGGGCGAGGACAGGGGTTAGGGTGTCCCCAGCTGAGGCTGCAGCATGTCTGTGCTGCCAGGCAAGGAGCCCCATGCTCCCTTGGGGCCCCTGCTGGTGAGGCACAAGGGAAGCAAGTCCAGAGCTGAATAAGTGGTAGAAGAAATGGAGTTTTATACTTTGTGTTTATTGATTTATCTGAGTGGCTAAATGAATATTCATTTTGCTTCCTGTTGATTTTGTTTTATAAGAATCAAAGTAGAAAAGAGAGGCTTTTCTAAAGAACTCATTCTAGGCTGACTTGTCTGTGAGTCTTCAAAGAGCACCTCACTAGGAGGATTTCTTCCCATAACTAAACTCCAGAGAAGGATGGGAATACCTTAATTACGAGTATCTGCAGAAAGCAAGTTTCATCGACTCATAGGCTATAGGAGCTAGAAGAGCTTTTAGAAATCGTCTGGCATGCTTGTCCAATTTTAAGATCAGGACGCAAGGTTCGGGGAGGGGGGGAGTTGACTGCCAGCCCTGCATTTACCGCACACCCAAGACAAAAACGTGCTCAGGTGAGGGCAAAATGCTCTCCAGTTAAAGGAAGGTGGTGAGGGATGGAGTTCTCGTTTGCCTGAGACTTACAGCTCCTTGAACAGTTGGAATCTTAATTTATGTTTGATAATAATTACCTGCCAACACCCCAAGGATTCTATACAAGTAGCCTGGTAATCACTATTCCTGGTGAGTATGCACTGACAAGGATGCAGATTAAACTGGAACACTGAAGTAATGCATAACTCATGCTCAACATCAACCACTAGAAGGAAGGAAGGAAAGAAAGAAAGAAAGAAAGAAAGAAAGAAAGAAAGAAAGAAAGAAAGCAGAGGTGCCTGGGTAGCTCAGTAGATTAAGCATCTGCCATACGCTCAGGTCACGACCTCAGGGTCTGAGGTTGAACCCCATGTCAGGCTCTCCAGTCATCAGGGAGTCTGGCTCTCCCTCTCTCTCTGCGTCCCCCCCTACTTGTTTTCTCCCTCGCTCTCTCTCTCTCTCTCAAGTAAATAAAATCTGAAAAAAGAAAAAAAAGGAAAGAAAGAAAGAAAGAAAACCCTAATATTCTGAGACCAAAAACTGGTCTTAGACAATTTATGTCCAAATATAGTGAGACATTATCACAACTGAATCTAGTCAGTTTGGTTGATTAAAGTAGCCAGTTGAGTCTAGTGGTCTCCACAAGTCATTTCGACTCTAATTGTCCTTGACTGATGACCTGAAATCTGAAACATACTCTGTCTTCTGGACAAGACAGTTCTAAACTGGAAGTCTTTAATTAGTAGATTCTGAAAACATTCCCCCCATGTATTTGTTATCTATTGCTGCCTAACAAATTACTCCAAAGCTTAGCGCCTTGGGATGTTGGCCATGTCTCATCTCCCAGATCCTGAGGGTCAGGAATTTGGAGGCAGCTGTGACATTCTCATGAGGCTGCAGTGAAACTGTGGGCCAGGACTACTCAGTCTCATCAATGGACAGGGGCTGGAGGGTCTGCATCCAGGTTCATTCACGAGGCAGGCTTCGCCCAGAGCAAGGGATCCAAGAGACAGTGTCCAACTAAGACAGAAGCACAGTCACTTTTATGATTTGATCTAGAAATTAGTGTATCACCCTTCATTGTATCCTGTTGGTCACACAAACCAGGTACTGTCTGGGGAAACCACCAAGGGTGTGCATACCAGGAAGGAGGGACCTGGGACCATCTAGAGGCTGCCTACCACACCCCATGTGTGACTATATTAATTTTTCTTTGGAGCCATCCAAAGAATCATATCATCCACCTGAAGTCTTCTATTAGTTTATGATATGGGTTTGGTTTGGGATAAAAAACAACCATCAGCCAGATGGGCAAGCAAGGAATCACCGCTACCTATAGAAGATACATCTTCGGAGAGAGACACACAGTTGTAGATAATTGTTTTGAAATGTGTGTAGGTATGTATGTGTTCATGTACATGTATATATACGTGTTCTCAGTTTCCAGAAGCAACCATGTGAATTAGGAACCATTGTTCCCTGTCTTTACAGACAAGGAAAGGGATTTGGAAAGTTTCATAACTTGTGCAAGGTCACACACCCATTAAATTATGTACCTCGTACTCCAGATCCAGCGAAAAAAGACGTGATATTAAATGGGAGCTTTGCCTTTGGAGAAATGTGTCCCAAACTCAGTAAAGATTTTCAGTCTTAAATAACATTTGGTAAAGTGCATATGATGGATTTTTGCTTGTTTTTATTTTTGCTATAAATTAAAATGAAGATGTTATTCTTTGTCAATATAAAAATATTATAAATTCCTTTAGGAGATGCTTTTTCCACTTGTTTGCCATGTCTTAAAACACAGGAATGTTTTCTAAGCTGACTGAGAAAGGAATAAATTCAGTGCAATTGTTTTGAGTAACGTGAAGTGTGGGAGGTGTGGTCCCCATCCTGGTTTCTTAGGCTCAGTTTAATGGCACAATGTCTGAGCTGAGCTGGGCAGTCCGGGGGTGCTGAGCAGCGCTGCTTACGGGGTGGATGGAGAAGCAAGCCTGAACAGGTTCTGAGAGGCAGGACATGGGGGACACACCACATGACCTTGGGATCCACACACTGGCTTTGTATAACTCAGTTCACCTTTCCTGCTTGTCAAAATGAACATGAAAATGTTTTCCCTTTACCTCCCAGAGGTACTTTCCAGAGATATTTCTGGAAAGTAATATGAAGATTGGTACTTTGTAAACGGACTCGTAGTCAAGTACACAGAGGAATTTGGAAGTCTAGGAAGCCTTT
Organism: Vulpes vulpes; assembly: GCF_048418805.1. Taxonomy (NCBI): domain Eukaryota; kingdom Metazoa; phylum Chordata; class Mammalia; order Carnivora; family Canidae; genus Vulpes; species Vulpes vulpes. The sequence goes on from NC_132786.1 coordinate 22,162,532, forward strand.
GGTGACACTGCTATGCAGAAGGAAGGATTATCTGAAATACGATGCATAGCATCAGTGACATTTTGGCTGACGTTAACTCAGCTATTGGTACATTGAGTTTTCTGAGAAATAGGTATATATTAATAGTGGCTAGAGAGAAACCAGGAGGCATGCTATGATGTCTATACAGCACAGCAAAGCCCTCTGAAAAAATTCTTGCTAAATGTCACACATTATTCATCTGAGTTTTCTCTCCTGAAAAAGAAAACCATACGTTTACCAGTCAGCTTTTACATTTAAGTTTTGAAAAGATAAGTCTATAGTGTAGTTTCCAAAAGGTTTTAAAAGCAGATAACCATTTTCTGTTATGAAACACACTTTACACTTTCTGTTGTGCTTTGTAGGCCAACATTTTCTTCAGTTATCTCACAGTTTTGCAGCTCTGAGAGCTGGCTGTCACACCAGCCTGTGGGGAGTGGACACACGCACACTCGCAGTTTAGCTTGGCTTTGAACACCAGCAGGTCAGCTAGATGGTCTTGTGAAGGTCATGGTGGATCAGGAGTAGACCTCTAGGTGGGTCATTCTCAAAACGTGCTCTTCAGCCCAGCACCTTCAGCATCACCTCGGATGTTGTTGAAAGGCGAATTCTCAGGTCTCATGCCGACCTGGGTCAGAATGGGTCATCGTTAATCCTTAGGACCTTTTCGCAACACAGTTGTGTTTGAGCCTCAGGAATCAAAGGAAGAGCAAGATAAGGCACTTAGAACACCTGATATGGTTTCTTAGGGCTGTGAATCCGTGTCTTTTCCTGGGACAGAGAAGGAATGGGCAAACATAAGGCATCTGTGCACTTCTCAACAGTGTCGCATGATTATCCACTAATAGCCTGGGCAAGCATCACCTTTCCTTTCGAATCAGCCATTATTATTCCAGCCTCTCGTCTTTGAGATGAACTCAGATCTCCAGTCTTTATCTGGAGTCATATGTCCCATTAATTTTCTCTGTTCACTGCAGGCACAGAACAGACTCTGTACAGCAGACACATCCCGGGTCTCTGATATTTATAGTTTGGCTGCCAACTTCTCCTCCAACTGGAATTCCTGCCCACATTTCAATTTCCAATTTAAGTTGAGATCCTTTGAGAATATTTCTCCCAAGATTTCTTTTTCTGAATGGCATAGAACTCTTTCTTTCTATGGCAGTGATTTGGTCCCTCACACTTCATTTTTGAAAAACCAATCCATACATGATATATCTTAACTGCTCCAATCCAACTGAAAAAGTTTTGAGAAGAAGACTCACATCTCAGATTTCTTTGTAATTTTTCAGTGTCTAGCCAACACTGAAAAATAATCATTTATGGTGTTTATTTTGATGCCCTTGATGTAGGTATAGCTTTCCTCTGTCAGGATTCTTCCAGAATGTGCCTAAAGATATTCACTATTGGTCCCTGTCTGCTCTCTCCATCTTCCAGCAGTGCTTTGCTACTAAGATACCACAAGCGTGTCAATCATGGAATGGGTGGTTTTAGTTTGGTTGGCCCACGTAGTTGTTTCTCTTTTGAACTTTGATTTAAAGGTTGGGACAGTTCATGTACAAAATAAAACTTATGGCTTCTTCTGAAATAAATAAAGATGTAGATCCTAAGGATGCATTCCCATAGGAATTGAGGGGTATATAAATTCCAGGATATGACGGTTCCCAGTATTTTTTATACTGTGTCCAGTATGGATACTACTGAGTCCCTGTTAATCATCACACGCATGCGCTATTGATTTTCTTATTTTGGAGACAGTTTTCCATGAGGACTGCTTGGTTCCTACTGTTGGCTCTGCAGTTTACTCATTGTATTTGAGCAACCATGCACAAGATATTTAACCTGTCTTTCAGTTTCCCTTCTGTAGCTGGGGGTAGTAACGGTACCTAACTCATAGGTTGTGAGGATTAAATGTGTCAAGATATATCAAGTGCCTAAAACAAACCTTGCACACACTGGGCACTCAAGAAGTGCTTGCTGTTACAGCTATTACTATTCCTAGGACTAGTGGTGATAACAGGGATATCTACCAATAATATCTACCAAGGTTTCTTTTCTAAGTAGAAAAATTAAAGGGTGGATTAAGAAAGTCATGTGCTTCAAGAAAAATGAGACAAAGCAAATTCCTTTTAAAAAGTAAAAAATCTTGGGGCACCTGCATGGCTTACTCGGTTAAGCATCCAACTCTTGCTTTTGGCTCACGTAATTATCTCAGGGTCATGAGATTGAGCCCTACGTTGGGCTCCATGTCTGGCTCACCCTCAGTGGGGAGTCTGCTTGAAATTCTCTCCCTCTGCTCTTCCCTGCTGTTCTCTCTCTCTCAAATAAAATAAATAGGGGCTCCTGGGTGGCTCAGTGAGCTAAGTGTCTGCCTTTGGCCCAAGTCATGATCTCTGGGTCCCAAGATTGAACCCTATGTTGAGCTCTCTGCTCAGCAGGGAGCCTGCTTCTCTCACCCCCCCCCCCCGCCCCTTCTCCCCACTCCCCACTCATCCTCATCCTCCCACTCTCAAATAAAAAAAAATAAAATATTTAAAAAGAACTCTTAGGGTATCCCTGGGTGGCTCAGCGGTTTGGCGCCTGCCTTTGGCCCAGGGCGTGATCCTGGAGACCTGAGATCGAGTCCCACATCTGCATGGAGCCTGCTTCTCCCTCTGCCTATGTCTCTGCCTCTCTCTCTCTCTCTCTCTCTCTCTCTCTCTCGAATAAATAAATAAAATCTAAAAAAATTTTAAATAAATAAATCTTTTTTAAAAACAAAGAACTTTCCTATTTACATCTAATGTGTAAATTGAGCATTTCAGTGTCAAGGGGACGATTGATCAATTCCATCAGTTACTTGCTTGGGCCTTTGTTACATGGTGATTGGAAAAACAGGTTGATTGTTTATTTCCTTGAGCCAAATCATAGTACTAGGTTTTATGGTTTGAGGTTTGTTTGTTTGATCTTTTAAATATAATCTTTTTTTGTTTTGTTTTGGGATAATTGTAGATTTTTAGAAAAGTTGCAGACGGTGCAGAGAATCCTTATGTATCCCTCTCCCAATCTTCCCACTATTAACAGTTTACTATTTGATGGCACATTAGCCAAAATTAAGAACCTAAGATTAGTGTATTACTATTAACTAAACTTCAAAGCTGGCTTTACCAGCTTTCCCCAATAAAAAGTACTTTCTTACATGATACAGTCCTGAATGCCACGTTGCATTTGGTTGTCATACCTCCCCAATGTCTTCTGGTCTATGACAGTTTCTCAATTTTTCCTTGTTTTTTTCCTGACCTGGAGTCATTTGTTTATATCAGTATTGTTATAGGCTGACTCATTCCTTCAAATTTGGAGGGATTTGTTGGAGTCCTAGTTCTTGCTCCTCAGAATGTGACTGTGTTTGGAGGTAGGCCCTTTAAAGAAGTAATTAAATTAGAGTGAGGTCCTATGGAGAGAGGCCTTCATCCAATATGACTGGTGCCTTTAGAAGAAGAAATCAGGGCACAGACACTCACAGAGGGACGACCATAACTACATCCTGAGGAGGGGCCTCTGAAGCAACGAGTGCTACCCATAGCCCGATCTCAGATTTCTGTTTGTTGGAACTTGCAGGAAATGTATTTCTGTTTTTCAGGCTGCTCGACCTGTGATGTTGGTTATGGCAGCCCCAGAAACTAATAAAATTATGGATTCATTTATGTTGATTTTATACTTTTTCTTAAAATCCAATTCTATGTTGTTTAAATTGTTGTTCAGATTGTCCCAAATTGCTCACACTTGGTCACTGGGAGCTCTTTCAAGCTGGCTCCTGTGTTTCTTTGGCATCCCCCCATTCTTTTGATATTTCAGCATTTCTTTTCTAATACTACAAGGGGATCTGGGCTTGTTACACATTTTCATTACCCTGGCCCTAGAATCAGATATTTCTCCAAAGAGTTCAGGTTCCTTACTTGAAAATGGCATTTAGAAGCAAAGATCTGTAGTCCCAGGTTTTAATCCTTTACCCATGGCACTAGCATCAACTTACTATGGTTCTGTAACGGTACCAGCCAGGAGGCTCGGCCCACGCCTGATAAACCAGGTTCTCCAAGTTGGAACCATGGTCGCTCTCCAAGGTCCTAATCATGAAAGGCTTTCTTGTGCTAGAGAAGAGAGAGGAAAAAACTGTAAGAATATCACATTTCAGCACATTTATAGTCATTCCCTGTTCATCTTCTTGATGCTAATAAAAGAAGGAAGATATAGCACTTGGGTGAATAAATTCCGAAATCTTAGAATTTAATGAGTAGTACCTGTCTCTTTGCAAATCCATCCCTTGAAGAGGACAAGAGAGCCTCTTTAAAGAGAAAATATGATAAGACGCTGTCCAAAATGTTATGTGTGAACAAAGATCACAAGATTTCAGATTTGCCTAATACCGTGTCTTAGTGATGGCAGTTCAAGAGGAAATATGTTAAAGCTGTGGCTTGAAGGGTTTAGTTTAGATATGCGCATTTCATGACAGGTAAGATTAGAGGAGTCTGTGGAAGCCGGTAATGAGGTTTATAGAACTTCCTTCTAACTCTGCTAACAAACAAGTGCAAGCAGGCTTAAATGTCTACTTGGGTTAAGATAATTCAGATTCAATATTTCATGGGCTGTAAATTTGAAATAGACAAAATATCAAGATTCTTCTAGTTTTGTGCACAATATTTGATGGTACTTATCTTTGGGTAAACACTGTTGTGATACATTATACTTTTTCCTTTATCTTCCTAATACTTTGATCTCTGATGATGGGGTAGGAAGCAGTACTGGTTATAATGAAATAACCAAACAGTATCTTTCAGTTAAAGACCTTTAATCAACAGATGTTAAGAGCAAAATGGATTCTGCATTTTTACTCCAGTGGATTTTTTATTTTGTGGCTAATAAGCATCGAAGTCCCATAGTGTGATATATTTTGTTTCTTCCCCTTTAAAAAAATTAAGTTTTGTGTTTTCCCTTAGAGCTTTATTCATTTGCCAGATTAAAAAAGCATTTAAAATCATTGTTTAACACATGGAAAAACACACTGATTGTTGTAATTATTTCTTTTTGTGTAGAAATAAGTGCACATTTGTTTCCTTGAGGAAATATAAAATTTTATAGTTGACTGTTAGGAATTAAGATGTTTGTGTCTGTAAGACCTGCTTGAAGTGGTTTTGAGCTGAGAATGTCTTCTGCCCCAACCCTGTGAAAAATGCCCACAAAATCAGATACCTCTAGGACTGGACATATTCCCGAGTGGTCACAGAAGGCATCGCTCTCTTCCTTTAGTTAAAGCCACTCCTATATAACCTTTATAAAGAGAACACTCAGTGAGGTATAGCAGAAGTGTCCCCAAGATGAACATATAACAGACCCTTAAATGCATTTTCCAATTTTTAATAATTTACATTGCATCTCCCTTCTTTTCAGTTTAAAAGCTATAGTGGGTTTTCACATCTCCAGGAAATATATGATGATACTTCCTGAGTATCAGTTGCTATCCTGGACCTGTATAACTAGTCCTTCAGAAGCTCAGCCACAAGCCAAAGTCAGCTCTACACACGGAGACATTTATGAACTCCATTTTCTTCCAGACTAAATAAAACGTTTTATTTTTTTATGTTTGTTTTATAGACCATCCTTAACTTTGAAGCATCTGGTTCTATTGCTTGTATAGAAAAAAATTAGTATCAATCATCTGCATTTGAATAATTCTGGGGCTAGTAAAACCATTAGCTAGACTCTTGGAGCAAGAGCATCCTTGGTAGGCTGGCCTCAAGAACTCATCTGGCTCATCCTTTTCACATTTAGGAAGCAGGTGTATTCAACACTCAGGCTGCCATAACAGAATGCTACAGACTGGTGGCTTAAGCCAGAGAATGTTTCCCAGAGTTGTGGAGTCTGCAAGTCCAAGATTAGAGTGCCAGGTGGGGGTGGCTTCTGGTGTGTCCTCCCTCCCTGGCTTGCTGATGGTGGCCTTCATGCCATGTCCTCACATGGCCTTCTCTTTGTGCACCTACTCTCCTAGTGTCTCTCCTCTTCTTGTGAGGACAGCAGTCAGATTGGATCAGGGTCCCATCCTCATGACCTCACCTAATCTATATCACCTCCTATACGAAGACCTTCCTGTCTCTGAATACAGGCACACTGGGGGTTAGGGCTTCGACATAGGGATGTGGGGGAAGCAATTTAGTCCATAGCAAAGGGTGTTCAGTCTTGTGAGTAAAAGATTTATCTCTCAATTCCCTGGAGCTCCAGAGAAAGAGAATGACACCTTTTTTTTTTTTTCCACATAAGGAATCTTTTAAAGTTTTGCATTTCTTTATTCACTACATCCAGTGCAGATGGGTCAGGGTGGCTTCATTTCCTGACTTGACAGCTTCACCTGATTCTGCCCTGAGCTCTGTCCTACCAAGGGGGTTTCTTGGAGCAGGTGAGTGCATTGCACATGCTCACAAGTGTAGCCTTCTTGGTGCTGCTGCTGTGTTTTCTGCCCCAGTACCTTACGTAACTTGGTTTGATGTCTCACGCGTCCTCCAAATTATAAACGCCTTCCTCATCTGAATTGTTCAGGTTGTCATTTTAGAATATTCAGATAATATTCTAAATATTCTCTGTCAGAGAAGCATCGCCTGGGAGTTTACTAGAAATACCAACTCTCGGGTTCCCTCCCAGGCTTCCTGAAAAAGAAACTGTGTTTTCATGAGATCCTCAGCTATGAAATGTGAATATAAAAATTTGAAACACTGCTCTAGATCCATCCTTGATATAAATTAAAAACAGCTACCCACCTACCCCAAGCCAGTCACTTGTGTTGTCATTAAATTTCTTCTGAGTCTCTGCTACTTAGCTTAAATAAACCGAGTCACATAGGCTTTTCCTCAAGAGATTCATTCCCCTAAACAGAGTAGCTGATATTTCTGGGTCTGCTGGTGTTTTATTCAGCTATTAGGAGAGCACAGGTCTGTTTCTGTGGAGCCTATTTCATATTACAGGAATCTTTATGATAGTAAGGTCACCTGTGGCAAATGGTAAGGCAAAATTGTGTAAAGTTGCTTATAGTCCATTATTTGTGGTAATTTTCGGTGACATCACCTTTTATGTATATGCTATTTTGATTTTCTAGAGAAAAAATAGGGGTATTATTTACATCCAGTTACCTGAGGTCACATTTTAAGTATTTTTACTGTTAGACATTTATTTTGTATTTAGTACACACAAGGTTTTATAAATAAGTAGAAATCCCCCTTCTGTTTAATTTTTTTCATTGTTCACCATTAGAATTTTAGGAGTATGAATAAGGTTATGTGAGGCACATGCTTTCTTTGCAATTCCTTAAAAATATTCAGTAACCAATAATTTAAAATAATTGAAAACTAACTGAAAATTGAAATGCATATAAAGCAGATTTTCTTTTTTTCCAACAATAATGCATGCTGGTGAGCCAAACACAAATAACCTGCTTTCTGATGAAAATTAATGCAAGGTTCTTCTAGCACCTACAGACGCTCTGCAGAGCACACTCTCTCAGCATTACTATGGTATAGAACTTTAAAAAAAGTCAGTGAGAAACAAAGCATTCAGTTTGTAAATAGCTTCATTTTTTTAAGCCATTGTGTCCATCATTTGTATTGATAGAAAAGCGTTCTGCTCCCTGTAGCTGATGGTGCCGGACTCCATGGTGCTGTAGCATCCCACAGCTGGCAAAGAACTATTTTAAAACTTTGCTCCATGATTTGCCAGCAGTTGAATATTGGCTTCCAGTTTTTTAGGTGGGCAAAGGCAGCCTATGAATGTAGCTGAGGAATACTACAACTCAGACTAACAAAATTCAGATGCACCTGACAAAGTAGAAGGAAGAGCTTTCCCCTCCAAAAGAAACAATTTTCAGCTCTTGAGTTTTCCTCTCCCATATCAGTTATGTGGTATAAGTTAACTGAAATTAAAAACCAGGGGCATCTTGGGGGTACAGTCAGTTGAGCATTCAACTCTTGATTTCAGCTCAGGTCATGATCTCAGGGTCATGAGATGGAACCCCAGGCTGGCTAGGCATGCAGTGGGCTCGGGACTTTCCTTCTTCCCCCATCCCTCTCTCATCCTTCCCTCTCAAAACAACAACAACAACAACAACAACAACAACCAAAACAAAAAACAAAAAAAAAATCAAAAAAACCTCTCTTGCTTTCAAGATAGTAGTTTCAATCAATCTTCTCAAAGTCTTTCTGTATTTAAGTTAATCACCCTTATAAACGCTTTCGTGGGTCTCAGCTTCCTGAATTGAAATTCCGTCTTGATATTATGGCACTTTAAGCTGAGCCCTACTCCTTAGTACTGCCTTCCCTCTCTCTCTCTATGCCCTTTACGAAGGCTCTCTTCCAAGTTCCTGCATGGTATTTACCAAGTCTTACTCAGTCCTTCTTTGGAGCCTGGGTTAGTTACCTATGCCTGCAAAACAATCACTTCTAAACCTGGTGGCTTACAATGACAGTAGCCCTTGATTATCTCTCAGTTTCTGTGGACCAGGAAATTGGGAGTAACCTGGCTCCTTGGCTTTTACTTAACCTTGACCTTGGCTGGGGCTGCAGTCTCCTCTGTGGGCTGCAGGACCCACTTCCTGCCCATTCACTTGGTAGGCGGGTTGGTGCCAGCTCTTGGCTGGAGACCTCTGTTGAAGAGATCTCCAGCATGGTGGCCACCTTGTTCCATAGGGGATGACTCCAACAGCCACAGCACAAGCTGTGATGTCCTTTATAATCAGCCTCAGAAGTCAGTCTGTCATTTCCACCATATTCTAAAGGCCACATATAGCACTGATTTAAGAATGGTATTTGGAAGGGGACCACAAAAAGGAGGGAATGACAAGAGGTGTGGGTTATGAGGGCCATCTTGGGTGCTGGCCACTACAGAGCCTTTCCCACTCCAGCCACGCTCACCCTGTACCTCTCTCCACTCCTTCTCTGCAAGCCTTCCTGACCTGCCCTGGATCAATGAAACTGCCTAGCACATGGTATCCATACCAATCAGGCAGTGTGTGCTGTCTTCACACGTAGATTTGTCTCTCTAGATGAGTTACCCTCTAAGTAAATCACTCAAGGGGAAGGTCCTGGTTCTTAGAATATCCTTCACGTGGTCAATATTAATAAAGATTTCTTAATCTTCATTACCCAGAATTAAGAAGGTGAATCTGCTGTGTATAATACATTCCAAACCTTCAACACTATTTATCTTTGGCTAAAGTTAATTTGCATTCCTTATGCATCCTTAAATTTGGGGGTAGGAGTAACTATTGCAACAGTGCCAGGTTTTCTGGGGAACTAGTCTGATACTGCAGTTCGTCTAGGTGATGAGACCTCAGGCATACATGTCTGTGGGAAGCTGATGTCCCATCAAGGTCCTGCTCACAGGATATGGCACATCCCTGATCAATCTCTGTTCCTTTCTGAATCAGTAAAAGAAGATTAAATTAAACTCAGTATGATCTTACTGTTGGGTTTCAGCCTAGTATTTGAACTCTTTTAGAATGATAAATCCACTAGCGGTGGTGCTGGGCAGCCCTCTGTCATCTAGAACATTCTCTTCTTTGGCGAGGCCAGAGAAGCACGTTTTCAATATTGGAGATGCCAAGCCATTTTACCCATTAGAGATTTTATCTTTTGGATTGAGTTTGACATCTCCTCTATAGCATCCAAAAACCACAGTGATTTTGGATTAAGTGAGGCCAAGAATATATTGATGGGTTTGAACTGGAACATGTGGCTCTCTCCTGCCCTCCCCGCCTCCATTTGGGAAAAACATCCCCATGGTTATTTTGCGGCTAAATTCTAGCCTGTCAACATAGTTAGCCTATGTTTATAGTTACTAATTTGAGTAAAGAACAGTCAGACTGGATGATAGAAATGCAGTTTTTCTGCTTTCAAGTGCAGACAGTGACTTGAATGGACCCCAGGAAACATTCCCAGATAGAGCTTCTGGGAAGTGTGGTTTTCCCCCATGTCTTTCTGTATGCACACAATTCACGTACGGAATATCTTGAGCATCTCTTTTCTCAAGTGGACTAAGCAGACTCCTTAAAATCAAGCTAATGGTGTCAGCTCACTTACCAATGCCTTTCCAGTTACAGATTGAGAGTCACTTATGACCCAGATCATGTTCTGATGCAATCCAGATCACTGGAGGCTGATCCAAATGATAATTTTCTATATATGTCTTCAGAATTTGCAGCCCTTTGGAAGGATGTGAATGGAACAAGGCCAAGCTGCCTGAACTAGCAGATTTCAGGATGATCTCCCACCAGTGATCTTTCAAACTGACTCAGTGACACCTAGAACTCCTCAATGAAAAAATTTTTTTCTGTCTTTGTGGTTATAATCCTTTTCCAACTTTCGTCTGTGCATAATTCACCCAGGGACGTTATTAATGCACAGATTCTGTTTGTTGATCTGGTGTGAAGGCCCCATGTACCATCCAGGGAGGTACTAGGATGCATAAACTCCTACAAAAATACATCCTGAACGAAAGAACCTTCACACGAGCTTACAACCACCTTCACAAGCTTTCATCATGATAACAGAAAGGGAAAACAGTAGAGATGCAGTGCTTGTCACTATCGCCTTGAACGGATGTCAGGCTTGCATCTAGTAGTCCCTGGAAGGTCAACCTTTGTAAAATCCCGGCTCGTGATGGTAGGAGAATGACCACGCATTGGTCTGGGATGGAGAGTGGAGGCCTATCTTTTAGACTCAGTGAATGCACTTTATTGACAGGGAGGGTATTTTTCCAGGAGGCACTTTCTCACCTGATTTGCCATTTTTTTGAGTTAGAGCTCGGAGCTTGGTTCTGGGTGTGTTTGCATTTCGCATAGCATTCTTGGAGGCCTGGTGGCAAGGTGGCCTTGGGTAAGAACAAGAACATCCCATTGCATTCAGATTTGTGCTTAGGGCCTCAGCTGGGGGGGAGAAGGTGTGTTGCTAGGGGACACCCCACCCCAACATCCCATACTCCTGGTTCTGCTCTTTTTTTCTTTCTCTTGAAGTGGTGAGAGTCTGAAAGGAGGCCCCTGGGCAGATGCTGTCCTGGGGTCAAAGGAAGAGCCCTGGAGTTCCGGGGCACAGTGTGCATGAAAGTTTGTGGGCCACAGAGCCACACAAACCTAAGTTTGAAGTCTGGCTCTACCAGTCACTAGGGATGTGACATCAGTGCTCCCTCCATAGTCTGCACCCTCAGCTCTCATGGCTGAGAGTGTAGGGCTGTCTGATTGTCAGCAGATCTTTGGGAAGGACAGACCCCCTGCAGGTCTAGCACACTGCAAAACTCAGAAGCCCTCAGCTCCTGTCATGTGGCTGCTGCTCTCGCTCTGGCCCTCATACTCTACAGGGCTTCCCACAAGTCATTTCACATCTTCGAGTGGCAGTTTCTAGACCCGTGAAAAGAGAATGAATTGGACTAAATCATCTCTTCATCGTTGGCCTAAAGCCTTTGTTCTGTATGGGTTGTAAATTAATACACGAAATTCAAAGGATGCCACATGTTTTTGGGCAGTCGTTTATTAGAAGGAACATGAATCCAGCTATGCATTTACGGTACTGCTGTGTGTCGTGTTTATGACAATGGCCTCAGTGCCCAGCACGTAGCAGGCACTCAGGAAATATTTATTTAATATTTGAAATAACTGGCTGTGTCAGTCACAGCCCCAGGAAATAGATGGCACGTTCCCAATGGGTGTTTGAAGAGATGTAATGAGAGACAATTTAGGAGCAGGCAGGGCTAGGAGAAAGCCATCATAATAAATGGTGAAGCATTCTGAAGCTAGAAGAGACAGAGGGAACTAGTACCCCTCGGCCGGGGAGTACATACCCTGGCTCCTCTCCCTGACTTCCTGGACTCTTCCCACTGGCCAAACCCAACAGAAACTGAGAGCATAAGGCAATGAGGCTGAGGCTGGCCACAGAGGTCAGCTTTCTGGGATAAACAAGTTGACAGTGAGCAGAGAAGCAGCTCAGAGGAGTCTGGCTGGAGTTTGACCAAGAAGAGGCCTTTGGGGGGCACCTGGGTCGGTTAACCATCTGTCTTTGGCTTAGGTCATGATCCCAGGGTCCTGAGATCGAGCCCCACATAGGGCTCCCTGCTCAGCAAAGAGTCTACTTCTTCCTTTCCCTCTGCCTCTCCCCCTGCTTATGTACTCGCTCGCTCTCTCTCTCTAATAAATAAAAGATCTTTAAAAAAAGAAGAGGTCTTTGTCACCTGTTATTCTTTATTAGGAAAGCATTTGGATACTTGAATGCATAAATAAAGAATACAGAAAAAAATGAATGTAACAAAATTGTTGTCAAAGCAGTGTTTTACTGGTAAAGTGCATCTTGGCAATGGTTAATGAAATGGGAAACTGTGAGATGCCTACCTTAATCACTTTTACAAATTAGTTGCATTTGCAGCATGGCTGAGGCTTTTGACTATGTTGTTTAAAGCCAAATATGAGAAGAACTATGGAATGTGAGTTTATTTTCTATTCAAAAATCCAGGAAGCAAATAGGTTATTCAAAGGTATTGATGATATTTTGCAGACATCACACAAAGACATTCAGTGATGGGAAAAATAAGAGTTTTATCCAGGCAATAACAAGGCTGAAGAAATGTAGAGAATTCTCTCATCCCTTATTACTGTGGACTTATTGTAGAGTTATTTTATGGTCTTCTGTTTTCAGTATATTTTCTTACTATGGAAAGAAAATAACCACCATGTTTCCCACCAATGTGGACACATATATAAAAATTTTAGGCTTCTTCCAACCAAAATGTAAAAATAATGATATTGTCTCCTATGATCTCCCACCTTGCACACCACTGGAAAGATACAGTGCACATGTGCCATCAGCCTAGAAACCTCTCCACGTTAAAGACACAATTATTTGTCTCAATTTACACAGATCTGTGTTCCAGATTAGGGTTGTGTCTAATCATAAGAGAAAGTTGTCCAAAGAAAATCCAGTAGGTCATGCCTTAGTTTCCTGTTGCTATTGTAACAAACCAGTGGCTCAAAATCATGCAAATCATCTTGCATCCTGAAGCTCAGAAGTCTCAAATGTGTCTCCCCAGGCTCAAAATCTGGCTTACAGGGCTGTGCCCCATTTGGAGGTTCCAGGGGAGCATCTGTTTTCTTGCCTTTTCCAGCTTTTGGAGGCATCCCACCTTCCTTGACTGGTGGCTCTTCCATCCTCAAAGCCAGCAATGGCCACTCAGCCTATCTAACACCACATCACTGACTCCAGTTTTCCACCTCCCCTCCCACATTTAAATGCTAGGATTATATTGGGCCACCTGGGATAGCGTAGTCCCATTTTTCCCTGGAATGCTGTCTATAGTATACTATCCCCCAGGGTGTACTCTTCCTATTTTTGGTCATTTGACTAAGAACATGAATTTCACCTGCTGTGCTATTTTCCCTTTGCCAGGCATAGTCACAAGTTCTGGGAATTAGGATGCAGACATCTTTGAGGGACCAGTAGTCTGCCTCCCACCAGAGAAAACGTGTTACAGTGAAGTAATTCTCACCCAGAACAGTTCTGTGATGGCCTCTGTAAGGACCCACCTCACACTGAGTTCTCTGGAATCATAATATAGGATGGTAAGATGCTTATCAGGGCACAGAGAACTGGATTAGGAATTAGGATAGAGGGATCCCTGGGTGGCGCAGCGGTTTAGTGCCTGCCTTTGGCCCAGGGTGCGATCCTGGAGACCCGGGATCGAGTCCCATGTCAGGCTCCCGGTGCATGGAGCCTGCTTCTCCCTCTGCCTGTGTCTCTGCCTCTCTCTCTCTCTCTCTGTGTGACTATCATAAATAAATAAAAATTTTAAAAAAAGGAATTAGGATAGATTCTTGATCTAGAAGTTGCCACTTGACAACTGTCTGATGTTAAGCAAATCTACTGACACCTAAAATAAATTTTTTTCCATCAGTTTTTCACTTGTAAAATGCAGGAAGCTCCAATCCATCATCCTTCTGAGAGTCCTCCAAGTTCAAGACCTCCCTTTAGGTGAGGTGAAGGTCATGAGGGGTAATTTGCTTTGTCATGGTTCTTGTGTTCTTGTTGATTTATAATTATCTCAGATGCCCATAAAGCTTTATGCACATTTAAAGTGAATTATTTCTGTATTGTGTAATTAAATGTAGATGAATTTCAGCTTAAATGATCAGATAGTTAACTTATTCTTTCCTTAAGCAGATGAACAGACTCAGTAGCCAGTTCCCTGTTTCCTTCCTGCTCCCTCCCTCCAGCCGGTCATTGGGCTGTCTTAGGGTGGACTCATGGTCTTACCAAAGGATCAGGTTTTGAGTTGAACAGATTACAGTAATGCATCGTGGGTACCTTCCAGAAATGGGTTAAAAAGTATACTTATTTTTCACATTAAACCACTTGGGGACTACAACAAACAGAACTTAGAAACTCCTACAGTATATGTGAACTGGTAAAAAGAGCTGTCAATATTGGAGCATAAGCATTTTAGGGTTGGTGTCTTCTGGACATAGGTACTTGTTACAGCCCTGAGCACACCTCCCTGCAGGGGCTTAGCCACGGCCCGGGTTCGGGCTCAGTGTCCATCTACCATAAGTTGGGGCGACATCAGCTCTGTTCTGATGTGGGCTCACTAGTAGTGGATGCTTCCAGGAAGGCGGTGACCTCAGTTGGCTGGGACTTCTTCCTCCTCTTCGTTATAGGTTTATTTGAAAACAGTTGTGCATATTTTTTAAATAAATTTATTTTTTATTGGTGTTCAATTTGTCAACATATAGAATAACACGCAGTGCTCATCCCATCAAGTGCCCCCCTCAGTGCCCATCACCCAGTCACGCCCACCCCCTGCCCACCCACCTCCCCTTCCACCACCCCTAGTTCGTTTCCCAGAGTTAGGAGTCTTTCATGTTCTGTCTCCCTTTCTGATATTTCCCACCTGTTTTTTCTCCTTTCCCCTTTATTCCTTTTCACTATTTTTTATATTCCCCAAATGAATGAGACCATATAATGTTTGTCTTTCTCCAATTGACTTATTTCACTCAGCATAATACCCTCCAGTTCCCTCCACATCGAAGCAAATGGTGGGTATTTGTCGTTTCTAATGGCTGAGGAATATTCCATTGTATACATAGACCACATCTTCTTTATCCATTCATCTTTCGATGGACACCAAGGCTCCTTCCACAGTTTGGCTATTGTGGACATTGCTGCTAGAAACATCGGGGTGCAGGTGTCCCGGCGTTTCATTGCATCTGTATCTTTGGGGTAAATCCCCTGCAGTGCAATTGCTGGGTCGTAGGGCAGGTCTATTTTTAACTCTTTGAGGAACTTCCACACAGTTTTCCAGAGTGGCTGCACCAGTTCACATTCCCACCAACAGTACAAAAGGGTCCCCTTTTCTCCGCATCCTCTCCAACATTTGTGGTTTCCTGCCTTGTTAATTTTCCCCATTCTCACTGGTGTGAGGTGGTATCTCACTGTGGTTTTGATTTGTATTTCCCTGATGGCCAGTGATGCGGAGCATTTTCTCATGTGCGTGTTGGCCAAGCCCATGTCTTCCTCTGTAAGATTTCTCTTCATGTCTTTTGCCCATTTCATGATTGGATTGTTTGTTTCTTTGGTGTTGAGTTTAATAAGTTCTTTATAGATCTTGGAAACTAGCCCTTTATCTGATACGTCATTTGCAAATATCTTCTCCCATTCTGTAGGTTTTCTTTGAGTTTTGTTGACTGTATCCTTTGCTCTGCAAAAGCTTCTTATCTTGATGAAGTCCCAGTAGTTCATTTTTGCTTTTGTTTCTTTTTTCTTCGTGGATGGATCTTGCAAGAAGTTACTGTGGCCGAGTTCAAAAAGGGTGTTGCCTGTGTTCTCCTCTAGGATTTTGATGGAATCCTGTCTCACATTTAATCTTTCATCCATTTTGAGTTTATCTTTGTGTATGGTGCGAGAGAGTGGTCTAGTTTCATTCTTCTGCATGTGGATGTCCAATTTTCCCAGCACCATTTATTGAAGAGACTGTCTTTTTTTCCAGTGGATAGTCTTTCCTCCTTTGTCAAATATTAGTTGACCATAAAGTTGAGGGTCCACTTCTGGATTCTCTATTCTGTTCCATTGATCTATGTGTCTGTTTTTGTGCCAGTACCACACTGTCTTGATGACCACAGCTTTGTAGTACAACCTGAAATCTGGCATTGTGATGCCCCCAGCTATGGTTTTCTTTTTTAAAATTCCCCTGGCTATTCGGGGTCTTTTCTGATTCCACACAAATCTTAAAATAATTTGTTCCAACTCTCTGAAGAAAGTCCATGGTATTTTGATAGGGATTGCATTAAACGTGTAAATTGCCCTGGGTAACATTGACATTTTCACAATATTAATTCTTCCAATCCATGAGCATGGAATATTTCTCCATCTCTTTGTGTCTTCCTCAATTTCTTTCAGAAGTGTTCTTTAGTTTTTAGGGTATAGATCCTTTACCTCTTTGGTTAGGTTTATTCCTAGGTATCTTATGCTTTTGGGCGCAATTGTAAATGGGATTGGCTCCTTAATTTCTCTTTCTTCAGTCTCATTGTTAGTGTATAGAAATGCCACTGACTTCTGGGCATTGATTTTGTATCCTTCCACACTGCCAAATTGCTGTATGAGTTCTAGCATCTTGAGGTGGAGTCTTTTGGGTTTTCTATGTAGAGTATCATGTCATCGGCGAAGAGGGAGAGTTTGAGGGAGAGTTTGACTTCTTTTTTGCCAATTTGAATGTCTTTTATTTCTTTTTGTTGTCTGATTGCTGAGACTAGGACTTCTAGTACTATGTTGAATAGCAGTGATGAGAGTGGACATCCCTGTCTTGTTTCTGTACTTCCAAACTCGTTCTATAAGGCCAGTGTCACCTTAATTCCAAAACCAGACAAAGACCCCACCAAAAAGGAGAATTACAGACCAATATCCCTGATGAACATGGATGCAAAAATTCTCTACAAGATACTAGCCAATAGGATACAACAGTACATTAAGAAGATTATTCACCATGACCAAGTAGGATTTATCCCCGGGATGCAAGGCTGGTTCAACACTCATAAAACAATCAATGTGATTCATCATATCAGCAAGAGAAAAAATAAGAACCATATGATCCTCTCAATAGATGCAGAGAAAGCATTTGACAAAATACAGCATCCATTCCTGATCAAAACTCTTCAGAGTGTAGGGATAGAGGGAACATTCCTCAACATCTTAAATGCCATCTACGAAAAGTCCACAGCAAATATCATTCTCAATGGTGAAGCATTGGAAGCCTTCCCCTAAGATCAGTTGTGCATATTTTTAAGTACCAGTTGACAATAAGTTTGAATGTTATGGCGCTAAAACAAAGGATGAGATTTTACTATAAAAACTTAGATGTAGGGGCATGTGGGTAGCTCCATGGTTGAGCATCTATCTGCCTTGGGCTCAGGTCATGATCCCAGGGTCCTGGGATCAAGTCCTTCATCAGGCTCCCCGGGAGCCTGCTTCTCCATCTACCTGCGTCTCTGTCTCTCTCTGTGTCTCATGAATAAATGAATAAAATCTTTAAAAAAAAACAAACTTAGATGCTACTTTAGGATTGGACTAAGCGCCTTTGCTACTACGGAGACATGAAAATGCTGAGGATATGCGGCTAGAGTTCATGTCATCTTTCCAAACAGTCCCAGGGGTTACCCTATCAACTTTAGCTCTTCACCCAGCATAAAGCCAATCAGTGGGAGAATATCCAAGCCAGAAACTTACCATTTTGTATTTTTTACTATAGTATGGAGTAGAGGATGAAAAATCAACCTGTTATAGGACTACTGGGGTCTATATTAAAAAAAATAACTTTTGCAATAAAAACTTTTAGTTATTTATTTGGTTGAGGACTACTAAATACAATTTTGTGGGAATTTGCTGAGTCATGGTGATGACATGACCTGACCTCAGAGGAGTGCACAGTTCTGCAGGAGAGAGAGATAAATGTAGAAAGTCCATGGAGTAGTAGTAGTAGTCTTAGTAGTAGTCTTACTAGTTACAGTAGTCTTACTCCATGTTGACCCTGGTGCTTTCCATGGGGGCAGGGCACGTCTCACCCTGCTCTCTGGGAAAGTTGTGGTCGGGATATATGGTCTGCAGGCTCCTATGTAGCCTTCACTATCTTGGTCCAGAGGCACACAAAAGAAGAAGGTCATAGGGTCAAGGCTACACTGCTCTGGCTCTTTGGTTACAAGAGGAAGTGTTGGAGTGACATATGAGACCACTGAGAGGAGAGATGTCTTTAGAAAAACATCAGCCAAGTGGGTTATTTGAAAAATGGAACCGTAAATACTCAAAAGCAATTTGTGTGAATAGATCATTGAACGCAAAATTCAAGGAGAATCGTTTTCTACGCTAGAAGGTGAACCTGTTAAGAGAGTAATATGTGAGATTGACCAAAAAATTCGCACTTCCTCCAATAAAGCTGTTAACACTGTTCAACATCAAGAGGTTTATTTTCTTCAGAAATTATTTTGGTAAAGGTCCTTATGCCCATAAAAACACCAACCAAGACCATTCTAATATCTGTAAAAAAAATTGTAAACAATTTTATTTTATAATCTCATTTTCACGTTTTTTTCTTTTTCCCTCTGCCTCCCTTCCTTAAATGTATGGTGTTGAGATGCATTCATGCATTATTGGCTTTATCATTCATGTTCTCAAGTGAGGGATAAGTGCATTTTCTCAATGTTTTATATCTTCCTTCCTTCGAAGTAAAGTTCCTTTTGGGAGTTCAATGATATGATACTCAAAGGTCGAGTGATTTGAAAGCAACTTCAGCCTTCAGAAGGGGCTAATATGCTTGGTTGAAGCGTGGTGTACATGCTAACCTAATATTGCTCATCAGTGTGGCAAAAGTATTATAAACATCTACAGATTTGAGTTTGACACTTAGACGTTGGTTTTCATCCATAACAGAATTGAAGTAAAGCCTACTTTTCTTCTTTAGCTCACGTTACCTGCTGATTCATCTTTTGTCTCTCCTGGGTGGTTCTTACAGGCGTGTCTTATGTCTTCAATTGTAAGCTGTTCCAGGTAGGAAGCCACTTGTCTCTGCTTCTGTGGCCACAGCAGCCTTTGGGCACCAGATATTCATTAGTGGTGGAATCAATGGGATAACCAGGGGTAGCTTTCTAAAGTTAACTCCTAAAGAGTTGATTCACCTTGGCCAAGATCGAACCAGCAGAGTATTTAATAAAGCAAACCTGAGCTGTGAGTGGTATGGAAGATCTAAATCTTCCTATAAATCTAAATCTTGCTGTATCTTTTATTCTAAATTATGAGCATTTTGTACTTCATATTAATTCTACAGCCAAGTAAATGCACTTAAAAGAAACCTAGATACATGCAGAGCTCTGTATTGCAAACTTTGAATAAGGATGATATGGCAAATGAAAGTGGCAGTTGAGAATTTGGTGTAACTTCTGTTGAGAGATTGTTGTTGAAAATGGGAAAGGATGAATTCTTCACAGAATTTCACAGAATACTTACAATATTATTGCAAAGAAATTTTGAAGTCAGAAATCAGCTGTGACTACTGGCCTCTACAGATAGAAAAATCATTCTAAATTTTTATTTATTCTGAACGTCCCCTTTTTAGCCTAGCACTCCTCAAACAAATTAGACATTTTGCTAATACAGAGTGAGTGATTGAGTATTCAGAGAAGCATCATGTTCCAAAGCTAGAAATAATTCTCAAGAATATCCAGCCTATGTCCCCAGATGATGTAGTCCAAAAACATGTGATTTAGGTCTCAAGGACTTGGATTCGGTTCCAAATCTGCCACTTCACATCTGTGTGACCTTGGGCAAGTCATTTAACTCTTTGAGCTTCAGTTTCAGTTTCTTACCCTTGTTTCCATCAAAGTCAGTGAACTCTGTGAAACCCATTTGAGCTTGTCAACGGAATTCAAGCATGAGTAAATTAAAGCCTTTTCCGAAAATTTAGCTGAACTACTATAGGCTGGTCAGCTGGGCCTGGCACCTGGCTCTGCAGTCACCTACTCTCCACACCTTTATGCATTGAAGTCACAGTGACTCTGCTGCTCAGGTGTTGAAGGGTTCCGACAGTAGATGGTAGTACTCTGGAGCAGTGTCCCTGAGGGACAGCCCTGTGCTGTGACTCCCTTCTGTAACCCGTTCTAGAGACTTCATCCTGTGAAGCGAAGCAAACAAGGCAGGTTCACAGTGTATGGCAACACGGGGACTGTCTGTTCACACTTTATAGGGAAGATGTGGAATTGTCATCGTCAAAGATATGGAAACAAGTCCCATAGTCTCGAGGCTGCTCTCGAGTCCTGGCCGAGATAGTGTTGACCCTGAGCACTTGGAGCCCCTGCTGGAAGTCGGGGGGCACTGATGTAGGGGCAGCAGCTCCTGCCATTTGCAGAACCTCTGGATGTCTCTCTGGTGAGGAAGAGTGGCACTAAACGTCTCGGGCCGCAGGGGCAAGTGAGGGCAGGGCCTGCCATCAGCTGCTCAGGGATGTGGAGCGCGGTGTCAGCACACCTGGCGTGACTGTGGTCCTCGCCAGCGTGGAAGGAGTTCTAGCCAGGGCTGTGTCCTGGAACTTTCTCACAGTCCCAGAGCAGATGCAGTCACAGGCCTGTGTCCGTCACCCTGAACTCGGGGCTCTGGGCTGCTCCACTCACCTCTAGGCCCCGGCTGCGCCCACAGTCTCAAACCCTTTTAAACAGCCTGCTGCATCCCACCTCTGGCCAGTGTGCTTTTCTGGAAGCAGACAGCACTGTGCCGCTGGGTTCGCATAATGAGGCAGGTCACTAAGGAAGTGCCAGTGCTGTGGAGTGACTGCACTCCCGCTGACTTGAAGGTCATGACACCGCAGGATTCTTTTCCTGTGGTGACATCTACTAAGGGGCCGTATTCATGATTGCCCACCCTGCACCAGGCATTCCAGACACTCTGTCCATGTTGCTTTCCATCCTCCCTTCACTATGGCATCAGTTCTTGTCCCCACACACCACCAGGAAAGCCGAGCCCCTGAGTGTGATGTACAGTCACCGTTAGGGACTGAATGTTTAAGGGTGTTGAAATCTAATCCCCAAAGTGATGGCATCCGGATGGGGGCCCTTTGTGGGTAATTCGTGCCATTATAAGAAGAGGCCAGAGTACTAGTTCGCACTGGTCCTGCCCTGTAATGACGCAGCAAGAAGACAGCTGTGCGTGAGGCAGGAAGCAGGCTTGAACCTGGACCCCAGCCTTGTTGGCGCTCTGATCCCAGGCTTCCAGCCTCCAGAACCATGAGATGTCGATCCGTATTGTTTAAGCCCCTGGTCTATGATACTTTATCATAGCAGTGGAAGCAGACCAAACTAGTAATGTAAGTAGCAAAAGGTAGAGTTAAATCTTTTCCATTCAGGAAACAAGCAGTGAGTGTCAACTAGGTGAAAACACCATGGACTCTGGTCCTACAATGATGGATCATGATGAGGCGCTGCCCCCGGCATGTGTGCTCTCTCTAGCACTCAGGAGGAGACGGGCCACCACGTTTCCAGACAAGGAGACACATCTCAAGAGGGAAGTGCTGATGAGATCCAATGAGAAATAACCGGGAAGAAAGAGTGTGTTAATCCACTCTTGGGGGATGGGGATGGATGGGGTATAGAGGGGCAGGGACGTTTGCACTGGGCTGTGAAGATGAGGTGGCTTTGACCATGTGGAGATGAGCAGGAAAGTTTGCCAAAGTTTGCAGGAGGGCAGGAGCCAAGGCCTGTTCCTAGGGAAGGATGGCACTCTGAGAACAGCTCCCAAGGATACTTGCTAGTAGCCAGGAGACATCAGGTGGGAAATGCCCATACGTACCCCACAGATGCCGGGGTATGGGCAGCATGTGGGAGGAGGGAGCCTGTGTCCCACTTCGGGCTGCTGCAGCAAACCTAGGCCCCCCAGCTCCCATCCTGCACTCCTCTGGGGCCCCGCAGGAGACAGTCCTGCCCTGCAGAGGTCGCTTCGGCAACTCTTCAAGGCCACAAGTTCAGTGTTTTCAGATGGTTTCTGGAGTCAACACATAACATCAGGCTCTATTTTTCTTCTTCTTTTTTTGTTTTGTTTTTTTTTTTTTTTTTGGTTTTTTTGTTTTGTTTGTTTTGTTTAAAGGTTTATTCATTTATTTGAGAGAGAGAGATAGAGGGAGCCCGTGAGAAGGAAGAGCAGAGGGACAGGAAGGGAGAAACTCAAGCAGATTCCATGCTGAGCACAGAGCCCAATGTGGGGCTCCATCCCATGACCCTGAGATCGTGACCTGAGCCAAAGCCAAGAGTCAGACCCTTAACCCACTGGCCACTCAGGCATCCCTAACTTTTTAAATTCAGTTCCTTTCAGTTGGTATTTAAGACCTCTCATTTCTTTCAGAGTCTGCCCCATGACCCAGGATAGGCTCCAGCTCCCCTGTTAGCTCTGTCCCCTGCGTGTGCAGGCGAGGCCCTCACTCCCATGTCCCAATATCAGTCCTGGCTAGAAACCAGATCACATCTACTGCAGGCCTCTCCACCTCTCCACTTCCCTGGGAAGGGAAATCGGGATAATAATAGGCATGTGTCTACCTAAAGTGGTTTCTGCTAAGTACTTCAAAGGATGAATCCCTGAAATAATGGTCCTAGTAGTTTAACTTCTCAGGTTAATGTGCAATGATATTTAGGTTCCTGTGAATTCCAGGTACTGCGCTGGCTGGGTTTCTGGAGCAGGGATCATTTGGTGATTCCCTTGAAAATTGCCTTCACAATGCTGCCGTTGTACAAGAACAGAGCAATCACACTTTCTGGAGGTGAATGTCCACACCTCCCCTTGACAGCAACCACCATTCATTAGTTCTGAGATCACAGCTCCGAGTCCCTTGCTTGATGTGTCTCCCAACATTCTGGGGGAAACGGGGGCTAATGTGGGAAGATGAGGTGATCCTTTATAGGGCAAGGGTAAGGAATGTCTTACCCTTCTTTCTTAACATCTATCTGAGGACTTTGAGAAGAAAATATTTATACTCTTTTAATTGGGAAAGAAAGTGCTCTTGCTAGTGTGCTTCATCCTGTTTAGGTGAACAGCCTTTTAGCAGCCACAGCAGATTTTATAATCCGTTTGAGTTTTTACTCATTCATTCATTCACCAATAGGTTTCTTGATCTATTTAATGCTTATGTATGATGAGCTTGGTTTTAAACTTCAGTGCGCTACAGCATGCAAGACACAGAAGTGGGCACAAAATGTAGTGAGTTTTCTGCTAGTGATGTTACAGATCATGCAAAATATTTCTGACGAGGGAGATAGAAGCTGCATGGGGTGAGAGCTGCTTCTTATGAACTTGCGCTGATACTGTGGATACATGAAGCCAGCTGAGGGCCAGGGTTTTGGCATTGGTGCTATTAAGAGTACAAGCCAGAATTTTGTGCAGGCATGTTTCCACACCATCCTATAATATGCCAGTGAATAGAATTTTGCATCTGAAAACCTTCCATCGCAAACCCTTTTTGTGTGTGTTGTGGAGAATGGAGGAGTTTGTGTATCAGTCATCCATAGACAGTCCCACTGATATTTTCAATAGGTAGAAACCATTTGTACCTCATGATGTTCTAATCTCCTGAGAAGGAAGATCAAGCTTTCCTTAAAACCTCTTTGGTTAATAATAACCACCCAAAAAACAGTTAAGGTTTCCCATCTGCCAGAGGGAAAAATCAGGCAGGAAAATAGAAGGTCTCTTCCAAGTTTCAAACAAACCAGTGTCAGCACGACTTTCTGGCTGTAGAAGTTATGGGATTAAAGAAAAGTGCATTGTAATCGATGAGTAAAACAGTTATTCATTTAGAATGTATGGGAGACACTCTATGTGTCACTATGGTATGAGGTTCCCCGGAGGGACTGCCTGTGTAATCAGGAAGGGGACAGTCTCCGCCCATGGCTACCTGGGTGTCACCTTCCCAAATGCTGCATCACCTCGTTACAGGAGCAGCAAACTCCCTGGACGGACTGTCAGTCAGAGACACGGCAGGAAACCTTATCTAACTCGGGTGGTTCAAGAGACGGTCAGGAAGGACATTTGCAGAGGTGTGGGCAGGGTCACGGGAGTGTCAGAGGCGAGGCCCCCCCCATGGTAGCAGCACCCCTGATGAGCACCAGCTCCGAGCCAGGACAGGACGGAAGGAGCCAAGAGTTCCCCTTGGGGCCAAGAGTTCCCCGTGGGCAGGCAATGCGATGGAGGCCGCCTCCTCCTACAGGCCTGGCAGCGGGGGTGGGAGCCCCGCAGAAGAACTCCTGGGCCAGACTCCCCTCCTGCCCAGTCTTACCTACGTGCCTCCCATTGGCCCACCCTGAGCCCCTGCAAGGATGGGCCACCCGGCCCAGCAGAGAAGGGGTGGGAGGAAGCTTGGGAAGGTGCCACTGACCCAGCACAAAGCATAGTGGAGAGAAGGGGTGGCCTAATGGTGTCGCAGCTCCAGAGGCCTCGGTCGG
This sequence comes from Vulpes vulpes, assembly GCF_048418805.1. NCBI lineage: Eukaryota > Metazoa > Chordata > Mammalia > Carnivora > Canidae > Vulpes > Vulpes vulpes. Next base: position 22,187,055 of record NC_132786.1, read on the forward strand.
GGTCCCAGATGGCCCAGGACAGAAATCTGCATGTTAAGGGGCCCAGGGTCCCAGCACAATTTGATTGTGTCATTTCGAGAATTTACACGAAGTTTTTTCGAGTGACTTTCTCACTGTATCAACTGGTTTTCTGCTGTCCTAGAGACTAGATAATTATTATTTCTTTTGTCTGAGAATCTTTGGATGGCTCCATGTGGAGATGTTGGTCCCATCAGACTTGGGCCAGTTTCTGCAGTCAGTAGACTCGTGACTGTGGCATTTCTACAGGCTCGATGCATTCCAGTGCATTCTAACAAGATTCCCATGCTTGCTTCCTCCAGGTTGCCACCAGGTCCCTTCACCCGTCACTGAATATCCCAAGTCAGACAACTACGTCTGCTTTTCCTTTCATGTTGACGAGTGCCGCTGCTCCAACACACGCCTGGGGTCTCCTCGGCATAAACTGTGCTCGTGTTTCCTCAATACATTTTACCTGTGACAATAAAGGTGTCCTTAGGGTTTCTCTGACTGCAATATGTAAGGACAGTGGGTCGTGAAATCTAAATTTAAACTGACCTCCTCCGATTGACTTATTTCACTCAGCATTTGGGGAATATAAATAATAGTGAAAGGGAATAAAGGGGAAAGGAGAAAAAATAAGTGGGAAATAACAGAAAGGACACAGAACATGGAATACTCCTAACTCTGGGAAACGAACTAGGGGTGGTGGAGGGGAGGTGGGCAGGGGGTGGGGGTGACTGGGTGGTGGGCACTGAGGTGGGCACTTGACGAGATGAGCACTGGGTGTTATTCTGTATGTTGGCAAATTGAACACCAATAAAAAATAAATTTATTATTTAAAAAAAGTATAAAAGAGTTACCCATATATAAAAGTATAAAAGTACCCAACATGCATCAGAGTGAAATCAATAAATGTGTCTAAAAAATGAAAAAAAAAATAAATAAGTTTAAACTGACCTGGTTCCAGTGGAGTAAAACATAAACAGCGTGAATCTGGTGTAGAGTCTGAAGTCACCTGTCGCATTCCTTTTTTTTTTTTTTTACATTTTTTAAAATTTAAATTCAATTCACCTGTTCCATTCCTGATGCGTGCACCTTGCCGGTAGCCGGGATTTGCTGTTGCCAATGCAGAATAGGTGTCAGTGGGAATTAGGTGAGACCACTCTGCAAGCAGCCTCCAGGCTCCCTTCCTTCCCAGTGCACAGTGGTGACTCTGCAGGAGGTAAGGCCCCGCCTATGGGTCCAGACTGTGAGGTGTCCTCCTCACCCCGCCCCCACCCCGTGGGTTCTTCCTCCTGAGCCTTTGGGGTCAGCATGGTCTTTCCAGTGCCACCTCGGTGCACCCTACCTTCTTCCTGCTTTTGCTCTTCCCCACCTTTGCTCACCTGTGCTGGGGCGGGGTTTCCATCATGAGCGTTTTCTAATCAAAGCACTGTTATCTTCTGGTCTGCAAAGTATGTCTGCAGAGAGATGATGAATTCCCTACTAGGTATCTGCGTCTCTCCAACATTTTGTTAGATTTTATTTGTTTATTAGAGAGAGAGAGAGAGAGAGAGCGCACAGGCTGGGGAGGGGCAGAGGGAGAAGCAGAAACCTGCTGAGCAGGGAGCCTGACATGGGACTCGATCCCAGGATCCAGGGATCATGACCTGAGCCGAAGGCAGACCCTTATCAGACTGAGCCACCCGGGTGCCCCTCTTCAGCCTTTTTGATCAGCACCGGTATAAACCGTGATACTTGTTTATTGTTGTTGCTCTTGTGCTCATGGCTGTTCCTGAGAGGAGAGGTGTGTGTGTGTGTAGATCCTGGATTCCAAGACCGTTAAGGGCTGTGAGAGTGTGGTCAGGGGCTTTGAGAGAGAGCGAGCAAGGACGCACAGGTCTCTCCAGCCAGGACCAGCCCCAGGTGGCAGGGACCGCACAGAGCTGTGCTTTCCGTGTGGCTTTAATATCCAGTTCCTCCCTCCAATTACCATCTTTTGTTGTGCTTCTAGCACCTTTATGAAAAAATAAGCACCACCAATAAGGAAGATGAAGTAAATGAGCCAGTAAAACAGAAAATGGGGGTGTGCGTCCAACGGGCTGACGTGATGAGTATCGATGGCCACGTGTCAGTTGCTAAATGTTATTTAAAACGTGTTCTTGCTGTCTTAAAGTCCTGTGTTGTCCTCCTGAATATGGAAATACAATGATTAGAAAGCTGTTTCACCGTCCTGAGATATATGCACCATTGATTTTGTAATTTGTTGCTACCTTCTACTTATAGTAAATGGTCCATGATACATAAAAGAAATTTATGTCAGAGCTTTTCACGGAGAATAAATATTAGAAAGAAAATACGTTTAGACAATAGACTGGAGCAGCGGAATGGGGAGATCCTATGCTTGGGTTTGCATAGTTCGTTTTCTCCCGGTAATTTTAATAGTTGCTATGTGAATATTTTACTTTTTTAGGGTATTTGATTCCATCTTGTTCTGATAATGGGTACATTTTAAGGCACAGTGGGGCCGAGTTACAGATCCGGGTCATCCGCAGTACACTTTCTCTGGTGTCAATCAACAAAAAAATGATTGCTTGCTGCCTTCTAGGAGTTATTAAAGGTGGCTTACAGCATCCTTCAGTGACGTCTTATTGCATTTTGGACTAAACATTAAATACGCGGCGTTGTCCACAAGGCAGGTTTCAGGGGTTCCACCCCACCGGGCCTCATTCCAGCCTCACTGTGTGCCCTCGCAGTGCAAAACCCTCCCAGCTATTCACCTGGCCTCGCTCCTGCACATCCCTCAGAGTAAATCCCACTTCCTCCTAGAGCCCTCACCTCCCTCTTGGTGCCAAATCAATATTGGCACTCCTCCCATCCTTTTATGCCCTGTAGCACCCTGACTTGCTCTCATCTCATGGTGGCATTGCAATGGCCTGCTGTCCCTCTCTCCTACTGGGATGAACACAGGGACGTGTCCCTTTCCTTCACGGCTCCTGATCCATGCTTATGCTCACAGTTGCTGCACCCTGCACACAGTCGACCTTTGCCACTGCAAGATAGTACAGTCCAAAAACTATATAACGTGCAAACCTAGAACCTGAACGAGCCCCTGTATGCTCTCTCTGGGTGGAGAAAAAGCGTATTGCCAGCACACCTGAAGCCCCTTCACCTCCCCTCTACTCTGAGCTCTGTGGCATCCTGGATTTTATGGAAACTCCTTTCTTGCTAGTCTTCTTAGACTTAAGTGTGAACCCTTTGCTTATACTGTAGACTTGCCCATTTTTCAATTTTATATAAATGAAATCATTCATCATATATTCTTTATGTCTGACCCATGTCACTTAAAATCATATCAGTGAGATTCATTCATGCTGTGCATGTGTACAAATGGATATTTCTATTGAAGTATAACATTCTGTTATATGGCATATAACACTGAGGTGGGCAAAATAAAGACTTCCCCAAAATGCCTGCACCCCAATTTCCAGAACCTGTGAATATGTTAGGTTACATGTCCAAGGGGGATTCAGGTTCCTGATGGGATTAAGATTGCTAGTCAGTAGTATTTCTGTGGCCAATTAATTTCCCTGATGCTATGTATCTTTCCCTTAGACTGAACTACATGAAAATGCCAGGATTAGGCCATTTTTTGATTACAGAAATACCTGCCAAACATGGATCCACTGAATAAACCCCATTCTAGGCCAGCTGTAGTTTAAAAATACTAGAGCTTTCTTTTTGAGGAATTTGATACCTAAAATAGTGAATACCTGCAGAAGACCCCATTCTTGTCAAGACTCTTGTGAACATTATGTTGTACCAACTGTCTTGGCTGGCGTTTGCTCCGGCTTGAATCAGCCCCCTCCAGTCACAGAGGGGGCTACACTCCAATGATGATAGATAGGCGATGGCAGGTGTAGACTCTTGAGGATCTCCCAAGGTAATTGCTGTATTTCACTCAGTTTTGCTGGAAAGAGAACTATACATACTGGTGGAAAACCTGATCTTTTCAAATAAAATGATATGTCAGATTAGCAAATGCATTGTTGTGAAATTATAAACCACCTGAGTAGTTAGAATTTCCACCTGGGTTTTGAGTGTAGGGTTGGCCAGAATATGCCACAAAAACTAGGGCAAGTGATTTCACAAGTGAGCACAGACTACCTTCTTGGAGATCGAACACCACAGGAGTCCATGCGGCTCGACTGGGTGTCTTCACCACCCAGGGTCCAGCTCCTTTGTTCTCAAGCTTGAGAGATACACTCAAACTCCTTTAAGTAAAATGGGAGATAAGATATCTCTTAAAGAAACAGGAATGTCTTATTAAACCTAAGGGGGAAATTCCTTCAGGCCTCCGGAGGAAAATTAAGTCAAGAAATTGAAAACCAGGAGGGAGCCCTCTTTCTTTGCCTTTTGTCTCTGCTTCTCCAGGTCACCAGTTCCTTCTCCTCGTTTTGTAAAAGCTACTCTATTACCTCCTGAATCCGTAGGCCAGGGGCAAATAGGAACTTCTCCTTCCCCCTCTGTTCTCAGGTGTCATGACAGTCAGCTCAGTAAACCTGGAGACTTTGGTCCTACACTGGGAAACCTGGAGTGGGCTTCTGGCCCAGGCAGGCCATCCTCGTGTCTGCAAAGGTGAGGGCGGGGCTCCCAGGGCAGAAACACGGCTCTGGCACCCATGGCTAGGAGAGGATGGCAGTGGAGACCACTGCCACGCCTTACATTTTTCATACAGATAGCTTCTGTGCTGTGCTGGAACATTCCATCAGGGTGGCAAGCCCCTTTGAAAAACTGAGCTCAGATTATTTCTGTGGCTGCCGTTAAATTGCTGGTAGTTATTGCCTTTGAGGCTTGTTTGAGTTACTAAATATTTATTGGGAGCCTGAGGGGCTTTTTGACATTGGGAAGTTGAGCTTGCCAAAATGCTGCCCAGTGGAGGAAATCCGTCTCAAAATTGCCTGTGGGTTCCAGTGAGTCTCCTCAAAGATAGCCCCTATCTGGAGAAGATTAGAACACATCGTTCTCACCCACACTGATGTGGAAGATGCAAATGTTTGATTTTAAATTCCACAACTCACTTCCATAGCCAGAGTCTCACTGAAAGGGATTTCCCTTGAGCCTGATATATTGCAAAACTTCCTCGACTATGATCGAGTCACAGCACCATTTGCTTTTGGTGATTTATGCACCATGATTCCTTTAAAGTATTATATCAAAATAGATCCAAGAGAGCCTGAGCTCTGAAGGTAAGAATAACTTACATTTTGAATTAATTTCACGAAGAATCTATTAGGCACAGTCAATGAAACTCAAGAGCCTAAAATAATTTGAGCTCTGGTGTTGAATTTAAAATTAAAAAAAATAAAGAAATTTTAGAAGATATATAATTAATAGAAATTTGCTTGTTGTGTTTTGTTTTGATCTCCCAAAAGGGCTGATGGAGCAGGAGCTCGCTCTGCACACCCAGTCCTGCTGATCGGCAGGTATGAGGCTGACAGCTGCCTCTGTCATGGCCATGCATGGGTCTCAACGGACTGTGCCCTCAGGCAGTCACAAAAAGTCATGTTGTATAAAATAGTCAACTTCAGAAGTTTCCAAACTCATAGGAGAAGAGGAGAGTTGATCCCCAAAGTTGACTTTGTATAAGGCAAATAGAGAATGGGTGGCAGAGAGCCTGGAGGACTTGACTAGTGAGACAGGGAGGAATGTGGTGTGAGAAGTCAAGGGGAAGAGAGGCCCCTGAGAGTGTGTCTGACAGTCCTGCGGGGTACCAGCTTCTTTCCACTAAGATCGTAATGACTCATAATTAACTGCCGGTCCTCAGGAGTTGGGCCTGTCAACCAAATTTAATTTCTAATTAGTGAAATCAGTACAAGTTTTTGAAGGGTAAGACTCCATCTGTCACCACCAGTGCCACCGCCCACTCACACTACGTTGGTTGTTCCCATCTTTCCAAAATGGCTGCTCAAACAACCCCAGTCCTACAGCCAATCTCAGGGAGTAGGCATCAATGAGTACCTCATGACCCCAGGTCCTACCCATTCCGTACACTCACAACTAGTGAAAGCATCTTAAGTACTTAGGAAACACCGCACAGCAGTCCCAGGGGAGGGGAGCATGTCAGGGAGCAGAACAGTCTCCTTGCTCAGAATACACAGAGCTTCCCTGGGCGGTAGGCCTTGGCCCGGTCCCTCGCATGCTGGCTTGGATCTTCCATTCCAGCTGGAATTGTGAGGCCATATGAGCTGCTTCGTGTGTATCCTCTGGAAAGTTTTTAAACTATCAATGATCTGGTGATGTTCTAGAGAAGGCCTCTTTCAGTTTGGGGAGCTGCAGAGAGTCTTCTCATCTTAGTATACTTCTGAAAGCCGCCTGGGTGAAGAGGAGATTGATTGGCTCAAGATGGACTATTGTGAAAAAAATAATTGAATTCATTTCCTTCCTCCCTGGTGAGTGGGCCATCTGGTCGACCCTGCCACCTTTAGCAAAGGGAAATAAAGTGCACAGTTGCCAGCTGTCCCCACCAGGGCTGGCAGGGCCTGGGCCTCTGCTGTCAATGCAGTCCCTGCTGTCCTGCTGCCACCCTGATTGCTCCTGCATCTGCAGTTTCTTGCGCTGATCTTCCGAGGTAGCCGGGCTCCTTTAGGAAGAGACCTTAGTGAGACCCTTTCTCTCCTCACTTCTGCTGGAAGTGAGACCCCTCCCGTCTCGTTAGCTGTGTGTGGCTATACATATGTTGTGGAAAACAAACATGCTACAAGGTGTGCCCAGAACCTTCGAGGTGGGTATTGCATGGGGAATGCTCTTCAACGTGTGGGGACATGGCTGGGGCCTGGATCACCCTATCGTAGGGACCCAACAGATGCCTATTTCTGCTCCTTAGAGCTCAGACATGGCCAAAAGAGATGTGATTCTCTGTGTTTATGTTCTTTATAACATATCAGAAACTTGATGTGCTTTTGAGTTCTTCCCATAGTGTCTATTAAATGGTACTGAAGCATAATTTGGTAATGAGTAGTGACAGCAGTAAATCATAAAGCAACAGCTTACCTTTGTATAAATGTTATGAATTCTAGTGTGCTTCCAAACACACTTGCATTTGGTCCTAACACCCAAGCACTGGATTCCTTTTGTCTTCCACTTCTTCTTTGCTTTCTTTTTTCCACACCCTGGTAGCCTTCAGCTTCTCTAATTTCTAAATAATCACCTCAGACTTTCTTGAGAATCTCTACTCCTTATCATAAAGCACAAGATGTGATAAAGTCAGCAAGGGGATTCCGTGGGAGAGAGGAAACTCAGGCCAGGGTGAGGCTTGTGGGGTTTGAGCACTGACGGAGAGGGCCTGGAGGACATGCACGGTGACACCCCCCCCCAATCCATGCACAGAATACTGCACATCTTCAATTATAATTTTAATGTATGAGTCTTCCATTTCAGTTGTACAATTGGCACATAAAATATCAAGCTCGAATCACAGATTACTAAGATAATAATGGTCTAAAAACATGAATTTTATACTTAAAACAACCTAGGAAAAAGGTTGAGTTTGTTTCTCATCCATTTGGTTGGGTTTGTTTTCTTTTTGCCTGAGTTAAGAGTAAGTGTGAGCAACAATTATATCACTAGGGACAAGGCAATTGCCAACTCTAGATGTCAGTTTGCATTACATCTGTTAGGACCGAGCGCTATTTATGGCATCATCAGTGGAGCTGGGCTTGTATTAATGTTTTGCTTTCCGCATCAGTTAACAATAGCTTTTCTTCCAGTGGTGCCAGCAAATAACAAAGTTACTTCTCATAAAGGCATTCATATGTCCATTCTTCCATTCAATGTACAATCCCCGAGCGCTGTGGTGTCCCAGTTCTATACCAGGCATCAGGAATACGAGCACACCAGGTAGCTTGGGGCCTGGAGATGACACAGACGTTAAAAACATAATTCAGTAGTGCAGTAATGTTACAGAAAAGCATTTACAAAGTGTTACGGTTGTGTCCAGATGGAAGAACAATGAACTCTGCCTGCAAAACCAGCCATGGCTTCCCAGAATGTCAGACAAATGCCTCTGAGCCATGAGCTTTGTTTCTCACAGTTCTGGAGACTGGAAGCCCACCCTCCCGGTACAAGTGGCAGTGTCTTAAGGGCCCTTCCTCTTTAGGTTGCCGACAGCGCCTTCTCGCAGTGGCCTCTCACGTGGTCTTTCCTCCATGCGTGTGGGTACAGAGGAGGCAAGCTCCCTGGTGTCTCTCCTTATAAGGACACTCATCCTGACCCGAGGGCCCCATCCTCATGACCTCCTGTAACCCTCATTACCCCTCAGAGGCCCTCCGTCCATGTACCATCTCACTGGGGGTTTGAGCTTCCACATGTGAATTTAGGAGGGATACACACAGTTCAGTCCATGACAGCCTGACATCCTTCCTCCCAGTCCCATTCCTTGTGGTTTCTGTTCAAATGTCACTTTATTAGAAAATCTCTCTGACCTCCTTATATACAAACAGCTCACGGGATGCATTCCCTCCTTAGCCCCCCTCATCCTGCTTTTTTCTTCTCTTGGTGGGTTAGCTGTTTATTGTTTGTGTCCCATCCCTGCACCAGTATACAAGAAAGGAAATATGGAAAAATGAAAGCCATTCAGCTTGCTGGCTTGATAGCAGTGTAGTCTGTTTCGTTCACTGCTATACCCAAGGTCCTTGGGGCAGGGCTGGCAGGGGAAGTGCTGGATAGACATGTGTTGGATGGATGGATGGATGGATGGATGGAAGGAAGGAAGGAAGGAAGGAAGGAAACGAGGGAGGGAGGGAGGAAGGAAAGAAGGAAGGAAGGAAGGAAGGAAGGAAGGAAGGAAGGAAGGGAGGAAGGAAGGAAGGAAGGTAGGTAGGTAGGTTTGATCACCTGGTTACACCAAATGGCTCACTATAGACAGGCTCTTCCATTTTACTGAATCTCTGAGGTATGCATGGGGTACCAAACAGAGCAGAGAATGTATTATGGTCTCATTTTCACTATTCTAGGCAAAATCATATAATTCTGCCAAGAAATGCACTACTGAAGCTTAACATTTTAGGGGATAATTTATTAACTTGTCTTGTCCTTCATGGGAAGCAGGGTCAGTTCTACTTAAATTCTCAATAAGTCAGCTCCTGCAAGTTAAAATGGGGAAGTCGTTTGAATATGGGAAGCCAAATGAGATGTTCAAAGAAGCACATATAAATCCAAATTCTAACTCAAAAATCATCTCTGTGCTCTGGTTACACCCATGTAGAAATTAAATATGCATATAGACCATGACTGGAAAGGAAAATGGGGAAAATGAAAAGCTTTGTCTTCTTGGATTAGCAAGATTATTCATGATTTGTTTCCTCTTTAATTTGTTTCCTATTAGTATTGTTACAGTAGCGTTTGTGTAACTTAAAAAAGAAATTTCTTGTACTGTGAAAAGTGAAATTTGGCAAATGAAAATGGAATTTAATTAAAGAATGTCTGCTTTCATGTGGGTAAAATTGCCCTGCTTTTTAAATGTGTAAGAATGCTGCCTGAAAGGCAATATGGTGCATCTGTCTTCAAGAAATGGTGTCATTGGGGTTCATTCGGGTACCTTGGTGGTTCAGTTGGTCTGATTCTTGGTTTTCATCCAATTAGTGATCTCAGAGTCATGAGATTGAGCCCTGCTTCCTGCTCTGTGCTGAGCATGGAGCCTGCTTAAGATTTCTCTCTCTCTTCTCCCTCTCTTCCTCCCCCTACCGAAAGAAAGAAAGAGTGCCTTTGACCCAGAATCACTTCACTTGAGTGGGCTATGCTGTCAGTGCCTGTTTGGGTATCTATGGTACATCTCAGGATATATATACACTGAACTGGTTTTCTGTGCATAGTATTTTCTTAGTCCAGTGAACAGGAGGAAGCAGAGTCTTTGTCCTCTTTCCAGAAGCCCTTGCCTCCCATTCATTTTCCACCCTTGAGTAGCAACTTTACAGCTTTGCATCTCTCTTCCATCCTATACGTGTTCATAAAGCTTTTACTCTTATTGGGCATTTTTAAGATCATTTATTTCCACCTTCCTTTCTGGAGGATTGGATCTCCAGGATCCCCGTTAGGTGTTCACCATCCTGCACACTTCCTGAGGAAGCCCCTCATCCTATTGTGGGGCAGTATTAATGGTTGGGAGTTTTGAAGGTGTACGGAAACACGATTCTACCTTCTGGAGCTGTACAGAGTAAGTTTCCTCTCTCTTCCATGTGATAGTTCAAGTGGATAAGACTTTTGAGGCTGAATGTCCTTCACATGACATGTTTTACAAACATTTCCATCTTCTGGTTATCTTGGCAGACACTCTGACACCATCTACCCTAGACCTGGACATCCAGGCCAGGACACATTGTAGATGTGTTTGGCCTGGTAAGGGGACCACTGAGTCTCAGAAGGACTTCTGTCACTGAAACATGGGTTCGTACACTTCTGCAAGTAAATCAGCTATGCTACTAGCTCATCAGAAATTGACACAAGGAAAAGTCTTATGCTTCTTTGGGCAAATAAACTTTGACCAGGGTATTTGTTAATAGATGTGTTTAAAACATTTTAGAATTTTAGAATATTAAAACAAGATTCAAAAGATATCAATTGTTTGAGCTGATGAAGATAATAATGTTAATTTTATCATTCTGGATCTTGAATAAGGTTTGGGGTTTGGTCCTGAATATTAAAATATTCTGGTTTGATTATTACCCTGGGATTTAATATAAGCAGTATTTGAGAAATGCCAACTAGGGAAGTGCCTTGGTGGCTTAGTCACTTAAACCTCTGACTCTTGCTTTCAGCTCACGTCATGATCTTAGAGTCAAGATCGAGCCCCGTGTCACATAGAGCTCCACATTGGAGTGGAGCCTGCTTAAGATTTTCTCTCTCCTCTCCCTCTATTCCTCCCCTTCCATTTGCACACTCTCTCTCTCTCTCTCTCTAAAAATAAAAAGAAATAAGAAAATATCCACTAGGCCCTGTAAGAGATTATGTGTACTACATTGTTCATATGAAGAGTACTACTTCAAGATTTATACTATTCACAAATTTGGTGAATTTTCAAATTTCCTTTGTAAACTTGGCAAAGGGAAAAGCTACTGAATCAGTAAAATCTGATCAGTTCTCCTTTGTTATTTTTTCTTGCATTGAACACTATCCATTCAGAAATGAGAGCAACTCAGTATTGTTTTTTGTCATTTTTAAGTGCTAAAAAGCCACTTCTTAATAGATAATTTCTGGATAGCAAATAAGGAGATTGGTTGAAATTTCTAAACAACTATAAAATTCTTTCTGGCTAAGACCATAGTGGCCCTCAAATTTTTCTTAATTTGATAACCCAGGGAGCCAATATTGAATATTTGCATGTCAATTATTAATTATTTGCCATCCTACATTTAATATTACCTTTGATTTGCAGAAATTTGCCACGTTCTAATGAGCTTTTAGTTTTGGATGAAGCTGTATTTGGGTATTGCATTATCAACTTTTTTGAAGCCATCTCTATTCTAGTTCATCTTGACTTGACTTGAAATTAATATTTAGTTATAATTATGGGCACAATAAGAGAGAGTATTTTGTGATCTGTGTATGGGCAGAAGGAGCAGTAGACCATTTTCAGTGTGACCATATGTCTTTATTTGCCAAGGGGAATGACAGTTGCTCTTGTACAATTAATGGTCATTATTATAAATAAAAACTATTGTATTTATTAATTATTAACTATAAATATTAACTCCTTTGTCTCTCAAAGAATCCCAGGTTGGAGTATAAATTATACAAGCACACTGATGTGAAAGGGATTGAAAGTTGATTTCAGCAACCAGTATCCCTGATTAATTTCCTAGATTTATCTGACCTTTAGCACACTTCAGCAACGTCTCCAGATTCTTTCTCCCATCCCTAACTCCTGCTGCAATGCAAACACAGCTCCTTGGAGGGACTAAAATCTAGAATACGTATAAGTTAATTAGCCAGTGAAGAGATCTGGGGAATCTTGAAATCTTGTATGAAGTTCTATAGAAGGAAGAAAGGGCTCAAGATAGTGAACAACGCATAGAAGAAGTTAGTTAAACTTGGTATGTGGTATATGCTACATAAACATTTGAATCTGGTACTCTGAGATAGAAGTTAACAGTGTGGGTGTGAATGAAAAGAAAGATGAGAGAGGATTTGGAGCTGGGAATATTCATCATACTTGGGTTTGACTCAGTGGAGATTAGGTTGCCTGTAATGAAGAGAAATGCCACAGTTGCCCTGTGCTATAGAACCCAGTGTGCCAGGTGTAGAAACATTCAAGTCTCAGAAAAGCTGTAAACATAATAGACTATCATATTCGTTCTTGAGATGAGGTTTTGCCATGGTACAGAGATGAAAGCAGGAGGCAGAAGGGCAGAAAAAAGAGCTACTCATAGCTTCAAGGATAAGAATATGCTTCATTCAGAACATAAAGACTCCTAACTCTGGGAAACGAACTAGGGGTGGTGGATGGGGAGGAGGATGGGGGGTGGAGGGGAATGGGTGACGGGCACTGAGGCGGACACTTGACGGGATGAGCACTGGGTGTTTTTCTGTATGTTGGTAAATTGAACACCAATAAAAATTAATTAAAAAAAAAGAATATGCTTCATTCACTCTTTTGTGTCTTGGTTCTTGATTTAATTGGAATGTATTTATTTGGTTTATTTTATTTCCTTACTTCACTCACTGGGTTTCTCTTTTCTGTTGTTGTTTTTAGGAGCTGGTGGGGAGTAACCCTCCCCAAAGAAACTGGAAGGGAATAGCAATTGCACTCCTTGTGATTCTGGTCATCTGCTCCTTGATTGTCACCTCAGTCATACTGCTGACACCAGGTACTTATATTTATTCTTGGAAAAGCAAGTCACTAAGGGAGAAAATGCACAGTTTTGCTTTGCAATTTTTTTCTAAGTAACTACCTGTTACCTAATTTATTTTTCCCGGGTTCTGATTCCCATTGTGCCATATGGTTAAGTGATTAATATGTTTCCATGAAAAAAAATCCATTTTGTATGCTTTGAATTCATTGATGTAATTGTTGACTAAGTGTAGAAATGCTCGGTATATATATATATTCATAATTACCTAGTCATGCTTGACAAGCTTAAAGACAGTGGCATTATAAATATAACAATTCTGTGGATCTCATGGAATTCATGGTTGCTATATCAAAGAGGAATTTTAAAAATCATTAAAACAACATACATTGAGTGTGAACTAACAACAGAGGTACTCGAAATAATGTAAGAAAGAGTCAGAAATCTTACAGGAAAGAAAAAACACGCAAAAATTGTTAGCAAAAACCTACAGTGAAAATGTGTATACACTTGCACCGTTGAATGCTTCAAAAACAGATGCTATAGGACCTTGGAGGATAGAGAGATCCGTTGTGAGGAAATTCAGGAGGAAGGTGAGATGTGAAGTGGGAACACACTTCTAACTGCCAGTAAATAGACTGTACAGGTATTAGACCTTAAGATGGAAAAATAAGTAGATACATTGAATGGATAGATAGATAGATAGATAGATAGATAGATAGATAGATAGATACATTTGTTTTACATTTGTACAAAAAGTGCAAGTAAATTATGGATATACGTTTAAACAATTTCAAAACTTGAATGAAAAAAAGGGTAATCTGTACTCTGAAACCAAAACTAGATAAGGGTATCACAAGAAATGAAAATTATTACCAATATCCCTTATGAATATAGGTGTATATACTATACATCTATATATACTAACAAACTGAATCCAGCAACATATAAAAAGTATATTACACCATAACCAAATGTTATTTATCACAGGAAAGAAAATTTGATTTACTGTATGAAAGATCAATATAATACATACATATTAATAGAATAAAGAGGGGGAAGGAACCCACATGATCATCTCAATAGACACAGAGCAGACATTTGCAAAGCCCAAAATCTTTTCATAGCAAAACACTCAACAAGCTAGTAGAAACTTCCTCAATCTGATAAAAAGCATGTATGAAAAACTGACAGCTACTATCATACTTAATGGTGAAAGATTGAAAGCATTTCCCTAAGATCAGGAACAGACAAGGATACTTAGTCTCCCTATTTCTATTTCACATTGTATTAGAGATTCTGGCCAAGGCAATGCAAGAGAAAAAAATCCAGATAGGAAAGAAGTAAACTATCTCTTCATAGATAATATGAACTTGTATATAGACAATCTTAAGGAATATACACACACACACAGAAACACACATATGCAGCAAGGGTGGATAATATAGGATAAATATACAAACATCATTTGTATTTCCATACATTAACAATGAACAATCCAAAATCAAATTAATAAAATGTTTCCACCTGCAATAGTTTTGAGAAGAATAAAGTACTTAGACTAAATTTAATAGAAGGTGTACAACCTTATCCACAGAAAAAACATAAAACTAATTGAAATAAATTAAAGAAGACCTAAGAAAACGAAAAGATACTCTGTGTTTATGGATTGGAAGATCTGATATTGGTAACATAGCAATACTTCCTGAATATATTTATAGATTCAACTCAATGTTTATAAAAATCCCAATTCCCCTTTTTGGATAAATAGGCAAGCTGATTCTAAAATTTATATGAAAATACAAGGGGCTCAGAATAGCCAAAACATTGCAAAAGAATGTTGAAGTACTTGTACTTCCTTATTTTAAAACTTACTCTAAAGCTACAGTAATGATGGTACTAGCATAGGTATAATATAGATTAATGGAATAGAACTGGAAGCTCAGAATAAAACCATACATCTATGGCCAATTGATTTTTGACAAAGGCACCAAGATCATGTGATGGGGAAAGAATAGTCTTTTCAACAAATAGTGCTTGCACAACTGAATATCTACATGCAAAAGAGCCAAGTTGGAGCCCTACCTCATGCTTTATACAAAAATCAACTCAATGTGTATCAACAAGCTAATAAAAGAGCTGAAACTATGACATTCTGGAAGAAAACTTAGAGGCATATATTTACAATCTTGGATTAGACAAGCTTCTTAGATATGACACTAAAAGCAACCAGAGAGAAATTGGATAAATTGGACATCATCAAACTTAAAAATGTTTGTGCATCAGTGGACAATATCAAGAAAGAGAGAAGACAACCCATAGAATGTGAGAAAAAAACTTGCAAGACATATGTTCAGTGAAGATCTAATGTCCAGATTTTATAAATAATTATTGTAACTCAAAGAGAGAAATAATTTAATTAAAAACAACCAAAGGATTTCAAAAATATTTATCCAAAGAAATATAAATAGCCCATAAGCATTAAAAAAAGATGCTCAACATCATTTGTCATCAAAGACATGCGAATCAGATTCACAGTATACCACTTTGTACACATTAGGATTGCTATAAAAAGGGGGAAAAATAAAAATAACATGTATTGGTAAAAATGTGGAAAAATGGGAAACTTCAAACATTATTAATTAGAATGTAAAATTTTGTAGACTCTGTGAAAAACGTTCAGTAGTTCCTCAAAAAGTCATAGAGTTAGCATATGACCAAGTATTCCACTCCCAGGTGTATACCCAAGAAAACAGAAAACATGTTCACACAGAAACTTGCATATGCCTGTCCATAGCACTGTTATTCATAAGAGCCAAAAAGGAACAACCCAATCCCTTTCACCCAGTGAATAGATAAATGTGGTATATGGTATTAATGTGGTATGGCCATGCAGTGGAATATTATTCAACTATACAAACGAATGAATCTTTGATATATACTACCACATGGATAAAACTTGAAGTAATTATGCTAAATGCAAGAAGTTAGACCCAAAAGGCCACATATTGTATGATCCTAGAATGGTCAAATCCATAGAGATAGAGTAGAGGTACATTAGTAGTTGCCAAGGTCTGGAGGTGGAGACAGTAAGGAGTGGCTGCTAATAAGTATGAGATTTCTTTTCTTTTTTTTTAATGACATTATATTTTTAGAGAAGTTTCAGATTCACAGAAAAATTGAGAGGAAAGCACAGAGATTTCCCGTATACTGTCTGTCCCCACACAACGTTGCATAGCCTCCCTGGTTATCAACCTCCCCACGGGGTGGTACATTTGATACAACTGATAAGCCTACATGGATACATCAGAATAAGATGTCTTTTGGAAGTGATGAATATTCTGGAATTTGATAGTGGCAGTGGATTCACGACTCTGTTAATGCCTCAAGAACTACTGAATTGTACATGTTAAAAAGCGAAACTTCATAGTAAGTGAATTCCATCACACTTTAGCTATTAGTTTGAACGATGGTGGGAAAATTATTAAAAACACTGGTGTAATCTAGGCATACACACACACACACACACACACACACTAAAGTATCATAAAAACGTGCCTAACATGGAAGAGGTTTCGGTGGCAATTACGACAAAGAGAATGTGGCCCTCTCCCTGGGTGTTCGTTCATTCGTTCGTTCTTTCATTCTTTCTTTCTTTTAAAAGATTTTATTTATTTGTTCATGAGATACACAAAGAGAGGCAGAGACAGAACAGAAGGAGAAGCAGGCTTCACGGGGGAAGCCCAATGTGGGACTCAATCCTAGGACCCCAGGATCATGCCCTGAGCCTAAGGCAGATGCTCAACTGCTAAGCCACCCAGGGGTCCCCCTAAGTGTTCTTTCTGAGCATACCAGAGTTGCCTGAGGACCTGGACTTGAGATTCAAGATAGTACATCTGATGGATCAGGGAAAAAAGTGGAATCAGCCACTGAAATCTGAGTAGGGGAAGGGCGAGTAAAGGCAAATACTTTTTCTATTTTGTGATTGGCTGATGGTATTTCGCCTTCACCAGGGATTTCAGCAACCACATTTTTTTTTAAAGGTTTTATTTATTTATTCGTGAGAGAGAGAGAGAGAGACAGAGAGAGACAGAGAGAGAGAGAGACAGAGACACAGGCAGAGGGAGAAGCAGGCTCCATGCAGGGAGCCCGACGTGGGACTCAATCCCAGGACTCCAGGTTCATGCCCTGGGCCAAAGGCACGCACTAAACCCCTGAGCCACCCAGGGATCCCCAATTATGTGTTTTTAATTAACGTGGAGACAATCCGGTCTTCCTCAGGATTCCTGCAGTACGTGTTCCTTACCTGTGTTTTCCTTTGAACAGGACTGTGCTTTATATGAGGGAAGGATTACTGAACAGTTGCTTCTGTGGTTGTCCAGCACTGGCTTCGAGGCTTAGAAAGCAACAGTGCTTTAAGTAGTTTGTGGTGGCTCCCACCCTCCCAAGGCACATGTGAGTGTTCGTGCCACCCGGAGTCCCAGGGCTCCTGCGGTGGTCACTTTGGATTGAAATAAAAGGGCGCCCTGGAGGCCTCTGTCCCCCAGCAGTCCAGCAGTGAGGCTGCGTGGTAAACGTCCCGGAGGCCTTCCCTCCTTGTGCTCATGCAGCACACACGGAGAGCTGGCCCTCAGCCTTCTCGGCTGCACGGGGAAGCGTGTCCTGGTCTCTCGAGTGCAGCCGCCAACCCCGGGAGTCCTTTCCACTGGGCTCCTGTGCAGCAGCGTGCCCTCTGCAGTTGCAAGTGTCCTCACTGTAAGCTGTCACCTCTTTGAACGCTGGAGGCCAGTTGTCAGGGGCAACAAGGTGGAGTGGGCAAGAGGCACCTGCAGGTGGTGGGGCCCTGGTGAATCCCTGAATTCCAGAAAAGGCTTTGAAGAGCAGGAGTTCTTTTATTCTCCTGTTAAAATACAAATGTGACCCAGCCTTGCCTAAGCCCTGAGCTCTGTTGGGCTTCTGTAGCCGGTATTTCTTTCTATGGGTTGTGCTGCTCAGGCCGTGTGTCCTGGGGTTGGGACAATCAGCCGTGCCCCTTCCCTCCCATTGCAGGCTATCTGCATCTGCTGTCCTGGGGTGCAGCGCTGGCTTTTGTTTGGCAATCGCAATTCTGTCTGGCGGAAGAGAACATCAAATCACTCTACCTGCCACTGGCTCCAGAGCTTTCTCAAATTCATGAACCTGCAGAGCATCCTCACGTCAACCAATAGTACGGACTATTGGTCCAACATCAACGCTCCCCTCTTGGGGGCTGAGAGCCTTGAGCTCAGTGCCCAGTGAAGTGTGAGCAAAGGAGACACAGATGCTCTTCCTGAGAGCTCAGCGTCGGTTGAGAAAAAGACCGCAGGAATGGGCACAAGGAGAATCTCCCTTGTGTCGTGTGATCAAGAAGCAAAAACAAAAGAGAAGTGTGAGGCAGGGCTTGGGTAAGGCCTATTGAGTGGGGTTCATCCCTGACAGCCTGTGGCCATGGTTCTGGGTAGCAGTGGCTTCCCCTGGGGGAGGGATGAAGTACAGTCTTGAGGAGATGAGAGTCCTCGTGATAATAACACCTTGAAAATTTTTGTGCCATCCTGGGTGTGTTGCCTTGCCTCCGTTTTGATAGATTTACTTAGAAATTATGGGGGCACCTGGGTGGCTCAATGGTTGAGCATCTGCCTTCAGCTCAGGTCATGATCCTAGGGTCCTGGGATTGAGTTGCACTGGGATTCCCACAGGTAGCCTGCTTCTCCCTCTGCCTGTGTCTCTGCATCTGTGTCTCTCATGAATAAATAAATTTTAAAAATCTTTTTTTTTAAAAAGAAAGAAATTGTAGTAGGGACTTTTAATAAGATAATCTTTCCCAAGGACTGCCTGCTTCTCATCTTATATTCTGGTTTGTTGAAACTCCGATCATGGCACCTGCTTTCTACTTGCCCAGAAAATCCATTCTGAACTCACTGGGGTCAGCCTTTTCATAGAAACGTCCCCAACGAATATAAATAATAGTGAAAGGGAATAGAAGGGAAGGAAGAAGAAATGGGTAGGAAATATCAGAAAGGGAGACAGAATATGAAGACTCCTAACTCTGGGAAATGAACTAGGGGTGGTGGAAGGGGAGGAGGGTGGGGGGTGGGGGTGAATGGGTGATGGGCACTGAGGGGGGCACTTGACGGGATGAGCACTGGGTGTTATTCTGTATGTTGGCAAATTGAACACCAATAAAAAATAAATTTATTATTAAAAAAAAAGAAACGTCCCCAACTCACGTGGGCCCCCTTTCCAGGAAAAATCACCATGGAGGCGGTGTCAGTGCCCAGGATCTTGAAGTGCTCGTGGTGATCATTCTGAACGACAAGTACCTTGTTCCATTGTGCAGTCTAATTACCCCCAGTTACGCACAATTTATGTTTTAAAAATCAAATTAAAAGTGTTGAAGGCAATCTTGCCTCCAAAGGGACTAGCCAAATGAGAATGTGTCCTTTTCAATTGTGTCATTCATTTCTCCCTTGCTAGTCTGTGCCCTTTCCTAAATTTCTCTTTGGCGTGATAGACTCCAAAGTTACCTTTTTTATTTTCAGCTATTAAATACGCGGCCTACGCTGGGTCACATGCGATGGCATATGCCTTTTTTTGGCAAATACAGTTATTGCATTCCAATGCAAAGGCCTCTGACATTCTCCACTGCCACAGCGAATGTCGAATGCTGTAGGAGCTGAAAAATCCAGCAGGATCACGTTTGCACTGAAATAGCCCTGACAGTTGACCTTATGGATTTTCACATTAGAGAAGATGGACACCAGTTTCAGGTGGTGTGGAATGGAAAAGCCTCGGACATTTGAAAGTCACAGTGACAGTAGACTGGGCAGCGGCCATGCAGAGGTTATCAGAGTATAAGACTCATTAGTCTTTTGGGTGGGAGCAGAGCATAGAGATAATTTTTATGGAGTTGAAATTCCATCACCAGTGTAGGTCCAGTTGTCTGTAACAGCTATGCTGACTCTCAGCTTATGTTTTTTTAATTTTCAATTGGACCCAGTAGACTTTACTGAGAGGGAGTGAAATCTAGCAAATAGGCCATCATGGCTCATAAATTGGATTCTCCTATAAGAAGGAATAGGTACGAGCAAGTCAGACACTTAATCAAGTGTTCTGAATGTACACCAGAGTCAAAATAAGATGAAATGGGTTTGTGTGGAAAAAAAGAGATGTATTAAAATTACATTTGAGAGAATCCTTCCACTTCAGAGGTGTGACTGCTAGTTAACAAAGGAAGCTCTGTAATAACATTTCTATAGATTTTGTTTTTTTAATAGGCTATTATTTTAGAGTAGTTTTGGATTCACAGCAAAACTGAGAAGCAGGCACAGAGTTTTCCCAGACACCCTCTGGCCCCAGGCACACAGAGCATCCCCCCTTACCGATCCCTCCCTCCCCAGAGTGGCACATTTTTACAATGGATGAACCTGCATTGACCCATCATCCTCACTCAATGTGCATAGTTTACATTAAGGTGCACTCTTGGGGAGGCTCCTGGGGGGACTCAGTCCATCAAGCATCCAACTCTTGATTTCAGCTCAGGTTGTGATCTCAGGGTTGTGGGATCGAGTCCCATGTCAGACTCCATGCTCAGAATGGAATTTGCTTAAGTTTCTCTCTCCCTCTCCCTCTGCCCCTCCGTCCCCACACTCTCATTCTCTTTCTCTCTCTCTCTGTCTGTCTCTCTCTCTCTCTCTCAAATAATCAAATAAATCTTTTTTAAAAAGGTGCACTCTCGGTGTTGTACATGCCATGGCCTTGGGAGAATGTGTAATGACACACATCCATCATTACAGTATCGCTGGCTTGAGAACCCTCTGTGGTCTCTTCATCCCTCCCTCCCCCGGAACGCTTCCAGCGATCTTTTTACTGTCTCTGCAATCGTGCCTTTTCCAGAATGTCATACAGTTGGACATACAATATGGGGCCTTCTTTCACTTAGCAGTAGGCTTTTAAGGTTCTTCCCTGACTTTTTCATGGCTTGACAGCTCATTTCTTTTTAGTGCTGAATAATATTCCATTGTCTGGATGGACCACAGTTTCGTTTTCTATCCACCCACTGAAGGACATTTTGGCTGCTTCCATGTCTTGGTGATTATGAACAAAGCTGCCTTGAACATTCACATGCAGGTTTTTATGTAGACATAATTTTCAACTTCTTTGGATAAATACCAAAGAGTGTCATTACTGAAGTATATGCTAGGAAGGTATTTGGTTTTGTGAGAAACTGCCAAACTGCCTTCCAGACTGGCTGCATTATTCTGCATCCTCATCAGTGATTCATCATTCATCATTCATCAGTGATGAATGACACACTTCCTGTGTCTCCACAGCCTTGCCAACACTTGGTGTTGGCAGCATTCTGGATTTTGGCCATTCTAATAGGTGTGTAGTGATATCTCATTGTTTGAAGCTTATCTTTTAAAAATTCTGGAATGATTGATTTTTAAACATTTATGTAAAACTCATATATAATATTATATCGATTGATGAATTTTCAAACTGAACAGGCTCTTATAGCCAGTACCCAGATCAAGACACAGAATACAACCACGATCCCAAGAGCCCGTAACCATGCTTTCTCATCACTCACTAATCCTCCCAAAGGTCCCCTAATTTCTAACATCATAGAATAGTTTTCATGCTTTTATACTTTTTGCATTTCCAGTATTAATATAATCATGTGGTATGCATTCTTTTACAATAGATTATTTTGTTCAATAGAATGTTTATGAGATTTATTATGGTATTTTAAGTTGTATTGATGCCCCATTTTTAGTCTACATATAATCTGTATATAGTCCCTATGATAATCGCAAAGTAGCTTAACAATAATTTAATAATTTGTTTGTGTATCGTGACAAGTACATACACCTTACTGTTTCTTACTGTTTCTTTTAGAAATAGGTAGTTTGGCCATGTTTTCCAGGTATTTTCTCTGTTCTCTTTCCTATATTAAACTCATCCCCCAAATCTGATCTCATCAGAGCTCATCTGTATATATGACTATGGCCAAGTGTCCTATCCGAGGACGCATAAGTTACTTGATAGGCTCTGGTATTGTTGCCTTGCACTTGGGGCTTCTGTAGTTGTGTTTCTAGATTCCTTTGTTCATACCCACCTGCCAGCTGCCGGATTGGGTGAATTGAGTCTACTCTGGTCATGAAATACATACTTGTTTTAGCTGCTCTTGCTACTGCCACCCTTGTCATCGCTATTTCTGGCTAAAGTTAATTAGTTAATGCTAAGTGAAATTAGGTGCCATAAAGGGATTGTGAAGATAGTATTTATGATGACAGTTTGGAATATGGGTGAGATTGGGGAGGACAGGAAGCATTGGTGGAAGGTTTTATGAAAGATGAGGAATCTGAAAGTCAGATGCAGGAGAGATGAAGGAAATCCAAGAGGGAAGGTCACCACAAGGCATAATAATCCTGGAGCACTAGCTGGGCAGAAGGGTCTGCCTGAAAGCCCTGGATGGACATAATGAACGTAAGGACTTAAGGCTGAAAGATGGCAGTGGTGACAGACTGGGGGAGTCTGGGATGCCAGGCACTGGATTTGAGATTGTCCTCTAAGGATTCCTGTTGTCTTAAACAATTTATAAGTTATAACTGTTTTTAGAATCTTTTTTAAATATTTATTTATTTATTTATTTATGATAGACATAGAGAGAGAGAGAGAGGCAGAGACACAGGAGGAGGGAGAAGCAGGATCCATGCCAGGAGCCCGACGTGGGACTTGATCCCGGGTCTCCAAGATCACGCCCTGGGCCAAAGGCAGGCGCCAAACAGCTGAGCCACCCAGGGATCCCTGTTTTTAGAATCTAATAAAACTATAAATCATCTCATCATTGGAAAAGGGCATATATGTCCTCATAAACATTTTTTAAACATTTTTAAAAGATTTCATTTGTTTATTTGAGATAGAGCACAAATGAGAGTTGGGGAACGCAGAGGGGGAGAGCGAAGCAGACTCCCTGTTGAGCAGGGAGCCCGATGCAGGACTCGATCCAGGAGCATGACCTGAGCCCAAGGCAGACGTTTCACTTACTGAGCCGCCCAGGCCCCCATCCGCATAAACATTTGAATGCACTTCAGGAATCTCATGTGCCTGGTCAGCCTGCCCAAAGGCCTGTTAGGAATCAGCTTGAGCATTTGTCCAAAGCCCAGATATTACAATATATCAGACTACCTTTGTCCCCCACAGAATGCCTCACTAAAATAACTCAAACCATAAGTGTTGCATTGTTTCATAAAAGAAGTCCAGGGGCACCTGGGTGGCTTAGTTCAAGCATCCATCCGACTCTTAACTTTGGCTTAGGTCATGATCTCAGGGTTGTGAGATCAAGCCCCGCATAGGGCTTCACACTTAGCACAGATTCTGCTCAAGATTTTCTCTCCATGTGCCCCTCCCTCCATTCACCTCTCTCTCTCTCTCTTTCTCTCTCTATCTCTCCAAGATAAATAAATTTTTTAAAAAAGAAGATGCTCTCTCTCTTCCCTCTGCTCTTCCCCTTCTTTAAACAAACAAACAAAACAAAACAAAAGGAGAAGTCTAGACACAGCCAGGATGGTTCAGTAGCTCAGGTATCTCTGCTGTTATCGTCAGCATGCTGGCAAAGTGGCTGCACTGGCTTCACACATCACATCTCCTATCCTCACTAGAAAGAAGGGAAAATCATAGGACTTGCCTCATGTAGTTCTGTCTTTGTCTGAAACCAGCTGGGAGACAGCTTACTTGCCACAACCATCTTGCATGGCCTCCCTTAGCTGGAAGAAGTTTCCAGAAAGTCAGTGTTTCTAAGGGTCAGCCTCTGCAGAGTTGAAGAGTACAGTGACTCAGAGAGGCAGCCTCCTGTCTGCCACAACAAGACCCCTTGATTTATGAAATACTTCATGAATGCAGTCTACATGCCTTGAACTCAGTGAATTTGCACCATTCCTTAAATTGAAACAAATCTGAGAAGAGGGAGTTCTGACAGGTTTCCATAAAAGAAAGAATTAATTTACATGGCTACTAACCTTATAGGTAGTTGCAAACTTCCAAAGTCTTGAGAAGTGAGTCCCTGGGAGGATCTTAACAGGCTCTACTTTGACTTTTCATCATTAGTTCTAGGATTGCGAGGTACATCTTGGTTATTTATTGAATCCTTACACTAAAGAGCCATTTATCTGAGGGATGGCAGTAGATTGTTATGTGCGCTTGCATTAAGAATCTAAGCTGAGGCAAATGTGCCTACGTATTTATCCATAAAGGGGCACTTTTCAAAGCATTGCTACATTTTGCATCCTGTGTTAAAGGCACAGTTGTATATAGACCATGAAAAAGATAAATCCCATCCTGGCACTCTGATTTTCTTTAGTCTGTTGCCTGGTTTGGATGAAAGCCCCTTGGGAAAGTTCAAGTGAATTTAGGGAGCCTTCAGGACCATCTGTTACAAGGAGCTGGCTAGTCTAATAGTTGCTATTTTAGGAAAGACTCTGGCCAGTCAGAAAACCAAAGACAGCAATTCAGGAGTCTCAGTCGAGTTACCAGGTCTGAGTCAAGAATACAGAAATAGATGATATAATAAAATCAGAGAAGGGGAGAGAAATTGCCCACAGTGAACTAGGCAGGTCATAGCACCAAGGAGGATTGATTTCCAGGCTGCAAAATGGTCCACCTTCTCTATGAGACAGAGCTCTTCTCTTACCTTAAACCCTGCTGGAGCAACCATTTATCACTTCAGCAAAAACAGCATATCCTCAAATGGCTATTTTCTATTCCTCAAATTCCAGATTATCTCTAAATTAACTCTGTGCTTTTTATGTGAGGTATTAAAATGAGCAGAAATTAGGTTAAGAGATAATTTACAGAACCTCAGATGTATTAGTCTTTTTCTCTCTTGCTTTATCCTTATCCAGATTTTTTTTATTTTTTTCTTAAAAATTTAGTGAATGTGTGATTATTGTGTTTTCAGAGGATGCCTTCTAAAGTTATGGGTTAGTTAGAAATGGAGAAAAGGTCTTAAGGGATCAGCTGGGTGAGAAGACCCCTCCTCCCAAAGGTTCCATGTCCTAATCCCTGGAATATCACCTATTTATATGGCAAAAAAGGGATTGTTGGAGGGTGCTGGGTGGGGGGAGGTTTCCTGCTTTATGCATGAATCCTAAATGCAGCCACACATATCTGTATGAGAAGGAGGCAGAGGGAGATCTGACACAGACAGGGGAAAAGGCAACGTGACCAGGGAGGCAGAGATCACAGTGATGCAGCCAGGAGCATCAGTGGGGACGAAGAAGGGAAGCTTCCCTAGAGCTCTGTAGGCTCAGAGTGCACCCTGCTGGCATCTTGCTCTTGGCCCAGGGAGTCTGACTTTGGACTTCTGGTCTCCACAACTGTGAGAGAGCAAACGTCAGCTGTTCTGAGCCACCCCATTTGTGGTGATGGCTCACAGGAAACTAAAACAAAGGGAAATAAATGCCTTTTCCAGTCTTGCAGTGGCCGTATCTTAAGGCGACAGAGCTAGAAAGAGGTGTGCTGGACATGCCGGGGTCCACCCGCTCACTGGAGAGTCCATGCCAGCCTCCACACCTCTCTGCAGGCCTCCTCTCAGCTTTAAAATTTGGTTCTTTTTCATCTCTGCCCACCAGGGAAGGATCTGAAATGTATTCGTATAAATGTATATATTGGTGTTCTTAAAATGTTGAGTGGAAAGGACAGTACCCACCCCCTGCCTTGACCTAATTTATTTTTATGATTTTATTTTACATCCACTTACAGTTCATATAATTCTTGAGTCTTTAAGCCCAAGATCAAATGCCAGCAGGGTTGTTTTCTGATGAGACCTCTCTTTCTAGCTTGCAGGTGGCCTCTTCTTGCTGTGTCTCATGTTGCTTTTTGTCTTCGTGCATGGAGAGAGAGAGAGAGAGAGAGAGAGTTCGACTCTTCTTCTTTCCTTATGAGGACACCATGTCTGTTGGAGTAGAGCTCCACCTTTATGATCTCATCTAACTTTAATTATCTCCTTTAGGGCTCTATCTCCAAATATCATCACATTGGGGGTTAAGGCTTCAGCATATGAATGGCAGGGGGTGCAATTCAGTGCATAGCACCCATACTCATGGACATCTTTGGGGGGCATTATTTTACCTACATAACCTGACCTCCAGCCCCTAAAGATTCACATCTATCCCACATACAAAGTACATTCTCTCCATCCTAAGGTCTCCAGAGGCCCTGAGCTATTACAGGATTAACTCAAGGTCCAAAATCTCATCAGCACAAAAGCCCCATATCTCATCATCTAAGTCACCTGAACGAGTTATGGTAAGACTCTGGGTGTGCTCCATTTTGTGACCTGTAGACCCAGTTTAAATTTCATTGTTCCTACTTTGTTGATAGCGAAGCATGACTAGATTTCTTCCTTCATCATGAGAAGAATCTACCAAGGAAATATGAGTATCATCTATAGTAGATAGCATTGATTGTACTTCTTAAAAAAAAAAAAAGCCTACCTGGAAGTATTGATTCCAGAATCTACCAGTACCTGACACAGAGCACTTACTCAGTTAATTTGCTGGCAGAGGACGGGAAATGCTTCCTGTGTTTTCATAGCTTTTTCCTTAGACTAAGCCGCTGTCCACGGTTTGTCAGTAATGGTACAAACTTAGCAGTGATTTGATGTTAAGCAAAAACTGTATCATTGGAACTCATGAATTAATGGTTCAGACTTTGAATATCAGAGTTTCCATGCACCTGGGTGGTACAGTCGGTTGAGCGTCCAACTCTTGATTTCAGCTCAGGTCATGATCTCAGCGTCGTGAGATTGAGCCCCGCATCAAGCTCCATGCTCAGTGTGGAATCTGCTTGGGATTCTCTCTCCCTCTCTCTGCCTCTCCTGATCGTGCTGTCTCCCTCTCGAATAAATAAATGAATCTTTTAACAAACCAGTTTCTTCGATTTCCATATGTTCCTCTGAGTGTTTGTATGAAAGCAAACAAAAATACCAGCTTCTACCCAAACAACATACAGATGTTCCCTGTGACTTATTCTAAATACCAAAGTACTTTTACTCTGAGCCCGGGCTTGGGATCTGCCTCCTCTGGGAGGCTGTATCTGCCCTGCCCACCACAGTCTTTGTCTCCTGGAGATTGAAAACCCTTGTACTTGACACCTGCCACAGCACACATCGCAGGGTGAACACTTGCTGTGTGCCACTGGTGTGCGTGTTCCTTGTTGATCTGTTTCAGAGGCTAAATTTTTCTCATTAAGGAAATGTGTCTGTAAAAAAATGGTTTTTAAACCGTTTTCTTTATTTACATAATTTTTTTAACCTGGAGAACATAGTGTTTTATCAGGATCCTCATTAGCATTAGCTGCTTGATATTTTCTGTATTCTGTGATTTAATTAGCATCCCACTTGTGGATGGAATAGGTTGCACACATCCAGCTTCTGTGAACAATGTCAACATTCAGATTTCCCTGAGAATGTGGGTAATGCTAGCTTGGCTAGCTTTCCACGCCTCTTTGGAGAAGCCTTATAACCTCTCAGTAGTTTAGGTTTGCCTTCCATAAAATGGCTTTCCTCTCTCCTCTTTCGTAGAGGATCAAGAGTTAAACCTGTCAGTGTCCTCTGAAGACTGCAGAGCATTTTTAGAGTTGTCAGTTATTCCAATTTCTAACACGAGCAGAACTAACAAGAGACTTCTCACTAATCTGGATAGATTTTCTTTATTACTAAATTGGGTTTGTCAGTAGCTAACCTCCACTTGCAGTGATTGAAAACCTCAAGAGGTTATGCTTCACATTAATCCATTTTAGGGTGGTGGAATTTATTTCTAATTTTAAAAATCTCTAGAGAACATTCCAAAATGTTCTCCAGTAATTGTGCTACTTAACAACATAACGGTTTAACAAGCATCCGGCAAGGAGCGTGAGCAATGCGCATTGTATTCTGACCTACATAGAGATAGCTGCCTCCCTGGGGATGAGGGCATGCCTTTGCCTGCCGGTGAGCTGACCAGGAGACCATGATAACTACAAGTGCTGTTTGGTTATCCAGCTTTCGGGCTGAAGGAAACTTTACTTTTCGGTCATCCCCAGATTACCTTCAGGGTGAAATCCAAATATAAAAGCCACTGGCCACTAATATCTCCACCTATACATTGACTTCTGGCTTAAGATGGCAGATTGAGCACAGAAATCTTTCCCTTCTGATTTCAAGCAGGTAGAAATGAGAAAAAAATAAAACATAGCACCTACGGCTTCTCCTTCATTTTATTCCTCGTTCCAGGGAGCCCCCTGCCTCAAAAGTGGGTTCATATTCAGAGGGTCACCTGTGTTGGGCAAAGGGCTCCAGCCCAAATGGCCACAGGAGACCCAGACAGAGCCTCCAAGTACCCAGGACGTTGCTCGCAACCACATCACCAGGAGTCTCTCATGAACCAGAACACTTTCAGGGAAGAGGCTGAGAGTCACAGGGACCTGCAGGAACTATCCTATCCCCTAGAAAGCAGAACACCAGCTTAAGACACGTGAGCACTTAATACACAGGAGCTCTTACAAGCACTTAAATATAAATTAATAGGGAAAGCAGAAAATGACATTTTGGGTTTTAAAAAAATTATCAATATGATAAAGGAGCCTACAACTATAAGAGGAGATTATCTTGAAAAAGAGCTAATTAGGGGTATTAGAAATTAAAATATAATTATTTGAAATTTTAAAATTTAGTAGTGAGATGAAAGAAACATCTAGATAATGCTAAAAAATTGATAAAGTGGAAAATCAAACTGAATAAATCACGCAGATGGCCCCAAAGACATAAAAAACATGGAAAACATGAGAGAAAAAGCCAGCAATGTGGAGATTGGATCCAGTGGGTCCGCTTGTACCCTGGAAGGAGGAACAGAATGAAGGACAAGCAGTGTCAATGACATCATTGCTGGCAATGTTCCTGATATGGGACTGATAATAGTACTGGCTGCAAAGCATGGTTTTTAAAGAAAATCTGCAAGTGGACATTTTGTTTTTCAAGTAGGCTCCATCCCAAGCATGGAGCCCAACTCAGAGCTTGAACTCACGACCCTGAGAGCAAGACCTGAGCTGAGAGCAAATGTCGAGTGCTTAACCGACTGAGCCAGCCAGGCACATCACGAGTGGATGTTTTCTAATGAAATTCCAGAATATCAAATGTAAGGAGAGGATCTGCCTTTACCTGCGGACGTTCTCCACTCATACTTGCTCTTGCATTCCTTCTAGCTTGGAGGTTCTTCTTATACCTCTTTTATCTTGGCTAGCAAGACCTTTCCCCAGGGAATTCTTTCCAGAATTCCCCCTACTTCTTTCTTCCTGGTCATGGCCCACCCTGCTGCTCCTGCACTGACACTGTTGCAATACAGTTATGCTTTCCATTTGGCTCCCCTCCTGCTCCCCGAGCTTCTTAGAGTCTTCAGCTGGGATTCTTCAGGTCCCAGCAAGGTTCCTGGAGCATGATGGTCACACATGCTTGTCACCACCTCAAAAGATTTTGGAAGTGCATCAAAACACAAATCAGTGATTTAGCCAGATAGCAGTTGAATATGTGAACAAGTCACCAAGGTCCAGGGAGGCCAGGGTGAGAATCTTGGGACCGAGCTGATTATTGACAGAGTCAAGTGTCCTGGCTTGAAGACAGCACTTTATAGCATCTATCACAATGCTTTCACCACAGACTGTCCCTATTTAAAAGTCACGTGTTTAAAATACCTTTTAAAAACAAAGTAATAGTTTAAAAAAAAAGACATTTTTACATTAAATGTCTTGCAAAAAGAGATTTTCAGAAAGTGAACAAATTACCCTTTTCATCTTTAACCCAAAGTTTGTTTAAATGGAAGCCATGCCTTCTTTTCTCATTACATGCATGGATACCTCAAGAAGTGAGCTAGAATCTTCCTTAAATAGTGAAGTTACTTAGATTAAATTCATGTTTTAATAGGACTATTTATTTTCTGACCATATGCTTAAGAGGGGCACCTGGGTGGCTCAGTCAGTGACATGTCTGCCTTCAGCTCAGGTCATGATCTCAGGGTCCTGGGATCGAGCCCCGAGTTGGGTTCCCTGCTCAGTGAAGAGCCTGCTTCTCCCTCTCCCTCTGCCTTGCCCTCTATTTATGCTCTCTCTCTCGCTCACTCTATCTCAAATAAATAAATAAAATCTTTTTAAGAAGAAGTGTCTCAGAAATTTTTATACTTAGTTTTTGTTTTACTTTTTTTTTTATTGAAATATATTTAACATACATCACTGTGTATGTTTAATGTATGCAACATGCTGATTTGATACATTTATATTTTGCAATATAATTGCCTTTGAGGAGTGAGCTAATACCTTTATCAGGTCACATAATTATCATTTCTGTTTTTTTTTTAGTGGGAATAATTAAGATCTAATCTCTTCATAATTTTGATATTTATAATACAGATTGTTGTCTGTAATCACTATATTGTGCATTAGATCTCCAGGACTTACTTTTCAATTAGTTGCAAATATATTTCTCAATTACTAGATCACAGTGTAAGTTCACTGAATTGACGTCTAGTCATCTTTAAAATGTTCACTTACTGTTTGTTTTCCAAATGGAAATGCATTGCATCTGAAGCTGTGTGTGCCTTTTCCTGGGGCTGCTTCAGTTGCAGGTGAAAAAGTCCTACAGGGAAGAATTAGGTTTGCTTTAACATGTTTTATTTAGCACCTGGGAGAGCTCCACATATAATCAGGCCTAATGAGAAGGTCACTTTGAAAGGTATCATTCTGTAATTTTCAAAAGACTTTTGCACACATTAATCCTTTTTGATATTCAAAAAATCAGTCAATACACAAAGTAACACGTGACTCTTCTGACAACTTCAGTAATCGATAACATCCGGAGAGGCCAAAAGAAAGATATAGGAGATGTAATAAAATCCATGCACTCGAATCCTACAAGAAGCTTTAGGGGATTTCATTCAGAGAGTACTTATTTATCATGCCATCAGGCAAACGTTCTTGTTTTTCCCACCTGCCACAGCTCATAAAACAGAAAATTAAAAGAGGTAAAGGGTACTGTTGAAGGCAAGCTCTATGACAGTCCAAGATGGGGAA
Organism: Vulpes vulpes; assembly: GCF_048418805.1. Classification (NCBI taxonomy): domain Eukaryota; kingdom Metazoa; phylum Chordata; class Mammalia; order Carnivora; family Canidae; genus Vulpes; species Vulpes vulpes. Next base: position 22,217,996 of record NC_132786.1, read on the forward strand.
ACCATCTTGGTTTCTCCACAGGTAGAAACCAAAAAGAGAAACAAGCATAACAACCAAACATCAAAATGTAGAAGCAGCACAGATCTGAAACCCCTTCACCTGGGATGCACACAGACCTGCACACCTTGATTAGCACTGAGGAGAGCCCCACACAGCAGCACAGCACAGAGCTGATGAAATGAGGACCCCAAGTCTTCAAGAGAAGTGCCCTGACAGCTGGCATCTTCTGTTCAAGAAGACAGGAAGAGAAATAAATCTAGATGGACGACGTCCATCAGAAATGGTTAATAATGTGATTGGCGTAGCAGAAGTGAGAGTGGTGTCAGGTACTACCCTTGTGTGTTTACTCTGTTAGCTAAAACCCCAGATGCTTCTTCAACCTCAAGAAATAGGATAAACATTGCCAGGTTTCTAGTCTCACCCACGGTGCCATTAACTAAACACCTCCTCTTGGGGTGGATATTAGATTGGTACCTTCAAGGCTTACCCCAGGTGTTTCCTCCTGAGTGGAGTGATGGAGATGAAACAAGGTAGAATCTTGATTGTTTGCAGACAGACGTCTGAGGTGTGATTCTATCTGAACAAGAACTGACTCCCAACCCAGACACAGCCAGGGACAAGTGAAGCATATGGACCTACGGGATGTGTTTCTCACCTTTTCATTCCCAGCACCCAACATGCTGCCAATAGTTGGCACTTAATAAATGCATAATGAATGATTGGTTACATCACACAACTGAGATCCCTTCTGGACATTTGTTGCTTCCTCTCTTTACCCCTCTCACCTTATTGTTCATAAATCAGTCTTGAAACATTTACCTCTGTTCCTAAGAAATACAATGGTTTATGTGTTCAAGTGGAGGGGGAGAAATGATGCCATGCTACTGTACCATGATCCCCTTACTGTAGTTTTTGATATTTTAATTAAAAACAAAAAGCATGAATGGCTTTTATTCAGCCCTTATGTTATGTATAGAAAGTATATGTTTTACCATATGTACTATTTCTGAATGGCAACAACAATATGTTATGGTCCTCTCTGGATTTTTTTCTTAATCCAAAAATAAAAGATTTAACCATTTGCCATGTTCTTTCTAGCGGAAGATAATAGTCTGTCTCAAAAGAAGAAGGTCACAGTGGAAGATCTCTTCAGTGATGATTTCAAAATTCACGACCCTGAGGCTAAGTGGATAAGTGGTAAGTCCTGAGTCCTGCATGTGCATGGGAAGCCACTTTTCCACAGTTTGGGTTTGGTTGTTCTCATGTTCTCTCTTTGGCTGTGGAAGTGGATACATAAAGCCCGTGCTGTGATAATCATCTTATTATCATTCTAAGAAAATGTGGATCTGGTAAAATGGGGCTGTTCCTTCATGAGAAATGGGTCCTCTGTGTCACCTCCCCGAATCATTTTTTCTCAGACGGAGATGGGAGATGTTGCTAAGCAACAGGACCAGGCAGAGACACAGCCAAGCTTTCCTCCCTCACCCTCTTCTTTCTTCTCTTTTGTACAGCCCAGGCTTTCACTCCCCACTAGATAGAGAGGCAAAAAGAAATGTAAAGGCTTCTTGTCTGATGTCAGCAAATGAAGAAACTATGGAGCCTGGTCCACATTTGAGGATAAATTTATTTTCCTCCTGAACTTTAGTCTGGATGTAATCTACTTTTCTTTTTGGGGGGAGTTTTTAAAACAACAAAACAGAATTGGAGGCAAAAGGCAGTGTGTTCATTTTGTGGTCCAGGACATAATCCATTTCATCCAATTGTGGCTGAACTAATTTTCAAGTGTAGTCATGGGAGAAAAGGTGTGAATGACCATGCACCCTCCTCTGCAGGCTGTGGTTCCTCCCCTTTAAGTAGTCCAGCCAGCAATACCTCTCCTGTTATCTCTACAATGTGGATTTCATTGAGGGAGCTTCAGTGGGATGCGCTTGAAAATTAATCCTCAGGTCAAAGAATGTTTATAGTGGAATGCTGGAGGTCTAGTTCAAATCCTGGTTTTTGTAATAAATGAGGTCCAGAGAGGTTAAGTGATTTTTTTTTAGGTCACACTGCTTGCTAGTGGCACAGATGTAGTTGGAAGCCTGTCTCCTGACTTCCCATGTAGTGCTCTTCCCCCACGTCTTGTTGAGTGACACAGTGTTACTGTGTTTTCTTTCTGTCAGGCTGCTTCTGAAATGCTTCTCATGCTTCACAAACTCTCAAAAATCAACTAGCAATGACTCTTTGCCATTAGCCTCCTACTAAGGCAATAGCTTCTCTTTTGTCCTCAACCATGGCCTCAGTATTAGTTTCTGATCCTTAGATTAGTTTATTTAAAAATGAGAAGGACGCCTGGGTGGCTCAGCGGATTAGCGCCGCCTTCAGCCCAGGGTGTGATCCTGGAGACCCGGGATCAAGTCCCACATCAGGCTCCCTGCATGGAGCCTGCTTCTCCCTCTGCGTATGTCTCTGACTCTATCTCTGTCTCTCATGAATAAATGAATAAAAGATCTTTTAAAAAAGATAAAAAAATAAAGATGAGAGAAGTAGATGGATCTCAGAGAGCATGTATTGTATTCAAAGAAATCAGGGAGAAATAGGAGCAGTGTGCAGGGAATAGCGGTTGGTGGTGCCCACAGAAACCCAAAACACGGATAGAGCCAAGGTCTTTTTGTTTGATGGAGGAAGTAGTTTTATGAGGGAGACTGCACCTGCTCTTGATTTGTGGTTATCCATTGCATAGGCAGGAGGAAAGTTCCAGTAGCACACTCCAGGCCCAGTCTTGGGAATGAAAGGAGATTATTCTCTTCTGAAAGATTGCAAAGTCATATTCTAGAGACAGAGCAAACAATGGGTGACCAGTGGTAATCCTGACACAAAATGCGGAGAGAAGGCATTTCACGGATGCTGTATAAACTCCAGTCTTAAAGAATGGCTAAGAGCTCAGTAAGAGAGAAAGCAGAGAATAGACCCCTGGGGGATGTAAGGCTAGAATGTTAGTCTGTGCTAAATCTTAGTGAAACAAAGAAAGTAGAGAGAGAAAGAGAGGAAAGAAGAGAAGGGGGAAGGGAGGAAACTTGGTAAAGGGGCAGAATCTAGAGATAAAATCAGTTGGAGACAAAAACTGAGTCATAGCTAAGAGGTTCAGAGCAGGTCAGAGGAAGCCCTGCGAAGATTCCATGAGGTGCTAAAATAATATACTTACATCTGTTTATTAGGGTGCCCATAGCTGCAAACTTGGCCTAAACTAGCATTCTATAAGCAAAAAATATTTTTTTTAAAAAAAAGCAGAGATCTGGAGTCCTAAGAGCAGGTAAGTTTCTGCTGGAACCATGTTGGTTGTGAGGAGTTTGTATTTCTTGAGCTATTCACACTGCAGATGAGTGGAGCCGGCCCAGAGTGTGCCGGCCGTCTGGCCAGAGGAAACAAGCTAACATTTCTTTCTTTATCCACAAAGTTGGGAGTTAGTACAAGCAATTGAGAAATGGCATCATGCCCAGCAGAAAATGCCCAGCCTGCCTGTTTGGCAGGTAAATTCTATTCATGAAGACCACCTACTATTCTAAATGAAGTGCCTTTGGCGTCCAGGAGCTTCCTTAGGAGTACTCTCCCTTTGTAAATGTCCACATTGAGGGTGACGTTTTGCTATGTAGCCAGATGGTCATGTCTCTCCAAAGACCAGGCACCATCCAGAGGGTAAGGGGACATGATTCTTTTTCTCCCCATCCTCCTTTTTGCTGTCCTCTTGCTGTTCTTTCCTGCACTCCTCTTCCTGGTCATTCCCTTTCTCCCTGCTCCTAAATTGGATGGATGAAGTAGTGTTGCAGTGGTCGACTGAACCTTTATAATTGATGTTTCACAAATACCGTAAATAATTTATTCATTTCTTTAACATCACAAATCTAAATGTGAAGATCCAAGGAAAGATTACCACAGTCATAGGATTATCGAATGATGTGAAGCTGAGTGTACTTTAGAGATTATCATACCATTGTTTCATTCACTTAGTGTTTACTAAGTGCCCACCATGCAGCAGGCAGAGAGCAGGGCACAGGGAGCTGTTTTTTACTGGTAGCCTTGGGAGTCCCCTCTGTCAGGACCATCTACTACCACCATCACCACAACTCTTGAGTGAGTCTCCTTTCTCTCCTCTTCTTCCTTTCCCTTCTGTCTGCCTCTCCTTTCTTCATCTTCATCATCATCACCATCATCATCACCACCATCACTATCATCATCATGATCATCATCACTATCATCACTGTCATCATCACCATCATCACTATTGTCATGATCATCATCACTATCATCATCATCACTATCATCATCACCATAATCACTATGATCATCACCATCACCACTATCATCACCATCATCACCACCACCATCACCATCATCACTGTCATCATCACTATCATCACTATCATAACTATCATCATCACCATCATTACCATCACCATCATCACCATCATCATCACCATCATCATCACCACCATCAACATCATCACCATCATCATCAGATCACATCATATCACATCATCATCATTATTACATCATCACCATCATCATAGTTCTTATCACCACATCAGCATAACCTACTGGGGGGTTCCATATCTTATGCTCTAGGCTAAGTGCTTTGCATGTAAGTCATTTAATTCTCACAACCATCTTTATTCCCATTTTACAGATGAGGTAACTGAGGCTTAGGGTTTAAATGATTTGGTCAGTATTACAGTTGGTAAGTAGCAAAATTTAGACTTGAACCTACATCTCTGGTTTTAATAAACTGTGCTACATTAGATAAAACCCAGGTTTCTGGTGGATATCTGGTTTCTTTCACAACCTCACTAGCTACATGGTGTGTTTTATCCAAGACTATAGGTTGTAAATATTCTAGAATTATTGCCATCCCTTAAATTCTTTATTCTAGCATCCCTTATTCCGATGTTGTGAAACTAACAGAATACCTAAGCGATAAAGAAAGTGGTATAAATCCCCATGGAGAATGACTTGATTTTTAAATTTTTATTATTTTTTAGTGCACATTAATCACGAAAGTTAACAAGTATATCTTGGGTTTAATATTGGAGTTAATAGTCTAGAACCTAATACACTTTATTTATTAGGATGAAATTTATTGGGTTACAGTTAAATTTCTCCTCACTACTTTTTTATACAAGAGACTTGTTTTAATCTACCTTTTCTGAAAATGATTGGTATAACAGCCATCATATTCTCTGCTCTCAAATATTGGTTGCAACCAGTTGAGGTCTGTGGATCAGTAGGATGGACAGCATCCAGCACACACACTGAGAACCCCCTACAAGGAAGGAGGCCCACACTTCCCCAGACTGGCCACAATGCATTTGCTCCATATACTCGCTTAGTGGAGGGAATCCTTCCAATTTTTCCAGAAACACATTGCACTTCTCAGCCTTGTGGGTCCCTTGATGCGCTGTACTGAGATTCTGTGATGTGAGGGGGTGAGGCTTTCACCCCAGAACTCACTGAAACTCCCCTGTACAGCCACCACTGACCTCCAAGTAGTTGCTCCCATGGTCATTTCTCAGACCTCATCTTTCTTTACCTGTCGGCTGATTACTCCCTCCACCTGGGTAGACTTTTTCCCTTGACCTGTAGGTCATCCTATTCTCTTGGCTTTCTTTCAGTGTCATGGGTGGCTCCTTCTCAGGCTCTTGTGCTGCTTCTTGCTCTTCTCCCTGACCTTTCCTGGTGGTGGGGCCCAGGGGCTCAACCTCTGCTCTTCCCCTTTGAATATTTGCACTTCCTCCCTCAGTGTTTTCATTGAGTTTCATGACTTTAAGTATCCTCCATCTACTGATGCCTCCTAAATGTACATCTCCACACCACACCCCCCGTGAAGTTCTCACTGTCTCACAGACATCACAGCCTTCAGCTTAAAAGCCCCAAATCTGAGTTCTTGATCAGTTCCCCCAACTCACAAAAAAACAAAAACCAGAAAATAACCCCTGTCCTATCTACAGCTGCTTTCAGTTCAGTTCACGGGAAGTCCGTTCTTCTGACAGAACAGGCTAAGAAGCTTGGAGTCATCCTTTGCTCTGTCTCTTGTACCTCACATCTGATGCATCAGGAACTCTTCTGCCAGCCCGCCTAACATACTCAGCACCCATATAGACCCAGTCAGACATTGAGGCTCGTGGCTGCCATGCCACAGGCACATTCTACATCAGTCCACTTGGAAGGATCAGGACCAGAGACAGGTATGCGGCAGGCAGGACCAGGAGCAGGGCTCTCCAGAGGCTCCTCGGATAAAGGCTCCTGGTGCCAGGAGGAGGCTCACTTACATGACTAGGCTGGCGTTTTTCTGTTTCCAACTTCTAGATGTCTGGTTTCCTCACCCTTCTCATTTCCTCTCACTGTGTGCACCCCTAGAGGAAATATTCCACGCCCAGGACTGTGGTTACTACTCGAGCCCCTGGGTGTCAATTCTGTATGCAGCCCACTCAGTCTTCTGAGCTACCAGCTTGTGCAGTGCATCACAGTGTAGTGTGTGTGTGTCTCCCTGACTGATTTGCACATCCACCGGGATGTCTGAGGGACGCCTCAGCTGCAGGCGTCCGGCACTGCACCACCCTCCCCAGGCTCCCATCACAGGTCTCAGGCTGGCTCCCCACGGCTCTGAGGGCAAGGCACACAGTCCTGGCCCCCGGGCCCTGCATTTCTCAGACTCTGTGATCGGTCTCTACTTCTTCCCACTTAGATGTTTCTGTCTTTCCTCTGCCTCTCTATCTCTCCAGGTTTCTTTTACTCTGAGCTGACGTGAGCTTCTTTGGATTGCCACAAGAGTCCATGTTCTTTCTCCCACAGGGTGGTTCATACCCAGGATGCTCCTTCTGCCCACACACCCCTCCTCTCTCAGGCCCATCTCTCCCCATGCCACCCTGCTAATTGTCCTGCCCTCACCCTCACTCCACCAGCAGGCTTTTCCATCCTGCCTTAGCCTTCTACATTTAGGCTCCCTTGAATCCTGAACGTAACCATTTTTACATGCATCAAGTATAATTATTTACTCAATAGAGTGTCTTTCCTTCTCTATGTAAACTGCATAAGGGTAGAATTCACATCTGTTTGTGACCTTGCCGAGTGCCTAGTATGCAGCCACCTGGTCACACGTCTTCAATACTTTATTTGATGCTTAAACAACCTAGTTTTAAGGATAAGGAGACATATGGACATGCCATTTTACATAGGATGGTCTTTTCTGATGAAGCGATTTTAAACAGAGACTTGGATGTGAGAACCATGCAGAGAAGCTCTCAGGGGGGAAGCATTCCAGGCAGCACAAAACAGCAACTGCAAAGGTCGTCTGGCATTACCCATGAACGATGTTGGGCCAGAACAGAAGGGCAGGGGGTGACAGCAGGGCAGACAGTGGGGCCAGATTCTGCAGGCTTTTGGAAGGTGGGTAGGCAAATGAGAATGGGATAGAATTTAGAAAAACGGGGGGGTCAGCTTTGACCTGTCAGGGATAACGGTCATATATTTTTTTTAAGATTTTATTTATTTATTCATGAGACACACACACACACACACACACACACACACACACACACACACAGAGGCAGAGACACAGAGGGAGAAGCAGGCTGTATGCAGGGAGCCCGATGCAGAACTCGATCCCTGAACTCCAGGCTCACACCCTGAGCCGAAAGCAGAACTTAACTGCTGAGCCATCCAGGTGTCCCAGGGCTAACAATTTTAGAATACTGGGATGACATGGTGAAATTCAGCATGGACCTAAGTGTCATATCAAATATTTTTTTCGTAAATGTATTATATATTTATTGTAGTAAATTAGAAAACAGAGTTGAGCACAACTTCTGAAGACGCTACAACTCACCTGTAACTCCACCGACGAGAGATACCCACTGTTAAATTTTTATTCTTCCCTTTTCAGGTAATGTCATATGTGGGATCATACTAAGTGTGTTAAGGGAGGGGGGAGTGTATAACATAGATCATGAGCTATTTCCATGTGATACATGTGTATTTCCATTATCATCTTAATGTAATGTCTGAATGGGGTCTCCTTACCTGAATGTATCTTAATTTGGCCCATCTTCAGATGCTGGATGGTTAGTGTGTGAGCAGAAGTGAACTGACAGATATAAAAAGCCATCATAAATGAGGGATGATAGGATGTGATGTGCAGCTAAGCAGAAGTGGAGGGATGGCAAGAAGTACAGCCAGGTATGACTCGGAGGTTAAAGAGCCTGGGTAACCGGAACGGCTAAAACATTGCACTGACAGGGAATTGGTTTCTGTGGTTAGATGATGAGTTCAGGGGCAGCCTGGGTGGCTCAGCAGTTTAGCACCGCCTTCAGCCCAGGGTGTGATCCTGGAGCCCTGGGGCCGAGTCCTAGGTCGGGCTCCCTGCACAGAGCCTGCTTCTCCCTCTGCCTGTGTCTTTGCCTCTTTCTTTCTGTGTGTCTCTCATGAATAAATAAATAAATCTTTTTTTTTTTTAAAGAAAGATGATGAGTTCAGAGTAGAAGTTGACATTAGATAACTAAGTGGAAGTGCTCTTATATATTGAGGACCAGGCATGAAGCTAGGTGAAGAGATCAGAGCTGCTTGGAGAGATGTGGAAAGTATGCATCATTGAGGGGCTGCTAAAGTCTCTGGGTGGGGGGTGGGGTGGGAGAAGAAAGTGGGGACCAAAGGCCAGAGGAGGTAGGAGGAGAGCACAGTGGTGGGACAGTAGGGAAGACACAGAGAAGGCGAGTGAGGAGGGCCAGCCTACCCGTTGTGTGACGGCAGGTGGACAAGGCATCCATGGGAGGTTGCCCAGGGTGGCCACATACTTCCCGTGCCAGCAGATACCCTGTCACTCATCCTGTTTCACATTAATGCCAGAAAGAGGATGTGGTATTTAGATATAAACAGCTTCTGCTGTCTGTACTCGTAAACAGCAGAAACTGTCTCCTCCGTGTCCGTGGAGTTGTGACCTCTGCACACGTGGTCCGAGGCTGCATATACTCTCAGTAAGCAGGTCTGCCTCTTCTGAAGGCCGTCTGGACTACCTGTTGCAGGTGACTGTGAGCAGGCCAGGGCCGCCTGCACCCCTCAGGGAGCCTGCTGTTCCCTGCCCAGATCTTCCCGGCACAGGCATGCAGGGAGCTGATGGGCAGAGGCTGCTGGCAGGGCCCGGGCCACTTGTCTGCTGGCCCCAGGCAGGGGCCTCCCAGCCTGCTCTGTTCTCCGTGTGGCCGGTCAGCGTCAGCAGGAACGTGCCGAGAGACCACAGTGACCGGCTTCAGGATCTCGGTGTTTGTTTACGCTCATTTCCACTAATCCAGCCACTTGTGAGCAGAGAGCCCTCTCTGTCTCTCGGATGCAGTACCAGAGAGACTGTAAAATTGGAGAAAATTGCTTCCTTTGAATGTAGGGAAATATCAGCTGGCTGGTTGATACCAGAAAAGTATATGTTTTAGAAGGTAAAATTGCAGATAGAGCACAGGGCACTGAGCAGCGTGATTTCCATATTTGCTTTTTCCTCTTCTCTTTTGTTATTCTGAAAACACAGATGGATATTTTTTTTTATAAAGCTCATAGGATTGGATAGAGGGGGAATTCAAGTATAAAATGGTCTGGGTATTTCTGCTGCTTTTTGAAAGCCACATTTTTTTTTCAATCAAAACCATTAAGTCACGGAATTGTGGAGCGTGAGGAAGGCCCTGAGAGGCCATCGGTGAAGCCCGCACCAATTGGCCGGCAGTAGCCTCAGGGAAAAGCCCAAAAAGGACAAGTTGCCAAGACTAATGGTGTTGTTTAACATCTCGGTGAGGAGGTAAAGACAGTAATGTCACCATTTGAAGTCATTACGTAAAATACATATCCGAGAACATCACCACAGCGTATTAAAAGCCCATAAGAAATAGATGAGATATAATGATAGCACATATTTGTGTAAACCATGTAAACCACCAATTTTTTCTCTCTTCTGTCATGATTTTCAAGAGTCCACTTTTCCTCAGGAGAAGAGAACCCCAGTTGTCTGGTATTAGGAGGCCAGTTACGTCTCAGACTGTTTTAACGCAATAAAACCCATCCTTGCGTCTGCTCCCGTCGACTCCGCCTGCGGCCGTTGGGGCAGCCGCCTGCCTGCGTCGTTCCGTCTCACTCTTAGTGCATCTTCTGCATTCCCAGCATCTGAGCTGAAACCAGGATCCACTTAAGGTCCTCTGAATGTTTGTTGGAGTTACCTGTGGAGAGGATGCAGCATGTAGTGCCAGGGGCGGTAGAAGCCAAGATTGCACCAGGCTCTTCAGGCCCCTCTGTGACCTGGGCCCCACTGCCCCTGCCACCCAGTGCGTGACCAGGAGTCACATCTCTGCAAGGCTCAGCTGGGCCACCCGCCCTCCCAGCAGAGAGAGGTGCCGTCTGGATCTTGTAACCCCCTCACCTTTAGCAAGGGCCATGCCGCCTCCCTGGGAAGTTTAAATACAGCCCCCACCTTTCTGGAACCTGGTGCCAACCCTTGTCCAGGAGTGAAATCCATCTCCACTTTGTGTGTTTGCGTTAGAAGAGGACAGGCTTTTTTTTTAACCTTTAGGATCTAGGAACTATATATGTAACTACATATGTACACACACACACACACACACACACACACATATACACACACACGTTTTGTTTTCCTGAGAAAGGGATCGCAAGTAAGATTTTTCATGTTATTTTTTTCTCTGCAGTATGGTTGACAAACGTTTTCCAGGATGTGATTTGGTTGTGGCAGGGCTCTCAGGCTTTTAAAGACTTTTCCTGAGGAAACCCACCACACTCGGCACCCCTCTTTCCCTACACGGTGGTGCAGATGAGCAAGATATGGCTAGAGGCTCATGTGACACTTGAGCAGGTGTTCTTCAAAGGCTGGATCAAGGTGCAGGGGGGCGGCAGCTGCCCCACAGCCCCTCCCCAGGCGTGGCAGCCCACAGAGCAGGACTCACAAGACCTGTTTTCTTTTACTTTTGTTCAAATTAAGAGAGCCTGTAAAGCTCCCTAAGTCTCAATTACTGCCTCCACTGAGCCCAGGGGTGCGAGTCCTCTACAGACTCTTTCTGGAGCTGTCTTTTTAAAGCAAATCAGGAAGTTCCATTAATTATAGACTCCGCATCCTTGACTGCGCTGACCCTCATGCGAGCACTGACATTATCATTTATTGTTTCAATTAAATTATCCCACCAAGTCCTTAACCATGTCAGCCTACTCAAGGCTAATTAATTATCATTGACATCTTTTCAAACATTGATCACCTTCTTAATTAATAAAAAATGAATCACTTGCTCTCCTGCATGATTGAGTCGAATCCCCTATGACCCATCCATCCCACACTCGTGGCGTATCTCATTCTTCGTTCAGGTGTTTGTTTTCTTCTGTGGTCTTGTCCTTGACGGAAGCTTCTCAGGGCCAGGAGAGCATAAGAGTGACTGTGCCATTTCTCTCCTGGACCAGAGTGTCTGGCTTGTGATGAAGTCTCCATAAATATTAATACAGCGAACAAATGACTGGGTGATTGAGCAAACGGAGTATTCGTGGAAAAGCTCTGAGAGTGGCTGGCTTGCTGGTTGATTGAAGGATAACCAGGTTTATTTCTCATAAGTCTCAGCATGTTAAGGAATTACACAAACCACTATAATGATAAATACACATTTGATCCTGTTTTCCTGCTGTAATTGGGGTATCTAATAGACGCTGGCGATAGCTGGTGGTACTAGACTTGATCACCCAGCCTTAGTTTCTATACTTGCCAATTACCGACTATAGGCAAAATGTACCCAACACAGTGCAAGTTCTTTACAGATCCCACTTCAGTTGATCGCCCAGAGCCACCTGAGAAAGGATGCGGGTGTCCATGTGTCCATGTGGCCCACATACCTGCAAATCTTTCAGGCATGTGGGGTCACCAGAAGCATAAGCACGAAACCATGTCGGTGGACAGAGCCTTTCCATGTTTTGTGTTACACTTCCTGATCTCTTCCCGGGTTGACTAGCCCACCCTCTCGGGGTGCCCCACTCTGACCCCAGGTCACAGTTGTCTGTCATCTACATGCTCTCTGTTCCTTGTGTGGACACAACCAGTAGTCTGTTCCCCCAGATGCATGAAACCAACGCTGCTTGATGACAGGCTTTTGCAAAGGGTGAGGGTGGTGAGGGAGGAGAGCCATGATGCACCCCCAGAAGGAGAAGGACTAGAAACAAGTTGCACCTCAGCCTCTTCTGAAGGCGGTAGCTGGTAGTGATAGCCCATGATGTGGATCCCATTGAGCTGGTTGTCTTCCTGCCTGCCCTGTGTCGTAAGATGGGGGTTCCTTACTGCATTATCAAGGGGAAGGCCAGGCTGGGGCGTCTGGTCCACAGGAAGACCTGCACCACTGTCGCCTTCACACAGGTTAACTCGGAAGACAAGGGAGCTCTGGCTAAGCTGGTAGAAGCCATCAGGACCAATTACAATGATAGATACGATGAGATCCGCCGCCACTGGGGAGGCAACGTCCTGGGTCCGAAGTCAGTGGCTCGCATCGCCAAGCTGGAAAAAGCAAAGGCTAAAGAACTGGCCACCAAGCTGGGCTGAATGGACGCTGTTGAATTTTCTGTACATAAAAGTAATAAAAGGTTCTCTTTCAAAAAAAAAAAAAAAGGCAAGAAAATCAGAGAGGTTTCCATTGGCTTCCCTTTATTTCTTTCTGAGGAGGGCTTCCCAAACCCACGTGACCTTGCTTTGCTGCTCTTGCTTCAGTTATAGGATCTTTGAGTTCATGCCCACGGCACCCCTGTCACCAACCAGGCAGGATTAGAAATGAATCAGCATTGCCTTCAAACTTTCTGTGCATCTCATGCTCATTTTGGAAATGTTTCAGGGCCTGGGCAGGTCGAATAACCAGGCTCCTGTGCTCTCTTTGCAAGCTGAGTATCTTCTAGGAGGCTGTCCTGGGTACTGGGATAGATCTTTCTAATATCTGGTGGTTGACAAGTGGTGGATATGGAGTTCATCCTTGCTTAAATCTCATCTGCTGTCTTATGGAGTGAAATGGGGGAAGTTTATGGGAATGGTCATGTTACCATCTGAGCTTTACCAAGTGGGTTCTGGCCTTTCAGATCCAAGTCCCTGACATGTGAGCCAAACTCACCTCTACTGCTTCTGACCTGGAACAGGCTGTCTCTCTGCCTCAAAGCCCCTTACTCACCCCCTCTTCTCTATTGTGGGCTCTCATACAAAGAGAAGATAGGTGAGGACCCTGCATGCAGCTTCGTTCTGCAGGGTGGTCTCCTGTGCTTGGCAGTCTGCTCCCCTGCTCCTGCCTTGGGTGCTCTCTACACTTTCACAGCAAAGACCAAAAAAGCCAAGTTAAGAACTATTTCCAAAGACACATCTTTGGGACCTCTACCCTTTGCCAAGCAAGGAACCAACAAGTGAGTTAATTCTTTAACTTCTCCCAGGCCAAATGCTTAGACAGGGCTTCCATCCCCACAAAAACAGAAACAGAGCAAACCTCAGAAATTTAAAAATTGCTGTATACTGCCTATTAATACCAGTTTTACAGCTAAGGACAGGATCAGAGAGGTTAACTTATTTGCCCTAGGGCACACAGCTAACGAGTGGCAGATTGAGTCTCTCTGAGTTTTGTCTGAACTTCTCAAAAATTGCCTTCTGGGGATTTCAAAAACTTGCCCAATATTCAGTGGGAAGTTGATATTTTATGAAATGAAGAGCCTTAGTATGTGCTCTGGGAGTCTGGAAGTGTCAGTGGAGGACAAGGCACGTCCCCTGGGTGGTTTAATCCCCTCTTGCTCCTGTCAGGACTAGCCCAGCCCCATAGCAGGGCCCACAGCTCTGTCTGATGCACGCAGCTCAACCCCTTGCTGCTGGTTTCCTGCAGGCCTGGCACCTTGAGCTTAGGTCATGGCAGAAAGGCCAGGGCATAAAGGATGAGTCTCAGCCCCATCGCACACACCTCTGGGCACCAAATACTTTTCTTAACACAGCTGTGAGGCACTAAAGACAAATGCCTAAGAAGTAAGCAGACAAATCTGAAAAGAATAGTGTTGCTGGATAACTTTTTAACAAGAACTTAAAGGAGTTCTGGGTTTTGTGTCCTAACACTTTGCTGGTAGATTCACACTAAACCCACACTAGCTGCTTGGGGGTAAGTTTTAAGTCTGAAGTTCTCATGGACAGATGCTGCCCATTATCCGGTTCTCAGGCCTGGCAACAAGGTGTATCGGGGTAGCCAGAGTTCAGGAATGCTTCTCAGGAGTCATTTTATTTATCTGCTCCCATTAAGTTGCCTCAGAAGTGAAACCCACCTCTGTCCACAAACCCCTGTGACCTGCATGTGAATACTCACATGGTGTGCAGGGGACCGAGACGGGGTCTGTGGTCAAGGCTGAGAAAACGCCTTTCCGGCTGAGGAGGCCAAGGAGTACGTGCACCACACACCACCAGTCTTTCCTGGTATGTTTTCTTTGCCAGCTCCCTTCTCAGTGACTCCTCACATTTCAAATAGGTTTAAAATGCCTCAGTCAATTGTTCATCCTTAAGCCAAATTGTTGGGTTTTTAAAACTTAATTTTGGGTTACCATCTCCAAACAAGTAAAGTTAAATGGATTGCAAATAAAATTAGTGTGCTCATTTGCCAGCTGATGGGCATTAGAAAAAAAGGCCACGTTAGCATTTCCCTGTAGTTCTGCTGGAAGCTGTGGGAAGCCTTCCTCCTTAATGGCCCAGGTCCCACCAGCAGCCCTCAAAGAAGTCACTAGGTGCCCACCAAAAGACAAGGCATACCGACAGCTAAAAAGAGATCTCTACTCTGCCTCTCCTCCCAGGCAGTCCCATCTGCTCCTTTGCTCCCCCATGGCCTTCTTTTGCCCTAGAGCCTCAAACTGACCCAGAGTCTCTGCCTCTCCCTTTTTTGAACCATCACTGGACAGAGTATAAAAGAACGAAAACCTCTTTGCTTTACCTCCTTCCCATCCACCTGAATGTGTGCTTGATAAATGGGAGAAAGCAAATCGTCTTGGGAAGGGAGGTCATTCACTAGTTTTCCTTTCAGAGCTCAGGTTCTAAACTACCACCACCAGCCATGATGGTTCCACGTTTCCGGACAGTTCCATGGGAAGGCCCTGGACAGAAGCTGGGGGTTGTAACCTTGGGCTCCCAAGCAGAATCTGGCAAGCTCCCTTTCCCTGCTGACTCAGGCATGACCTTAGCAAATCTCCTGCTAACATGGCTTTCCAGAATTTTCCTTCTGGGATAGAAACTTATCTCTTAAAGTCATTTCTTTCCAACCTCGTTAGCTCAAGGATTCTGTTACCACCTGAAACGAGCTAAGTTCCACATGGACTGCACTATGTAAAGCAACGTAAATAGATCCTTATTCACTTCATAGATATTATTAAGCATTCACCTGGAACCCTGGTTGGTTAGATAAGGATGTAGGATCATAAAGACATATAGGGCATAGTTTGTACCTTACATGTGGAACATAAGGTGTATTGTAAAGATTAACTTATAAAGCATTAGCTTATTTTTATTTGCTTGATTATATCGAGGGCTGTTTCCTACCCCTAGTGCAGTGCCTAGAAAGTGCTCACTAAACAAGTGCATAGAACAAAATATATGAACTCACACCATTTTGTTCCAGAAAGAGATTTAGTACAAGTCAATGCAGACATCAGGTAGCCATAGAAGATCCTAATGACAACAAAGAAAGGACAAGTGCCTACAGTATGTGTTGGGTTTTTTTCTGACATTTTAAAGGAATGAAAATCCTCTGTGGACTGGGATACCCAAAGGAGGCCTCTCCTTCTTGCCTCCACCCTGCTCTCTTCCTGTCCTCATCCTGGTTGGCACCCTCCCCTCCCACCTGTTTCCTCTTCTGCCTAGACACCAGAGCAGGTGTTATTTGTACATTAACAGTCATGGAAATGCTTTGTGGCCAGGAGTGTTTCCATTTTACATGTGAGGAAATGGGCCAAAGGCTTCATCTGGGTCACATGGCTAGTATCACAGGAGAGAAGTGGCTGTTGGATTGTCTGTCTCCAAAATGTACAATGTGGACTCTTCCCTATGGGTGGTCCTTTAAGCAGGATGAAGATCCTGTTCTCATTTTCTCTTTCCCTTCTGCATCTGAGGCTTTGTTCTGAAGATAAGCCATAAAATCTCACTTAGGTATTGAGACTCATTCAAGACTCACCCAGAAATGGCCTTGCACTACCAGTTAAAAATCCACGAAGTTTCCTCCGTATCTGTCTTCTTCATCAAGGCCTGGTGTACATGATCTGCAGGCTAACCTGAGATTCCTTTAGAAAATGGTGCTTTTTATGTCGCCAAGGTTAGCGGAAGCAGCCCAGAAGTCAGCACAGGGTTCCATATGTGACCTTTCAGAGAAGTCCTTGTATGTAGGACAGTGACCTCAGGGGTGTTGCAGGAGCCAGGCCCAAGAGAGGTCCCGGATGTTCTCTAGGCTCAGCTTCAGGGATGTTTCCAAGACCCCGTGGTGCTTTTGGGTCAAGTGTGACTTTAGTGAATGAATTGTAGGCTGAATGAGAGTCATTTTACAAGAGGACAAAATGTTGACATGAATTCTCAGTCCATACTTGTGGTGTCACGTGTAAGCATAGACCTGGAGCTTTCCATGGTTCTGTGAGTGGGGCACCCATTGAAGGCCTCTGGGGAAGTTTTATTTAACTTGATACAAAACAGTTGAAGTTTGATGGCCCATAGTTTCATTTTAAGATGTAGAGAAAGAACTGAAAATATTCAGATTTATTTTGTTCTAAAATGGACATCCTTTATCTTCTGAATTGCCTAGAGAAGTTAAAATAGTTATAGTATATTGAGAGCCCTCTTACATAATGAAAACACAATTTGGTGATATGTAATCTTACCAGTTTTAAGAGATAAAAATGCCTAGGGTAGTCCACTAATTTTCCTTGTTGTTAGTATTTCTTGAACAACGTCATGATTTCTAATATTTAAATCTTTTTTAAAAAATATTTTATTTATTTATTCATGAGAGACACACAGAGAGAGAGAGAGAGAGAGAGGCAGAGACACAGGCAGAGGGAGAAGCAGGCTCCCTGCATGGAGTCCAGTGTGGGACTCAATCCTGGGACTCCAGGATCACGCCCTGAGCCAAAGGCAGGTGCTCAACCACTGAGCCACCCAGGCATGCCTTTTTTAAAAAAAAAAAAAAAAAAAAAAAGATTTTATTTAATGATTTCTAACAAATAAAAGAATTCAGGATAAGAAGTCCCACTTCTAGTGTTGCACATGAGCCATATGTGACTAATAAGCCCCTGCATATAGGTACAAGCAAAGGGCTGTTTCATGTGTGAGCAAGATATGTCATGGATCTGTAAAACCCATCCAGTTTTGTGGGTCCTTTCCTCTATGGAGCTGCTAGACTTCTCTAAGGAATTGTAAACTGAGAGAAGCCAAGAACTGTGAGCACCATCTGGTAGAGTTCCTACATTACTTACATGGAAAGAGTGCAGCCCATGGAGGCAGCCCGTCAGGCCTCAGAATTCCCAATTCAGTGTTTTTTCTACCATTCCATCTCCTCCAAATCAGTTGATTTCACTCATTCATTATTCATTCATTTACTTATTTATTTGGTCAGTAATTGAAAAAGTGATGTAAGGAAAAATAAGGCACTTGCCAACTAACAGGACACTGGGAGAGCTTAAATGCCATGAGTGGTCAGGAGCTCCTTGCTGAGACAGAGCAGCTTCCTCCCTTGGGAGCTCAAGGAGAGTCCATGGGGGTGTCATTTGAACCAAAGGGACACTTGAACATAACTAGGACGTTGTCAAATACAAGTGTATGGTGGCGTAAGGTGGAAGTAGGGAATTCTGTTAACACTGCAGGAAAAAAAGCATAGAGAAAGAGTTGTGGTGCCTCTAGAAGCTGATTTGGGAGTTGGTTCCACTTAAGTTGGGAACATTCAGACCCTGTTAGGAAATGAGCCTGCAGTGTAGATGGGGTCAGACGGGGGTGGGGGGTTCTCTGCAGGTGACTCTTTCCAGCAGAGAGACCTGCGGTGAGACCTGCCTTGTTCTGATTCTGGGGTGATGAGAGCCAAGTGTCAGTATGGGCTGGAAGGGGATGCATGTATATGTTTCTATGAATCATTTTCTTCATGCACAGTCCTTTGTAGGGCACAAAGGGGGAACAGAAGGCTTAAGCAGGGCTGCTCCCTCTAATAAGCTCAGGATCTAGCTGGGATGCTGAGTCATATGCACAGACAGCTGTGTACATACCTGGATGCATGAAGGGGAAGAGGAGAGAAAAATCATTGAGCCCACAGTGCAGAGAGGGGATCAGTGGAGCTGCCTTTAGCAGGAGCTTGTTAATGAACATTGAATAAATACCTGCTGGAGAATATTGCCATGATTCAACAATTGGGAATACCCAATCCACCACACATATTTGTAGCAGACAATTTACTGGACAAAGTCTTAAATTTTCATAAGTAAGAATCTCTTAAGATTTAGAGATTTAACAGATATTATATATCTTAATTTTTAATGATATACCCATGATATGTTTTAAGACTTTCTTCTCTCTGGAACAAACACTGGCATGCTTCATTTATTTCAGGAAAAATACAGATATAACTGGACTTCTCAGATGCACTAAGTATAATCCCTTTTCTTAGGATCTGAGCCTGCAGATCTCCTGTCCAGAAGAAATGAATTAATTTTTGAAAAGTAGAATGAAGATGTTATGAACATTAACACTATAAGAAGTCACTCAATACAATTAACTTGACCCAAACGGGGGATATAGGAGCCCAGAGATTTAAGGTTTTTGCTATATGAGTAGATACCATTACCAGGTATCAGATATTTATCCCCTAATTTTCAGCATTTTTACCAGAGGGTGATTCTCAGCAGTCAGTGTTCTCTGAGCACAGAGAGAAATGTGCACATATGGAGAGACTTGGCAGGAAAGCCAAGCTCACTTGAACCCATGGCAGTAATGATCTTTGACTCTTTTAAGCTTTGTGAGGGAGGCTCTTTAACAAAAGGGTCTCATCCGTCCTTATCATCCAGTAGTGCTACTGAGCAAACAGGGGGCCTGGCGTCTGCTTGACAGTAACTTGGAAGTGCATGCTGGGGAACAGGCTGGAAGTCTTCTGCAGTGTCACTTCAAAATTTAGAAATGTACACCTGACACCCAGTTTTCTTCAAATGCCCAACATAAGTCAACCCTCTGTGGTTATCTCTAAAGAACTTTGGTCGTATTTCTAGTGTTTAGCCCATATTACATTTAGAGGATATAAAAGAAAATGTATCCCTGTCTTCAAGGAAGTAGTGTTGCAGCCCACTCCTCGTTCACTCCTCATTCATTCATTCACTCCTCATTCACTCATTCAGGATTGTGTGAAGGGCTGACTCTGTGCTGGGCACCGTTCTAGGCACTGGAGATGAAGATGTGATGACAAACTCACTCCCTTGTGAAGCTTACGTTGTAGTCGGGTGGTGCTATTCTTCAAAGCATAAAGCCTGGGAGGGTGAGGGCCTCTGTGATCTTGAAGTCCAGCCTCTGCTATTATGGGTTTAAAAATAAAAACATAAAGATAACCTGTCCAGTGGGAATGCCTTCTAATCAAACTGTATCTGGGAGGCTTTTTTTTTTTTTTTAAGATTTTATTTATTTGAGAGAGAGAAAGAGCACAAGTGAGGGAAGGAACAGAGGGAGAAGCAGACTCCCTACTGAGCAGGGAGCCTGATGCAGGGTTTGATCCCAGGACCCTAAGATCATGACCTGAGCTGAAGGCAGATGCTCAACCACCTGAGCCCCCCAGGTGCCCCCTGAGAGACTTTTTAAGCTGGAGTTGAGACAGAGAGAGGGAAGGAGTGGGAATAGACTCTCTAAATGAGATCATCAGCCATAGAAAGATGTTCCCACTGTGATGTTGAATGAAAAAAATTTGAAAATAACATAATATGCCCATTTTTCTTTTTTTAAAGATTTTATTTATTACTTTTAGAGAGAGAACAAGAGTGTATGAGTGGGAAGAGGAGCAAAGGGGGAGGGACAGAGGGAGAAAGAGAATCTCAAGCAGGCTCCCCACTGAGTGTGGTGCCCAATGTGGGGCTCCATCTCACAACCCTGAGATTGTGACCTGAGCCAAAACCGAGTCACATACTCAACCAGCTGAGCCACCCCAATAGGCCCATTTCTCTTGAAAATAATCTACATTTCCTACATATACATGAGGGGGTGGAAATCTGAAGGAGAATAAAACAAAGTGTTAGCAATGCGAATCTGCAGGGATTAGGATTATGCATGCTTGTTTTCTCCTTCTCTTATCCCTGACTGCTGGACCCACCCACTTTATTTTTGGCAGAAACCAGCAGTCTTCTCTGTCAGTCACAAGAGGTCTTCCTGTTCATTAGGGTGATGGAGAGTACAGACTATGTCCTCTCACGCTACTGAGAAGAGGGATAAGAGATGTTCTGGAAGGAGCTGTGGTCAGGGACAGGTGTGAAACAGGTCCAGAAAGGAATAGCATCAAAGGCAAATGCCTAAAAACAACAAAACAACAACAAACAAAGGCAAATGCCTGCTCTGTACATGTACAGAAAATGTCCGAATCAGGGAGATTGTCCTGGTCGCTACAGATCAGAGAACCCTCTGAAACTCTGAGGTAAGAAGGAGTTGGAACCCAAAGAGAATGAAAGCAGGGTGAATCAGTTGGACAGATTTTAGCTGTAGGTAATAGAAATCCAGATAAGTGACTTAACCAACAAAGAAATTAATTTTCCCCACATAGAAGATACCAGAGATGGACGATTCGTGGCTTGTGTTACTGCCACAATCTGTCCTCAAGAATCCAGGCTTCTTCTAGACCAGATGACTCTGTGTAGTGGTGCCGCCATATGACTGTAGGATATCCAGCAGCATCCCTGGCTTCCGCCCACCACAAGCCAGTAGCACCTCAACACCTATGTTGTGAAAACCAAACATCTCCAGATATTGCATACCATCCCCTGGGGCGCAAAACCACCCCCAGTCGAGAAGTACTGTTGTAGCTCCCTGCCCTGCCATCTGTAACATGTGCCTTTTATCTTCAGATGCTTCTTAAAAAGAGAAGCAGGTGGTTATGTGTATTCTAAGTAACAGCTTTACCAAAGACTTAGTAGCTTTCCTCCCTGGAGGTGGCTATGGACTGCCTGCCTTGTTGTCTTACATGGGAGTGAGGAAGGCACAGAGTGAGGAAGGGAAGAATTTTTTGTTGGATGTGTTGAATCCCTGGACAAGATGGGGGTCCTGATTTAGAGAAGAAGAAGCAGAATGGACCCTCTGGACAGGCTTCCGGCATGCCCTCCATGGGCAGTTAGAGGAAGAGGCAACCCACGTGCCTCTATGTTCGCAATAACAACAAACTTTCGGAGGACAGAGCGGGCCCTCCTGGTGTTACACACGCTTGTTGGAGCACTACCTCCTGGCCTTATAGGACTGCAGGGTGTCTGTGAGCTGGTCTGTATTCTAGTACCCAGTGCAGATGGAGCGCATGAGGAATGTGACAGGTTTTCATCCAAATTGCACATCACTGGCTGGAGCCAACAGCCTGGTGTGGCCAGAGCAGCCACAGCCAGAGCAGCGTGATCACTGAAGAACTCCACTCATTTTTCATCTTACTAGGTTACAATTTATTTTTAAGATGTTTCATTAGTCCTTTGCAACACCTCACCCTTTCATTTATCTTTGCTCTTTTAATAAAGCTTTAATCCTGTAAAAAATTAGAGAACAGTGCAATGAATCCCCGTGTCCCCTTAGTTCCAACAGTTCACAAACCACAGACAGTCCTTATTTCACATATACCCTCCCCCGCCCCAACAACCGTGAAAGAAACCCACACGCCGTATCATTTCAGCCACCCACGTTTCAGTGTGTGTGCCCAGGGACGCCAAGACCACCCTTGGGCTTGCTGATGCACCAGGAGAACTCCCAGACCAAAATAGCCATGACTTTTCACAGCCAAAGGATGCAAAGAGAAACCATCCAAGGGAAAGGCCTAAGGAACAACATCCAGGGCAACATGGGCGCCAGCCTCTAGAGCCCCCTCCCAGCAGGGCTCCGTGGGACATACCTTATTCCTCACAACAGGCTGTCACAGCCTAGCTGAACCACTGTCCACTGGGAGCCTCATTGGAAACCTAGTGCCCACGCATTTGGTCAGGGCTGTCCCATGCAAGCACATGCCCTGCATGGGCTGCTTGGAAAGCCGCTGCTCAACAGGTCCGACACACACAGCCTGCAGAGCCAAGGCAGAGAAAGCCTCCCCTTCGGTTAGGATGAAAACATTCCGGCTGTAGGTAGTGGCGATGTGGCACAACTTTGTGCATATACCACACAACGCTGAATTGTATTCCTTAAAATGGTAACAGCAATGACTTCTACATCATATGAATTCTGTCTCAAAAAAAAAAAAAATCCCACCTGGGAAGCCTGGGTGGCTCAGTCAATTAAGTGTCTGACTCTTGATTTTGGCTCAGGTCATGATCTCACGGTCATGGGATTGAGCCCTGCATCAGGCTCTGCACTCAGCGATGGGTCTGCTTGCAATTCTCTTTCTCCCTCTCCCTCTGCCCTTCCTGCCCCCTGCCCCTCATGCTTACGCACACCTCTCTCTCTGTCTCTCTCAAATCAATCTTTTAAAAAAAATCCCAGTTGGTTCCATTTTTGATAAAGGAATAGTGGGAGATCATGTGTACAGGTTCATTTGGGGGCCAGGTTCCGTATCAGGTAAGGAGGCTGAATTATGCTCCTAGTTCTCACAGGAAGACCCTCTGCAAAGGTTTCTGCTGGGGGGAAGCTGAGCAGAGTGGTGGGTGCCCTGAAACGAGTGCTGGTGGTGCTGGCAGTGGGGAACTCTGGAGGCAAGACACTAACCAGGGGATTCCGTCACCACACAGCCAGACTTGAGAGCCTAGCAGGGGTGCCCGATGCATAAGTGGGGTCTTGCTTCCTTCTCCTGGTATCAGGGATGAGGGCAGCTGAGCTGCGTGTCCTCTGACCTTCCAGTATTTTCTATGAGATGCTGACAGGCTTCATGTCTAAGCCCCCTCCCCACCCTGTGTAATTCATTTGCCCTCTCCCCCCCACCCCCGCTTTCCGTGCTCAGAGAAAGACAGCCAGACTGGGTCAGAGTTGGTGCCCTTTGGGGGACTTTCTTTCCAGTGATGAAAGCAACACACCTATAGCACCCTGAGACTTTAGACTCTCCAATTTTAGAAAAGCAAGCAAAATAATAATAATAATAATAATAATAATAATAATAATAATGCCAATGCCAGTCTGTTCCCATGAAATAGCTGCAGATCTGTTCTCTGGGAACATTTCACAGAACTTTAATCACATTCCCCCAGTGATAGCTGTGAAATTCATGCTGAAAGTCATATTTTTAGTTTTCGGAAAACTAAAAATAAACTCAAATGTATTTAAATGAGCCAGGCTATCTTGTGAAAAGCTATCTTCCTGATGGGCAACACAGACTCACAGGAGGACCTTCTCTGTGGCAAGCATGCTGGACTCCAAGCATGCTGGTGTGAGCACAGCTGCTGACGGAACCTTCCAGACCCCGCACAGGGAGAGTAGACCATGAGAGGTGGCAAGGGGCAGTGGAGGTTCTCCAGAGCATGCGGAACAATGGACTGAGGAAGATTTAGGGCCATTTTCACATTTGGGGCTGGAGCTTGAGTGACAGCTGGAAGAATAATGCTCCAGATGGCAAGAAGAGCTGCAGTGGGGGAAGAAACATGGGACCTGTGGCACCAAAGTATGTCCTGTCCTCTGTGACTCTATGTGGCACTGAGTGGAGACAGGGCAGGTGGCACAGGCCTTACCTGTAGGCATAGGTTGTGCCCTGACTCTAGAAGCCTTGAATAATGGGCTCAGGATTTTGAGTTTTATTCTGTGAGCGTTTGAGAGGTGCTTGGAATATCTGAGCATGGCAGAC
The DNA here is from genome assembly GCF_048418805.1 of Vulpes vulpes. Lineage (NCBI taxonomy): Eukaryota > Metazoa > Chordata > Mammalia > Carnivora > Canidae > Vulpes > Vulpes vulpes. The sequence goes on from NC_132786.1 coordinate 22,241,986, forward strand.
CGGTGATCAAAACTGGGTTTGAGGAGTACAACTCTGTGCAGGGGAGGAAAAAAAAGACAGCGTGCAAAACTAAGGCACAAGCTTGTGCAACATTTTTATTAGAGTCTCATAAAGATTGAAAGTCCTTGAGGCTTTAATGCTCGTTGAGAGAAAGAAGAAAGAAAGAAAGAAAGAAAGAAAGAAAGAAAGAAAGAAAGAAAGAAAGAAAGAAAGAAAGAAAGAAAGAAAAGAAAGAGAGAGAGAGAAAGAAAGAAAGAAAGAAAGAAAGAAAGAAAGAAAGAAAAGAGAAAAAAGAAAAGGAAGAGAAAAGAAAAGAAAAAGAAAAAAAGAAAAGAAAAGAAGAAAAAAGAAAAGAAAAGAAAGAAAAGAAAAGAAGAAAAAACTTGTCTTCCAAGGTTTCTGTCTGGTCAACAGCAGAATTGCTGTTGCCACAGATTATTCTGCTCCTGTTTGACTCCAGAAGGTCTGAAAATTCTGTTTTTTTCTTGCTTCCTCTATTTCTTCTCTAAGAGAAGAAGCTGAGAATGGGTGGTGGGAGGTCTGTATCTCTATGTCGCGTTGGAGTCCCTTGACCAGGTAGACTATTACAAGCTCATCCTTTTGTGTGTGTCCTTATATTTGTTTATGTATTCGACACATAGTCTGAGCATCTTCTGCAGGTGAGGCCAGGGAATGGAGGAGGAAACAGCACCAGAGTGATCTAGAACAGCTACACACATTGTCATTAGAGATGAGGTTCCAGTCCTGGTTTCCTGCTTAGAACCCGAGCCTCCCACACATCAGTCTCTTCATTGGTAAAATGTACCTATAATACTGCTTTTCTCAGATAACTGGGGAAGCAGAAGACCACTTGTCTGAAGGCACACAACCTTGGCTGTTCTAAAGACCATTGGAGAATCCAATTTGACTGCTAGATGCCAGCAGAAAGCATTCGGTCAAACCCAGCATGGACCACTTCCCAATAAAGGAGGGTTTCGAGCAAACTGTGAGACCAATAGCCACAACACTTGAGGTCAGAATTGTATATTTTGTGAAAATATTCCAAAGATGTTATAAAGAGATTCCACAAATGTCTAGTTTTTTTTTTTTTCCATGAGGAGACAGGCTTGCAGATGTTCCAAGACTTGCTGAGTGTGTACATTGGTCCCTGAGGACTGAAATTAAAACGCTCCTGATTTATGGATTAATAATAGGAACAAGAAAACATTCAATTTTCTGAATTATCTATGCTTGCCAACACTGATGGGTTCAGAGATGTTTTCCGCTAGCCCATAGAATACTATTATTTTTAATTAGTTTTATTTTTTTAAATATATATTTATTTATTAGAGAGAGAGAGAGAGAGAGAGAGCACACAAGCAGGGGAGGGTTGGCAGAAGGAGAGGGAGAGAAAGGGAATCCCAAGCAGACTCCTCACTAAATGCAGAGCTGGACTTGGGACCTCAGTAGTGCTTAGAGCATTTTATGGAACAGTCCCCTCCAGGGGCTACGGGTACAGGTGACAGGCACCGTCCTGAGCTATTTTTCATCTAGCCAGAGACTTGACTGTAAGACCAGCCTTCAGAGACTGGCCCCACTGCAAATGTACACATCGCATATGGGTAGCTAATAAGCATGAAGTCAGATACAGTGTGGCATGGTTACATGGGTGTATGATTTCTTGATCACTGACCTGTTCGTTCTCTTACTAATATAGGACGTTGCCTTGAGTGTACATTTCGCTGCCTGTCGTTTGTAATAACATTAGCGATATGACTTAGGACCA